>NC_087207.1:57154814-57157314 GCF_015104395.2 Macrobrachium nipponense
TGTGCGTGTTTTTGTGTGTATGTGTGTGTATGTTTGTGATGTGCATAAACAAGTGGTTCCCTATCCCTCTAATGCCTGATTCGCGCCTGTTCTATGAAGGCTTCAGTATTCAGCCTTTCATCAAAAGAGGATTAAAGCCACTGATCACCTGCGTAGCGCTAGAAATGTTTCAATTTTTTTTTTTTTTTTAAAGCGAGCTCGCCAAAGTCACTAAAGTATTCAGTAAAATGGTTTTAGAATTGAGTAACTTATTATATTCACGGACATTTGCGGGACGGATACTTGTCTAAAATGACTTCAAACTAGGTAAGCAAACTTTCACTGAATAGACGCCGGCGTGAGAAAAAAACACAAAAAAACAAAAGAGTAACGTTTCGTTAAAAGAGGGCTATTAGATGTAACAAATGAATAAACGTTCAAGGAAGTAAACCGCAGATAAAATAGTAATAAGAAATGTTTATTGCAACAAATTATAAACACACTAGCGATTCCTCGAAAAATACATGAAATATGATGCAGGCTGCCATCTCCAGTCTGTGTAAGTAAAGTTTTTTCTTTTTCTTTTTTCTTATTTTTTTACGGAAAACCTCTATTCAATATTTTCACGTCACAGTGGCGTGATCGGTATAGTCTTGGCCTGCCACCTCGGTGGCCGCGAGTTTGATTCTCGGGCATTCCATTGAGGAGTTAGAGATGTGTATTTCTGGTAATAGAAGTTCACTCTCGACGTGGTTTGGAAGTCACGTCAAGCCGTTGGTCCCGTTGCTGAATAACCTTTGGTTCCATGCAGCGTAAAAAAACACCATACAAACAAATCAACAAACGATAATAGGTGGAAACTGAACGATTGCTAGTGATATTATGGGAGGGACAAACTTTTCTTTGTAGTTTCAGTAAAAAAGTTTGCTTTTAATGTAGGGATAACCGTTTGCATTATCGGTAAAAACGATTGTTTGTGATATTATAGATTAAACTTCGCTCGCAGTATCATGTTAGGGAGAAGTAATCGTTTGGAGCGTCGGTTGGTAATATCAGGGATTCAACTTCGCTTGTAATATCATGGTAGGGATAATCTTTCGTCTTTAATATCAGAAGAAACGTTTGTTGTGTAATATCAGCGAGGAAATGTCGCTTTTCATGTCATGGCACGGATAAACAATTGTCTGTAATATCGGTAAAAACATTTGTATGTAATAGAGTTAAATTTCGGTTGTGATATCAAGGTAGAGAGAAGTATTTGCTTCTAATGTCGTTAAAAAGGATCGCTTGTAATCATGGTTTGCTTATAAAAATTAGGCTTTGCTTTGGGAAACGTTTGCTAAGATGACAAGAAAGAAACGTACCCTTTTAATATCGGGGGAAAAACGTTTCGTTACTCGTCAAACCAGGAATAAATTCATAGCCTTGGGAAACGTTTGCTTAGAAGACAAGAATGAAATGTACTTTTTAATATCATATAAAATGTTTCTTTACTCGTCAAACCAGGAGTAAAATTAATAGAACGTACTCTTCTAATAACATGAAAAACGTTTCTTCGCTCGTCAAAACCAGGAGTAAAATGACATGCATTCTTAAACGTTCAGTTGTTATCTCAGTCAAGAAAGACGTCGTGTTGAAACTCCGTAAGGAGATAAAAACGTTCTGTAGTGACAGGAAAAAGAAACGTTGGCTGGCAACGTCTGCTGTTGTCGTTCGCATAACAGCAAAATATGTTCTCTCGCAACCTTGTCGCTGACACCAGTTATATTTATTTGGGTGTCTCGCTCCTCTCGAGATACAAGCTCCGAACTGGTCTTGTGTTTTTTTTTCTTACTTTTTTTTTCGACGCTCTTTTGTTGCGAATGACACTGGGTTCGTTTGTGCTTCTCTGACAAGATATCGTCTTTGATAATAGCTCTCTCTCTCTCTCGTCCGTCTCGCGCTTCCCGTCACTTCTCTACTCTTCTCCTCTCTCTCTCTCTCCTACACAGTGTATCGAATAAGTGCACCACATTTTATGCCTCTCTCTCTCTCTCTCTCTCTCTCTCTCTCTCTCTCTCACACACACACACAGATCTTGGAATTAAAGCAATGCAATTGCATAATAGCACTCAAATTTTCATGCATTTTCACTGGAATACTCCACCAAATTATCCTATGCATTTTAATTCGGCATCACCGTAACATACAACACACAGGGATAAGCCGCGTGTTACAATTCCATGTAATTCAAATGAGACGAGAGTTCGCTGGATTTTGAAATTTAATCCTCGCAACTATCTGGTGAATTTTGTGCGCATTAAGTGAATTAGGTGTCAGTTAGACTAATTTGCATATCCGCATCTTTCATCCAGCCGATTTCGTCAGGTAAAATGCTTTTAACATCGCTTTTACACCCTTCACAAATACCGTAGTAAGATGCGTCGTCGTAATTTCACGTAATGTCCAGGGGAGAGAGAGAGAGAGAGAGAGAGAGAGAGAGAGAGAGAGAGAGAGAGAGAGTTGATGATATGCATTTTGG
>NC_087207.1:57164814-57177314 GCF_015104395.2 Macrobrachium nipponense
CACGTTTATCTCGTGTTCCCGTAATATTATCGGCTGCTACAGGGTTAATAAATGCCGCGCGGTATTTCCAGTTAATGACTTGATCAAGACGATTTATCGCGAGGCAGTATGCTGCTGACGCCGCCGCTGCCGCCGCCGATCGTTCACCCTAAAGGAAATTATTCAGGCAAGCCTTCCTAATTTCCTTTGTGTTGGGTACGAATGTTGATGTAATAGTACCAGATTCCGTACTCGACTCCTGAGCCTAGATGGTTTGTTTACCCACGAGGTCCCGCTATTTCGCCGACGTTCTCCACCGAGATTTTTGAGAATTCTTGAATCCAATTTTTATTTAATTTTGTTTTTTTTATTTTTCATTTTATTTCTTTTAAATTTTCTTACGTTAGAATCCAATTTTTATTTATTTTCTTTTTTATTTTTTATTTTTATTTTATTTGTGTTTATTCTACCAGAGGACCATCATTTTTGCAGACATTCCCCTTAAAAAATTTTACGCATTATGATTTTTTATACGACCCCTCTCCCCCGAAATCCTTCGTTTACGTCTTCGTCTACTCGACCGCCCTTAGTTTGAGCTGACATTCCCCATCGAAAATTTCTTGAACCCCTTTTGACTTCTCTGATGGCATCGCTGGCTGGCAGATTTGGTTTTCTGCCTCGCTTCTCACGTAGATTATAACATGTGACTTGTGTTGTGTGTGTGTGTGTGTGTGATCTTCTTTCGTAGGACTGTGGACAACTGTACCCACGCCGGAACCCTTCATGGGTATAGGTTTGAGTCCATCCACGGAATGCTAAAGCCTCATTATTTAATTCCCACTTGGTTACAGGCGGGCAGTGATAAACGTGCCCAAAATAAGTATGAAGAAATCTAGAAGTTCTCAGGCCACTGCTGGTACCTAGAAGTATTGTATAACATATAAAAGTGACCGTTAGATTATATATACATATGAATGTCTTTTACTGTAATACGGTTGTACAATAAGAAGATTAAACTCCCATAAAGCACTGTTTTAACATTGCAACCATATATTTCGAGCACTTCTCTCTACGCTTCTGATCACTGGTAAAAATATGGACATGGATGTCTTACAAGAGTTTATATACAAGGCATAAGTAGGTGTGGCAGTAAGTCTCTATTGGTGACCCAATATACATATATATACATTATATATTATACATGTATAAATTATATACATAATTATGAAGCCTTGTATTGCAGGTTTCTTGAGTCTTCGTTTTTGTTGTCTGTGCTACATTAGAAACTCACAAAAGTTAATTAGTCAAGATGAAAGATTTATGAGCCCTTTGTCCATCGCATTAGCTTGGCATATTAGGGGAGAGAGAGAGAGAGAGAGGAGAGAGAGAGAGAGAGAGAGAGGCCTTGGTCTTATAACTAGAATTTCATACAAAACTTATATCACAGTTTTGACGTGAGAGAGAGAGAGAGAGAGAGAGAGAGAGAGAGAGAGAGAGAGAGAGAGAGAGAGAGAGAGAGAGAGTTGGCTTAAAATAAAAACTTGGAGAGAAAGAGAGAGTTGGCTCAAAATAAAAACGAGAGAGAGAGAGAGAGAGGGAGAGAGAGAAACATTGTTTATTCAAGGGGGTTATGTACTTACCTCTTACCCTTATGAGATTTACCAATTAAAACAACTCGAATGGATTTCGGGATTAATGCTTTAAGGTCGTTACGGGACCCGATAATTAACCCGTGTTGCGTACTACAAGGGGACCTTTAAACTCATTCAATCCCCACCAAGTACCATAGTAGATTCACATCAAGCGTGCATTTGACGTCTAGGCCAGCCCCTGACGACACTCCTGATTGGCTGTTGATAAGCCAATCGCAGGGCTGGAAACTCTCAGTAGGATCTATGTTTCCACCTCTCCTAAGGTATACTTTTTTCAGGAGAGGTGAAACATACATCCTGCCCACGTGAACTCTCGAGAGAGACTGAGCATTTCCAGCCCTGTGATTGGCTGATCAACAGCCAAACAGGAGCTTCGTAAGGGACTGGCCTAGACATCAAATGCACGGTTGATGTGAATCTACTATATTACCTGGTCCTGCCCATTGAGTGAGTCCTTTTACTAACTCAGAAGGGAGGACCGGGGTCCTATTTAGGATTGATTAGGTGTCTGGACAGACTGATGCTTCGTTGAACAACGCATATCTCTCTCTCTCTCCTCTCTCTCTCTCTCTCTCTCTCTCTCTCTCTCTGTCAAATCTGTGAAGTAACTTTCGTATAAAAATGTAGTTACAAACGGGATCTCTCTCTCTCTCTCTCCTTCTCTTCTCTCCTTTCCCTCTTCGGTCTCTCCTCTCTCTCTCTCTCTCTCTCTCTCCTTTCCAATTCTTCCAAGGAAAGAAAAAGGGAAGATGGTTCTTTAGACAAACTAATTTGTCAGATTTCAACGCGGGCCGAATTAGATGTTGGTATCTTCCCTGGTCTGAAGACGAATCTTCTCCTCATTCCCCCTCCCCTCTCTCTCCCCCCCTTTTTTTATTAAGGGGTTTCGAGAGCAGGAAAGGATGGTGAACAGGAACCTCGATGGGCGAAAAGGAACCTTTTGGAAACCGAGTTACATTTTTGTCTTCTCTTTGAGAGAGGCCTAATGAAAGAAACCTTGAAGAAACCTTAGGGTCGGAGCTGCTTTTAAATTCAAACCGTGAAAGTTTAATGTTAGTTTTATTTTGTTTAATGATGAAATGTTTTAAACGGCTATTCCTAATTAAAGAGGTAGGTTATGTCCTTTGTAAGTTCATATTATTATTTTTATTATTATTATTGTTATTATTTATTAATTATTATTATTATTATTATTGTTATTAAATCATAAAGAAATTATTTTTTATTCCTTAAATTATTGTTATTATTATTATTATTCTTTTATTTATTATAAAATATTAAAAGGAAATATTTTTTATCTTAAATATTATATATTATTATTAATTATTATTATTATTATTATTTATTATATAATATAAAGGAAATATTTTTATCCTTAATATATTACCTTCTCCGGCATTTATATTAATTGATTAGTTCTTATTATTGTATTATTATTATATATTATTATTATTATATTATTATTATTACTTATTATTATTCATTATGTAAAGGAAATATTTTTTATCTTAATATTATTATTATTATTATTATTATTATTATTATTATTATTATTATATATAAAGGAAATATTTTTTATCTAATATACCTTACTTCGCATTATTATTATTATTATTATTATTATTATTATTATTATTATTATTATTATTATTATTACATATAAAGGAAATATTTTTTATCGTAATATATTACATGTATAAATTCTGGTTTAAGAAATACCAAAGTTCTTTATCAATCCCCATCACAATTTATTTCTAAACATCTAATGGGAGATGTTTAGAAGTTCGTCTGGTCCAAAGTTCAGTCGCTCCGCTGCTGCTCTCTCCTTTAATTAAGCCATTATTATTATCCTCTTCCTCCCTTACTACTATTTTTTTTGTTTAATGAGGTGTTTCTTTCCCTGGCGTTGCAGTGAATGGACGAAAAGTCTGTAACGAACACATTCATTCTGGTGGAGTTTTTCCTTTCATTTTTTTTATTTATTTATTTAATGATTTTTGCATGAAATTTAAAACTATAAAATGATAAATTTAGCAAAATCTTTTGATATGTATAAATGTACTGACGTAAAATGTTCATACTTTCAATTGCGAAAAAACGTGACCACGATGATATTTAGGAATTGATATTAACCTTAAGAAAACCACCTTGACATGAGGTATGTATCGTCAGAATGTGACGAGAGAACGGAGAATTGAAAGAAAATCAGTGGAAGAAGCGCATAAAGTAAAAAGGTCAACAGGCAACCGAAAAAGGAGAGAGAGGGAAAGCAGAAATATCGTCGAAGAGCACATCAGCCCGACTGTAATATTCATGGCGGCCTTGAGAGAGAGAGAGAGAGAGAGAGAGAGAGAGAGAGAGAGAGAGAGAGAGAGAGAGAAGGGGGAGTGTGTGTTGGGGGGCGGAGATCCTGACTGGTGAAGGAGGAAAACGAAGAAGAAGACAGAAGAAGGAAATAAGAAGAAGACAAGAATAAGGAAGAAGAAGAATCATAGCAACCCGGAATTGAGTAGGAGAACTCGGGATCTATGTTCTATGTTAGATCTGTTCCTCATTCGTACTGGGAGAGGAGGGTGGATTCTATTGATAGCACAGTGTGCTTCTATTATGTTCCTGGATGATTTACGATTTGTATCAGTCTGTCGCTTGTTTTTGTTTTTTGTGGACTGATAGATACCCAGGTACACACGCACTATATATATACATACATACATACATACATACATACATACATACATACATACACATACATACAATACACACACACACACTATATATATACATACATACATGCATACATACATACATACATACATGCATAACCCCACACTCATCTTTATGTGTGATGTATTCTTTTAATTACGTACTGAAAAATAACATATATACGTATGTGTGTGTATATATATATATATATATGATGTGGTATATATATATTATATATATATATATATATATATATATATTTGTGTGTATGTGCGTATGTATGTATATAAATGTCATCTTCCTAATGCCAGCAACCAAATTTATATATTGGGGGTGTAACTAATGACTACAGTGGGTATTTATGTAAGTAGGTTTTTGCTATGTTTATTAAGAAGTGATTAAAGTGTGGTCTTAAAAATTTAACTCTGAAACTTGATTGTTTTAATTATATTATTTCTGTTGTCATTGTGTACTACATTGAGACCTGTTTCTCTTATCAAAGCCTTCTCGTTCTTCCGAAATAATAATAAAAATCCTAAGATTTTATATAAATGATAAGAGATTAGTTAATGTTTATGTATATCACCACGAAAATCTCCTACTGGCTTTGGAAGAGAAGTTATAAACTATCAAAATCTTCGATGTTAAACGAGAAAAAACTCAACAGTTCTCTTCAAAGAAAACCAAGAGAGAAAATGATCATATTTTCCGATGAAATAAAAAAACAAGTTCTACTGTTCCTTGACGGAAAGGAAAAGAGAATTACCTTTCCCATTCTCTGATAAAAAAAAGGAAAGAAAAAAAGATAAGTAGTATACCGTATCTATATCAACGAGAATCAAGGTCGACGCCATCCTCTGCTTTTCAACAGAAGATCCTATCTATCTGCCCTCCTCCCTTTTATTGGGCTCGTTTTTTTTCTTTGTCTCGTATTGTGCTCGTTTTTCTCTCTTTGCTCGTTTCGTAATCGTCCATTTCCAAGTCTTCTCTCTCTTAGAGGGCGGCTTCAAAAGAGGCGGCCATTGAAAATTGGGCCTTTTTGCTTTTTTTTTTGCCCCTTTTCAGGAAAGGTTTGCAGGGCAGGCAAGGAGAGAGAGAGAGAGAGAGAGAGAGAGAGAGAGAGAGAGAGAGAGAGAGAGAGTATTTTCGTTATTTATCGATGTTGAGAGAGAGAATATCGTTGGTTTTAGATATGAGAGAGAGAGAGAAGAGAGAGAGAGACTAGAGAGGAGAGAGAGTGAATATTTTCGTTGTCTATCGATGTTGAGAGAGAGAAAGAGATCGAATATACTTTCGTTGATTTTATATATGGTAGGAGAGAGAGAGAGAGAGAGAGAGAGAGAGAGAGAGAGAGAAAAATATTAGAATATAGTTAAATGAAATCTTTTACTACCTAACAAACGGACAAGGGGAAAAAGAATTGAGTAACATTGGGTTACAGTTGAAAGCAAAAGAGAGATCATACAGAGAGAGAGAGAGACAGAGAGACCGAGAGGGGAAATAATGCCCAGTAATATAGGTAGAGAGGAGAAATATAAAAACGGGCAAAGCTAGAGATAAGGGAATTAAGCGAAGGCAATTGGAGTGAAAGGGCCGGAAAGATGATTGGAGAAGGGTGGAGAGAGAGGGAGAGGCGATATAGAGAAGGGAGGAAAAATTGATGCTGGCAGAGGGGAAGGCGTGAGAAGCGAAGAAGAGAAAAGCAATGATGGAGAGAGAGAGAGAGAGAGAGAGAGAGAGAGATCATTAGTTTTAAAAGGGGGTCAACGAGTAGAGACAGACAGACTGACGGACAGTAAAAGACTATTAGTTTCAAAAAGGGGTTAAAAACGAGAGAGAGAGAGAGAGAGAGAGAGAGAGAGAGAGGGGTCATAAGATTTAAAAGAGGGGTCAACGATTGCGGAACAAGATTCATTAATTCATTCATAATCCTTTATTGATATCGGATCGCTTGGACAGGAGAGTAGCCGCAATCCTGTTCCAGAAGCTTCGTGTAGTCCACTGCTTCTTGATTGTCTGTCGTCCATTGCTACTGATGCGTTTTTGTTTTGTTTTTAACTATACTCTTTTCTATCTCTAGTTCTCGTTTGCAGCATATGAGTATTTTTATAATGCAGAAGCTTGCTTTGCAAGTTAATGGAATTTTAGCCCTGCTGCGGAAGCATGTGCGGCTAGTATTGGATGAATAATAATATAATAATAACAATAATAATCCTAATCAATAATAATCATAATAATCATAATAATATAATAATAATAATAATAATAATAAGAAGAAGAAGAAGAAGAATAAAGAAGAGAGTGTGATCCTAGAAACGGCGCACATAGTAAGAAAAGTGATGGACTCCTAAGGAGGCAGGATGCAACCCGGAACCCCACACTATAAATCCACCCAGTCGAATTGGAGGACTGGGATCAAACCAAAAAAATGATAATAAGATATAATAAGATAATAATAATAATTATCATCATCATCCATACAAATCTCCGTAGATCTTGATTTAGAGACATTTATATATATATATATATATATATATATATATATATATATATACACACACACACACACATATAATTCTTTTATGTAAGTTTGGAATCCGAACAGGAAGCATGTGAAAAAACTCCTACTTTTCCGGAGAGGATTCGAACCCACACGCGTTAGACAACCTCATTCTAGCATAGAATTTATAATGGTTTGTATCCTGCATCCTCTGTAGTATTTTGGATTTGGGTTGCTTCACTATGATTTAATGTGTACAGGGTCGAATCTCGCTTGTAATTGTAAAGGTTTTTTTTTATATATTTTGTTACAGGTTTATCGCATACAAAAATAAGTGTACGCAAATAAGTAACCTTAAATAACAACAACAACAACAATAATAATAATAACAATAATAATAGTAATATCTTTCGGAGTGATTGGGTTTATTGCTTACAGAAATAAGCGTATACAAAAAGTAACCTTTAATATAATAATAATACTTTATGTTAGCAATACAGCAGGTTACTGAAATATGGGTTGTAAATCCGTAGATTTTCATTATAGATTTTTCTTGGTTGTATTTTTTTCTACTTCTTCTTCTTTTCTCTGACATCTATTTCTGGTATTCTTAGTACTCTTTCTTTGACAGAGAGAATACTAAAAATACCTGAAATAGACGACAGAAAAAAAAAACACTGGGAGAATCTACGGATTTACAAACCAGGTTTCAGTAACTTGCTTTAATATAGTAAAATATAGAATTTCTGCCTTTAGAAATAAGCCGTGTATATATATATATATATATATATATATATATATATATATATATATTATATGTATATATATATATGTATGATGTATATATATATCATATATATATATATATATAATAATATTACGTATATAATATACATTCATCGAAATATGAACATTGCCCTTGTAAATGACCAGTGTTGACTTGTAGGAAAGGCGGATCATAAGCAAAGTGGAGAAATTCAGTATAAAATAAATTCGTATATTGCAGCTATTTATTAATTAATAATAATAATAATTTCTTTTGCAGTGGTTATATATTTGCATATTACGTTATTTCTTATAGGATCAACCATTTTATGTCGTGAGAAGAAATGATTAATAATATCAATTGATGATTATGCAAAAAAATTAAATTTACTTGATTATCAGAGAGAAAATAAAGTCAAATCTTCATTAATCCGGAGGAAAATAAACGAAAACTTAAAATTAATAATCAGGGGGAAAAGTAGAGGATTCAGTATTTACTTTAAGGAGAATTAAGAGCTGAAATTAATAGTCTGAATGAAATTATATAAAAAGAAAAGTTCGACTGTTTATGAAATGGAAAAGTTAAGCTGAGCTTTCATTTGCAATAAAATGGAAAAGGAAAAAAAGAAGACTAAAAAAAACTTTTGCTCGACGAACAGAAAGTAATAAAGGAATAAATAAATATTCCAATTGCTGGAGATGATAAAAAAAAAGGCGAAGAAGACGTATAAACACACACGAGATTGGATTGCTTGATCCAAAGCTTGGCCAGGGAGAGACCAAGAGCGAGGTGAGCCATGACACATACGTGGTATAGGGCGTGTATGTGTACGTGTGTGTGTGTATGTATGTATGTGTATGTATGTGTGTGACTGGAAGGGAGCCCTGGAGAGGACTTGTTTCCTAGGTGATGAGTTAGCTGTCCCGATGCTGCCAGATGTACGGTTGTTTTGGCGTTCGGGGTCTCTCCTGATCGTCGATGCTAAAAAAAAAAAGCACGTCTCTGTCGAGGTATGTTTTGGCGCTGGCGGGAAACGAGATCGGGTTGAGAACGATCGCAGCGTAATTGATTGAGATATGACTTGATACTGCCGGCTGGAATGAATGAGTTGGAGAATGATCGAAGTTTGATCAAGGTGTCTGTTGGTCTATAAAAGTATTGAGCTAGTTTGAGAATGTTTCGGTCAGACAGAACGAAGTTCAAGTTGAGAATGTTTCGGTCCAGAGAAGATCGAAGTTCAGGTTGAGAGTGGTCGAAGCATGACCAGGCCATGTTTCGGTGCTGACTGAAGCGAACAGTGGTTGAGAGTGATCGGAGATCGGTAGCTCTGTGCCTGGACGCTCACAAAATGAAAACAGGTTGAGAATCGCAGAACTGCTACCAAGGTATTGAATGGTGCAGGCTGAAATGAAATGAAATCAGATATACAGCCATCGAAGTGCGATTTGGCTGTTTCCAAGACAAAAGTGAAGTTGGCTGTTTCCAAGACCAAAGTGAAGTTGGCTGTTTCGAAGACCAACGTGAAGTTGGGCGTTTCGAAGACCAAACTGAAGTTGACCGTTTCGAAGACCAACGTGAAGTTGGCTGTTTCGACGACCAAAGGGAAGTTGACCGTTTCGAAGACCAACGAGAAGTTGGCTGTTTCGAAGACCAACGTGAAGTTGGCCGTTTCGAAGACCAACGTGAAGTTGGCTGTTTCGACGACCAAAGGGAAGTTGGCCGTTTCGAAGACCAGAGTGAAGTCATGTTGAGAATGATCGAAGCCTTAAATGGCTATATTTCGAAGACCAAAATGAAATCAGGCTGAAACGTGATAGAGCCATAAAATGAAATCGGGTCGAGACCGCTCGAAGCGCATCAAATCACACATGACTTAAGAGCGGGTTAATTTAATTAGACCTTCTGGAGGACACGTATCCTGTTCCATACTCCGTCAAGAGAAGGATGTGCTAGGTGATTAAGATCCGTTTCTCTCAGGCCAAGGATTCTTGAAGGAGTAAGAAGTAGGGTGTCTTAGGATGCAAGGAGGGGAGGATTCCGCTATTGGTAACCAGGTTAGGAGGGTGGAATAACCATCCGGCCTGTGGGTGGTCCACTCTTTATTAGATAACGGAAGGAGGAGGACGAGAGAGAGAGAGAGAGAGAGAGAGAAGAGAGAGAGAGAGAGAGGAGAGAGTCATGGAATGTATTCTGCAGATTTGCAAAGTACTATAGAACTGTATGTTCCAGATTTTTCGGATAAAAAGCTAGGGTATTCAACAAAGTTTTCTTCTTATACTAAACATCTGAGAAAGAAAGTGTTATACGTAGATTTACAAAAATATAAATTTGGCCAGAGCAAGTACGCTACAGAATTCGAGTCATTTATGAATATTTAAAAGAGAGAGAGAGAGAGAGAGAGAGAGGAATGAGGAGAGGAGAGAGAGAAGAGAGAGGTTGGGGGGGGGGGGGGGGGGGGGCTAGGTTCTTCAGTATCAGGAATTTTTACCTGTTTATTGGAAGATGAAAAAATCACATTGCTGTACTGAGATAAAGGTCAACCTTTTTGAAGGTCACCTTTTTATCATCGAAGGAGCCAGGCGTTGTTTGTAAATATTTTTAGTATCTTATTAATTGTTTTGCCGTTTTTGAACCCACGTACGTATAGGCACCTTTGGCTACTAGACTTAATGTAGTGTGTGATTTTACATCTTGACTTTCGAAGTCTTGAAATGTCCTATTTTGAGACTTTCCTGATCACGTAATTATTTAATCTTGGTTGTGACGACGTTCTCAAAACATAACATCATGTGTAAATCGATAAAGTAGAATGTAAATCTTTCGCGATTCAAAGCGTTTCTCATAATTACATATTTATACATTTTTAGTCAAGAAACTGTGGCTCGTATTTCTCGTACTTTGCATACATTTTTATAACAAATTGTTGTTGCTCGTAATTGTTATACAATTTGGTGGCAAAATAATGTTGCTTATGAATGGTTTACGGTTTTATGACGAACAAATACAGCCATTCATAAACTATATCCATTCTTCTGCAAAGAAAAAGTTAGCATATTTTGTTATTTATTTTTGGAGAATTCTGACGCTCTTTTAAGCCGAACCCAAAAATAATCACTTAGTTGTGCATCAAACTCTGTTAAATCCCGATGACCGTATGCTTTCAAGCGTAAAAAATTAGTTAAATGCAGAGAGAGAGAAAAAAAAACAACAATGACCGAAAATGGGAATTACGAAGCAACCATTGTCCCAGCTGAAATAAACACGTAAGTTTAAAGGGTATATAGCCTCACCTCTCTTCAAGTATCATGACTACATTATCTGATGTTCCGTTGCCAAGGGTGGCAATTATTTATAAACTTGTAGACTAGTTGGCAACTCAAAGTTGTCAGATAGCACTTTATTCTACTTATTTTTTTCATATGTGCTAAAATGAAAGAACTCTTTGGCTTCGAGGGGGACCGTACAATCGGATTTAATTTTTCCGTTAATACTCAGTAGATATTACTCGCATTGAAGAAAGAGGGTGCTGCGTACATTGCCCATTGTGTGATGGACCTATACCAAGGTATAGGTACATGATTATAGACAAATAGAACATTTGGCAGCCGATAAGTCGCCAGATATCACTGTATTCCACCTTCTTAAATGTCTGCTGTAGGAAATAATCGTTGCTTTGGCTCGAGTACGATGGTTTACTCAAATTGTAAAAGTTGTTGAAGAAAGTGTCTGTTGATACACTTTTAAAAGTGACTGTATGTCTTATCAGTTATGAGGACCGGGTCGATTTGCCATTTTATTTAATATAATGTCTTCTAACTGTCTTCTCTTTGTTAATTTTTCATATTTTTGGTTCTCGCTTTCCATTTTGTTATTAGAAAGTTGAAGGTCCATGAGAAATTGAGTTTGTTCATTATAGTAATAATTAAAAATAATAATAATAACAATAATAAGGATGGCTGCGTCGTGCGAGCAAATTAATCTTGTATTAAGTAATCTCAGTTGTTCTTATAACTCACCCCTCTTCTACGTTAACAGTGTCAACAAATGGGCACTGTTCCTATTTCGGCAAAGAGAAAATATGTATAACTGTTTATCCAACAGTGGTATTCCTTATAAAAGGGCATATATTGAAAGGTGGGGTGGTACGTCCGTAGACTTGCCCAAATCTGGCTCTTGGATACTTCAAAGTATTTCTTTCGGAGTTTCTTTTGTCGAACGATGGTTCAACTAATAATAATAATAATAATAATAATAATAATAATAATAATAATAATAATGATAATAATAATAATAATTTAGAGTTGATGTCATCATAATCTGGGAGGAGTCCTGATTGTTGCTACGGTTTTTGTTACAGAGAGAGAGAGAGAGAGAGAGAGAGAGAGAGAGAGAGAGAGAGAGAGAGAGAGAGAGAGGGGGGGGGGGGGAGGTTAATTATACGACAGCTCACTTGCAACTTATAACTGAAGTTTGTCGAAAGTTCGGAGGTGCATAATAATAGATCCAGTATGCAAATGAATCTCGCCCTTTGTTTCGGTTGGTTGTAGGTTTGTTTTCCATTGTTTTTATTTTCCTTTTTCGTTTTTCGTTTGAGTAACGGTTCTTTTTGTTTGCGTAAGCGTCTTTTTGGTAGTTTGAGTGGGATGGTATATCTAGTGGTTTTTCTTGTAAGGTTATTGATGTTGGTCCTCATAGTTAAGAGAGGCTGTTATATATATATATATATATATATATATATATATATATATATATATATATATATATGTATATATATGCGTGTGTGTGTGTGTGTGTGTGTGTGTGTGTAATAAATAGAATATCTGGCAGCTCAAAAATTGCTAGATAACACTTTACTTGAATATCTGCTAATAGTATATATAATTATTATTATACATATAAT
>NC_087207.1:57184814-57187314 GCF_015104395.2 Macrobrachium nipponense
CTCTCTCTCTCTCTCTCTCTCTCTCTCTCTCTTTGCGGGAAAAAATCGTTAACAAGGAAATTGCTCTGATCAGTTGTTTGTCTTTGGCGCGTTTTATGTAATTTTAATCTTATTTTTGCGTTTTGGAATTCATTGAAATTGCAGTTTTCTGGAGTAGGTCGTAGCATATTTGGTCTATATTTAAGAATGTCAATTATATATTTTGAGTGATGACTATGTGGGTGAGATGTTGAAAGCCTGTCGGGTACATGTCACCAACTCTATTAATATGTTCTGTCGAAGTACGAAATAATTGCCCCTTTTTATTGCCGGCCGTCAGATTCATGGGAAGGAAATGTCTTTATGATTTCCATATACAATATACGAGATGTGTATTAAGTATGGAATGTTACCTACTTCATTTTAACCATATTTTGACCCATAAATGATCTCCGTATTTTATAGTTAATCAATGAAATGTTTAGAAAAATTTGGATACTGGAAACCTATGTTTAGTTTGTATGATGTGTATTTACGTAAGAAAATGTAAAATGCACACATTCAGATTTTATAGACACTCTGATAATAGTGATATACGAAATGTGTTTTATTAGTATCGTATATATTTTTCTTTCAACTTACAAGTTTTATTCACCCAAAAATGTTGGCAAACAGAAGGTACTATTATATATATATATATATATATATATATATATATAATATATATATATATATATATATATATATATATATATACACAGTCGGTTCTTAGCGAGTCCATTCTGGAAAAAAATATACATAAATAAAGGTTTTTTCTGCCACGAGAAAAAATGAAAAAGCGAGATAGCGAGTACTTTCGGTCCTATTCGGACCCTTTACTTAGGTCCTCAGTAAAAGGGTCCGAATAGTACCGAAAGTACTCGGCTATCTCGCTTTTTCATTTTTTTCCTTCGTGGCAAAAAAATCTTTATTTTAACATAACATCACGTTTTATATATACTTCTTCGTGATCAAGTTTATTCATAAATATCATGTGTCTATATTATGTCTGCATATATCTGCAAACATACATACATACACATATATCTTATATATATATATATATATATATATATATATATATATATATGTGTGTGTGTGTGTGTGTGTGTGTGGTATATATATATATATATATATATATATATATATATATATATATATAATATAGAATAAAAGTGAGCAAGAGTTCATTCATTGAAACAATGTCACGGCCCTTGGCGTTTGCAAAGTTGCAAAACTCCATATCAACATATTTTTCTCCGGCGTTTAGTTGGCTTTTCAAGCCCTCCCCATTCCGTATGGATATACGTAGCAGATAGGTCAGGCGATAACGACCGCCGAATAAAATGGAATTTTAAAAAAAGCAAAAGAAAAAAAAAGCGAGTGCCATTGGCAGCAGCAGCTGAAGAGGGGAAAGGAGTCAGCTTTTAAAAAGAGCTGTGCATCCTGGGAAAAGGTCAGATAAGAACGTGGTCATTCGTCGTTAGAAGAACTTACGCTTTCCACGGTGACGGACGAGATAGAGAGAGAGGGGGGGGGGGGGGGGGGTGGGGGGGGGGGTGAGATGTGACGTTTATGTGAGTGAAAAGAATATCAGTTGGAGATTGAAATATGAGAGAGAGAGAGAGAGAGAGAGAGAGAGAGAGAGAGAGAGAGGAGAGAGAAGAGAGAGAGAGAGTATGAATAAAAGTAATATCAGTTGAAGAGATAGAGAGAGTATGAATAAATGAAAATCAGTCTGAGATTGAAGTAATATATATATATATATATATATATATATATATATATATATATGTATATATATATATATACATATATATATGTGTGTGTGTGTGTGTGTGTGTGGTTGTATGTGTCTGTGTTCGTTTGACTAGAAAGAAAATCTATTGTAAAATGGGTTTATGACAATGATAAAGTAATAGAACGAATAAAATTGGTTATAAATCGTATAAAGAGTAGACGTGTTTGTAAATGTGTAAGTATATAGATAGAAGAAAACAAAGGAGAGAATGAGACAAAGGAGAGAATGAGGAAAGGTTCGGGGATACGTGTAAATAAAATAGATGATTATCTAAATCTGTGTATTTTAATTACGGGCTGCTGTAGGAGCAAGAGCCCGTGATGGCATAAGGCCAGGTAAATCTAAAATAACATGTGTATCGTATGTGTTTAGCCTTGTTCGGTCTGTTCCATAAGGATGCTTGTAAATTAACGATGATAATAATAGTGATATTAATAATAGTAATAATAATAATAATATTGGGTATCAAAGACATTTTTATAAAGGAGAAAAGAGATAGTTTTACGTCCTTTAAATTGCCACATCGGATTTTGAGATGTTACCAATAGTGGCAGAAACTAGCTGCCCCCTTCCCCAGTCTCTCTCTCTCTCTCTCTTTTTAAGGATTTCTTCATGAGAAGTAAGTTGATTTTTTTTCACCTTCGCCTTATGAATAATGCACATTTCATTTGGAATTTTTGA
>NC_087207.1:57192314-57194814 GCF_015104395.2 Macrobrachium nipponense
TTCCTGTTTCTATTATTTTCTCAAAACTCAAGAAAGGAGAGTTTGGAGAGGTGTCCCTTTAAGCAAGCTGGAAGGAAACAGGTCAGAGGTGTGTGTGTGTGTGTGTGTGTGTTAAATTTATGTGGGTCAGATTAAC
Source organism: Macrobrachium nipponense (assembly GCF_015104395.2). NCBI lineage: Eukaryota > Metazoa > Arthropoda > Malacostraca > Decapoda > Palaemonidae > Macrobrachium > Macrobrachium nipponense. Next base: position 57,192,451 of record NC_087207.1, read on the forward strand.
GAAAAACTTTCGGCTAGTGTGGGCGTGTGTCAGGAAAGTTTACCTGGTCATAAAAAAGAAAATAGCTCTCCATAGTAAATTTTTTTTTTTTTTAATAGTTTCGGCCCGAATTGACAGAAGTATCTTAAGTGAATTCGTAACGTTAATTGGTACAGAAACGAACGTAACTTTTTTTTTTTTTTTTTTTTTTTGAACAGACCGGTCCAAGTGGTTGTTGAACAATTGGGTATTAACGTCTCATTGGCGTGGTTGGTATGGTCTTTGCCTGTCACCTCGGTGGCCGCGAGTTCGATTCTCAGTCAATCCATTGAGGGGTCAGAGATGTGTCTTTCTTGTGATGGAAGTTCACTCTCGACGTGGTTCGGAAGCCACGCAAAGCCGTTGGTCCCGTTGCTGAAGAACCACTGGTTCCACCATGCAACGTAAGAACACCATACAAACAAACAAAAACAAAAACATTTGGGTATATCTGCCTCAAACTAATTTATGGGAGCAATTATTAAAGAATTGCACCAGAATTGGTTTTTAAACAAATTGACAGGTAGTAATTGCTGGAAAAAAATTGATAGCCCAGTTAGTTTGGAAGAATTTTAACACGAGAAAATATTTCTTTTACCGAATCGATAGATAGTTTGAAAGTAAATTTATAAGGGAATGAATTTTTCGGCCGAATAGATATTTATCCTGACAGTTATTTGTCCTATTATAAATTTATTCGTGTAGTAAATGGACAAGAGCATCAAATTAATTTGAAATGTAGGAATACATCGTTTTTACGTTAGAGAGAGTTCACCAGGTAAACTGCTCGCTTGAAATCACCTTTAACCTTTGGCTCTCACGCCACATTGTAACCCATCTCAGGCTGAGCCCAACTGCTACGAAGAATTGTCATATACATACGTCGGCAACTTATCTCATACACACAGCAAACATGTGCGATATAAGTAGACGACATTTTGATGGTCATAACGAGAACTTCATACGATTATATCTACCATTTACTAAAAAGTTTTGTTCACCACTCACTGTCGTTGACTTGTTTTCAATCTGTTTGTGATATGTATGCGATACATTACCTATGTGTGTTTATTTTATGACGTTTTTTTTTTTTACCAAAATAAGGCTTTGATCATCAATAAAACAAAAGAACGACCAGATTTCACTTTGCTGTCATTCTGTGAGACCTGGAAAATGCTGCCATGGAGTTGCCTGCTCGGCAAAAAACAAAAATAAATGAATAAATAAAGAACTATGCCGAGCTTATGAAAACTGCGTCATTTAAATTCCGGAGGTAACCATGCTAGGCAGAGTGGGACAAGTGGGGATTTTTTTCTTTTTCATTTTTATGTTTTTTTGAAACTGGGCTTTCAGACATCCGTCCGTAAGTGCGATAATCCATCAACAAACGTCCGCTGTGGAGAACTTGAAAGGGAAACGCCTCCTCCTCCTCCTCCCCCTCCTCTTCCTCCTCTTCCTCTTCCTCCCCCTCCCCTTCCTCCTCCTCCTCCTCCTCCATTACCTTGATTAGCATCTCTCCCATGATAGACACACTTGGCTTTTTTTGTGTGGTGGAAGGGAAAAGGGGGTTTGACTGGGTTATCTCTCTCTCTCTCTCTCTCTCTCTCTCTCTCTCTCTGTGTGTGTGTGTGTGTGGAAAACATTCCCTTTATCTGCCTGCCATACACGCGTACATTCTCTCACAGACAAACGCCTGCTCTCTCTCTCTCTCTCTCTCTCTCTCTCTCTCTCTCTCTCTCTCTCTGCACCCAAAGGAGTATTGTCATATGCATTCTCAAAACGTCAAGTTCCATCGTGTATTCGCTATTCACCCGAACCCGATGTAATAATTCCTGGGACCTGTTTTGGGACCTGTTCTGTGTTGCAGCCCCGGTATAGCGCGGCTGAAACTGGGTTAGTTTTTTATGCTGGTGTGTGGATGGTGTTCAAGATATACAATCCCCAGCGTAATTGTTATGCAATGACTGCTATAAAATAACTTGTACAGGTATTGAGGAAATCGTATTGCTGCGGTATGATAAATTATAAAAAAAGTCATTTGGTTGCTAGAGCAATTAGTAATAATATTATTTTTTAACTAATTATTGTGGATGGCGCTCAAGATATACAATCCCAGCGTAATTGTTATGTAATGACTGCTATAAAATAACTTGTACAGGTTTTGGAGAAATCGTATTGCTGCGGTATGATAAATTATAAAAAAAAAGTCATTTGGCTGCTAGAGCAATTAGTAATGATATTTTTTTACTAATTATTGTGGATGGTGTTCAAGATATACAATCCCCAGAGTAATGGTTATGTAATGACTGCTATAAAATTACTTGTACAGGTTTTGAGGAAATCGTA
>NC_087207.1:57202314-57221618 GCF_015104395.2 Macrobrachium nipponense
AGGAAGCCAGACCATCAACTTGTCAAGAGATAAACCACAAAATTTAAGAGCCCAGATGCTAAAACTATAGTAGATTCACTTCAGCCGTGCGTTTAATGTCTATGCCAGTCACTTACGACACTCCTGATTGGCTGTTGATAAGCCAATAGCAGGGCTGGAAACTCTCAGTCTCTCGAGAGAGTTCATATAGGCAGGATGTATGTTCCACTTCTCCTGAGGGATGATTTTGAAAGACTTATCCCTCAGGAGAGGTGGAACATACATCCTGCCTATGTGAACTCTTCAGAGAAACTGAGAGTTTCCAGCCTTGCGATTGGCTTATCAACAGCCAATCAGGAGCGTCGTAAGGGACTGGCCTAGACATCAGATGCACCGGTGATGTGAATCTACTATAGTTACCAAAGATGAATAAATGAAGGTTTACAAACGCTTCCTCCATAGACGTTTCCAGCAGGGAATATAATGACATCCGAGGTGGAATAAATGTGATGGGAAGTATTTATGTGTGAGAATACGTATGTTTGTGTGTGTGTGAGAGAGAGAGAGAGAGAGAGAGAGTGTAGAAATGTGTAGGAAATTGTATACACTGCCCTTCTTTTTTTTTTTTTAATATCCCCACTTCTTCTCTAAAAAAGTTTTGTGTTCTTTTGAGAGAAAAAATAAACAACCTTTACTGTTTTTTTTTTCCTTGAACACAAAAGATTGGATGTCCTGAGTGGCTGAGGGTGACCCTTGATCTTTTCTTACCGACATATGTTTATCCCCGCCGTTATAGTACGAGAGATTCATTCGTTACAATGACCCCTTCCCCCCCAGCCTAAAGAGAGAGAACCTTATGGCGGAAGATGACCAGGGGAAGAGGAAGATTCGAAGACTTGGGTAGATGTGAAGACAAGATATGAGAGAGAGAGAGAGAGAGAGAGAGAGAGAGAGAGAGAGAGAGAGAGAGAGAGAGAGAGGCACGAGGAACGGGGGAAAGAAAAGAGAAAAGGTAAATAAGAGGAAGAATCGGAGACTTGGGGAGATGTGAACACAAGATATGAGAGAGAGAGAGAGAGAGAGAGAGAGAGAGAGAGAGAGAGAGATAGAAAGGGGAAGGAGGGCACAAGGAACGGAGAAAAGAAAAGAAGAAAGGTAAATAAGAGGAAGATTCGAAGACTTGGGTAGATGTGAAGACAAGATATGAGAGAGAGAGAGAGAGAGAGAGAGAGAGAGAGAGAGAGAGAGAGAGGGGAGAAAGAAAAGAGAAAAGGTAAATAAGAGGAAGATTCGGAGACTTGGAGAGATGTGAACACAAGATATGAGAGAGAGAGAGAGAGAGAGAGGGGGGGGGGCGCCTTATCGTTTACGAGATGCTCCAGATGGAAACTAGAATGTAGTAGTAGAAAGTTAGAGAAATGGGTGGTTGTGTTGAGTGTGTACGTGGTTTTATACTTAGGACTGCAAGAATAGAATTGGTTATGAGAGAGAGAGAGAGAGAGAGAGAGAGAGAGAGAATGGAATGGGATAGTAAAGAGAACCTCCGGAGAAGAAGAGGCCAAGTATATATATATAATGGAAAAGGACAGAGAGAGAGAGAGAGAGAGAGAGAGAGAAGGGCCACGATTCCTTCTTCAAGTTTCCAGAAGAGCACTCTTAAAGAAGCAAGTTCAGCCTCTTCCGTGTTTTGTTGGGAGACAGTTTGATGTACTACCAAGATTGGGTCGTTTCTGGAGGCTCTTTCCCGCGTTAGTTACTACTACAGGCAGGTGTGTAGTATATGTGCTTAGGCAGGTGTGTGTATAATATGTCTGACCTGAATTTTTACTCTTTTCGTTCGCAAGTGCAGTTGTTTTGAGTTTAATTTATGAGTCGAAACATTCCTGTAAGTTTGTATTGTGTATATGCGCAGATGTGTGTATGTGTGTGTGTGTGTGTGTGTATATATATATATATATATATGTATGTATGTATGCATGTATGTATAAATACATATATATGCATATATATATATATATATACACATGAATTTTTATCACATCACCGTGATTCGTATACATTCATCGAGCTACAAATGTCCTTTAATATCCAATTCGCTATACCTCGGAATTTATATATTTTCATATATGTTAACCGAAGGGGCATTTTTCAGATGATAATAATTTCTTCCTCTCGTGGGTATCAGATTTTTTATTTGCCCAGGTGGGTCTTCGTTTGTTCTGGGGTCTAAAAACGTTAAATCTGAACTTAATGAATAATGGTAACAGATGTGTATATCTCACCTGGATAGCTAACTATTCATTCCATCAATCTGCATTGTACAAAACTCCTGTTGCAAATCGTGCTGCTTCTCCATTTTGTTATTTTTCCCCATTCATCCGATGATACCCTCGCTCCTCCGCCCTCCCACCATCCCGCCATCTTGTTTTCTACGGGCCTGGGCTGCAGAGAAAATATATGGAAATAATTATCGTCTGTTTTTAGTGTTCCGTAAATAACAGCTATTGAGATGGCTATTTGTCTGTCCGGCCGTACTTTTTCCTTCCACCCTCAGATTTTAAAAGCTACTGAGGCTAGAGGACTGCAAACTGGTATGTTGATTATCCAATCTCCAATCATCAAACGTACCAAATTGCAGCCCTGTAGCCCCTGTAGTTTGTATTTGATTTAAGGTTAAAGTTAGCCATAATCGTGCGTCTCGCAGCGCTGTAGGACAGGCCGCCACCGGACCGTGACTTAATGTTCCTTGTGCCGCGGAGTATTATTTACTTGTATGTGTGTGTGTGTGAGCAAAGTATCTTCTGCCCTCAACGTTCAACGTCCAGAGATCATGATATAGAAGTTATACAGTCTGGTCATCTTTATTATTCCCATTCTTTCCAGTCCATGCATCCCCCCTCCCATTTCCCCTCTCATCCCCTCTCCTATATCACTCGTACTCTTCCCCGCCTCCCCCCATTCCTCCACCCCTTCCCCCTTTGCCTTTGTTCGTGAAAAGGGGAGATTCTTGGAATAGGCAGCTTTAGGCCACGTTGCAGCTATGTTTAAATGGTGGCTCATTCCTCATCCACTTCCCCTTCCCCTTCCCTTTCCCTCCCACCCCTTCCTGTTCTTCATCTCCCTTCCTCCTCCCCCTCCCATTCTTAACTCTTCCTGTTACCCCGAAGACCCCCTCTGGCGTCGGTTATGTAAATATGGGCTAACCGTTAGTGTGCCATCTTCTTCTTTTTCTTCTTCTTCTTTTAGTTATTCATATCATTCCTCTGCCACCTGGCACAACGGCAGTGTGGGATTTATCCCAACAGATTTATTCTCTCCGCATGTGAGTATGTTATTTATTTTCAACAACGACTAATAAATTTCAAGGACTCGTAGGTATGAAAGCCGCGTATAGCAACATCGGTCATATTTCATACAGGTTCTCTTCCGGTAATAAATTCGAGTTGCCAGCAACAACAATGCATTTCATAATACGAGAACATTTTCCCTTCCAACTGTTGTTTACTCTATGTATTGCCAGCTGTTATTAACGTCGTGTATTGTCGTAACGATAACAGTAACATTTACAATACTTGTTTGATTCGTAGACAAAGTGGCACGCGTTTTATACGCGTTTTTATCTGAAATATAAAGAAAAAAATGGAAAAGGAGTAGACCAGTGTTACCAATTGGTATGTGTTAACGCTCCAGACTGTGTGTAAGACTTACACAAACCCGTGCAAATAAGTGAAATTAGCGTACCTATTTGTAATTTATATAAATATTAGAGCAATTTTATCATTATTGCATTATTGTGACAACTAGAATTCATAGAAACAATTTGTAAATGCATCGTCGTATGGTGAAGCTCCAATAAATTGGCAACGATGGAGGAGACTTGATCTTATGCTGCTGTATTCAGATGATATCAGTAACATTCATGACGCTTATATAATCTATCAGTAATGAAAGGCGTTTTGGAAGTGCACTTGTCTAGATTATAAGCACCAAAATAAAAGAAATATATAGATATGCTTTTCCCGTGTTGTAGCCTAATGAAAATAGTAAAATTTTACTATCTATAATGACAAATAGTCTTCAGGTAATGAAAAATATATATAGTCCCAAAGTAATGAAATGCGGTATATACGCGTGTTTTTAATAAATGAAATGCGTTCTGTATGTGTATGAGTCTAAACTACAAACTACCAAAATAAGAAGCAGTAGATTTCCTCATCAACTGGTAATATCAATATTATTTTTTATATAAACATGTCTAATATTCTAAAGTATAAAACACAGTATATTTGCTCATCTACTGATAATGTCAGTGATATTTTTATATAACACGTATGATCCCTAAAGTAAAAAACACAGTATATATTTGCTCATCAACTGATAATATCAGTGATATTTTTATACAACTCGTATAATCACTAAAGTAATAAAGTAAGTTTTCCATGTGTATTTATCAAAATTATAAACCCCAAAATAAACAAAACGAGTATATTTTTCCTTTCCTGTTTCCTGCTGTGGCTGAAGTGGTCAGAACAGCGTCTGAGAGTGTGGAACATGGCCAGTCACTCTCCTTCACATTCCGTGTTGGATGTGGCAACGTCCAGCGCATTCCTGCCGCTATTTTTCATCCGTCTTCCAAATCTTGATGGCGTGTTTCCCCCTCTTGGAATCCTCCCAAAACCGGAATGGGAATGCTCAGTTGGCGTTATATGACTTTCATTTTTTTTTCTTTTTCTTTTTTGCTCGGTCACCTGTAGAGAGATGTTGCAGTGCTCTGTTTTCAAAACCCATTTTTTCTTTTTCTTATTTTGTTTTACTTTGTTGCTGGTTGCCCTGGGAGAGAAGCTTTCAACTTGATGGGGCGCTTAGCTTATATTGGAAAAAGGGGAAAACAGGAAGAAGAAGAAAAGACAGACGAAATTGTCACCCGAGTACAAATGCATAAATTAAGTTTTTAGTAGAGAACAGACTTTCGATGTCTTTACGATTCGACAAAAGGAAATGAGTAAAAATGAGGACAAAAGACAAAAGGCCACGGTAAGTATTAAAGTATGGTTAGTATCTCTCTCTCTCTCTCTCTCTCTCTCTCTCTCTCTCTCTCTCTCTCTCTCTTGACACACTTTCCTACCAAGATTAACGACGATATGTACACACAGCAAGAAGGAGTATAAAGCGAAAATCATCTGAAAATAATGAAATAAAAAAACATTATTTTCAGGTGATTTTCGCTTTATATTCCTTCTTGCTGTGTGTACATATCGTCGTTAATCTTGGTAGGAAAGTGTGTCAAGAGTGAGAGAGAGAGAGAAAGGAACAGAGAGAGAGAGAGAGAGAGAGAGAGAGAGAGAGAGAGAAAGAGAAAGAGAGAGATACTAACCATACTATTATACTTACTGTGGTGGCCTTTTGTCCTCATTATTACCCATTGCTGTTTGGACTAGATTCCTAGGGTATGTTTCAATGACATTCAGTTGTGGTTGAATTTTACCACCAACCATTTTTTTTTTATCCGAGCTTGGGACAGACTCGAATGTAGCAGCTTATTTCGAAAAAGTTTTTTTTTATTTTCTTTTTTTATGGGCGCTATTGTAAAATCATGGCAATTTTTGTGCGGGGTTTGATATCTCTGCATTCGGTGAAAGTATCACGACAGACAGACAGACCTTTTATTATTATGACGAATTGTTTGTGACCAGCGAGAGAGAGAGAGAGAGAGAGAGAGAGAGAGAGAGAGAGAGAGAGAGGAAGTTGGAGGCCGAAGTTGTTTGTCGGCGATTGAGCGTGAAATAGCCTATGTTCAGAAATTCATTAATGGGTCCTTTAGTGTCGCTGCCACTTTGAAAGAGGGGAGGGGGGGTGGGTTTGGGGGGTGGGGTGACGAATAACGTAAGGGTGGGTGTGGGGTGGGGTTGGGTGGTTGGGTTGGAGTTCCCGATTCGCTCGCTAATTGCAATATGCGGCCGTACCTATAGTTTCCTCCTGTTGTTGTTGTTGTTGTTGTTGTTGCTCTGGTTATTGTTGTTGACGCGGTTGTTTTTACCAGACGATATTAATGTGAAAATATTCTTTTTGTTGATTGCAATGTCTGATGTACCTTTTTACTGTTATTAGTTTTTTTTTTTTTTTATTAAGGCGGTTAGTTCATTATAATAAGTAACATCAAAACCTATTTTATGATTATTATCCATTTATTCTTATTCTCATTCTCCATACAAGACTGTCTTATCTCCTGACATTTTCTTTATGCCATTGCAAACAGCATTTTAATTTAGGATTTTCCCTCCCCTGCAAGATGTGTGTTTATTTATTTATTTGTTTATCGTCATCTAATGAGCTACAGTATCAGTTTGGGTAATTGTGGTTATGGTGATAAGACCCCCCATTCTTCAGTAGAAATCGTAATATAATTGTTATCATCATAGTAAAAAAACATGATTGCTCTTTTTAGCCTGTAATAATTATGCTAGAATATAATTTCAATATACCTAGCCATTGCTTCAAAATGAACAGGATCACAAGCGTTATTAGTTTATTAGGGTAACCTAGTTATATCAATTTAACTAACACCACTTGGATTAGTATGTAATTCACGTGAGTAGAATACCATATAATAGTATTTCATATGTTTGAATAAGCTCACGTAGCTATCATATAGTAGGTTTGAGCAAGCCTGGTTAGTTACAGTACCTAATTTAGTAAGACCACTAAGCTGTAACATCGAGTTTTAGTAAGACTACGTAGCTCTGTTACCTGTTTCGATAACGCTGCATATTTAATATCTCATTCGGGGAGGCAATCTCGGTATAATGGCAGACTGAATATGTTTTACGTATTCATAAAGTAAGACCATTTTTTTTTAACTCGCAAACAGCACCGACCAATATGTGGTAAGATACCCTCCCGTGATTAAGCTAAAGAACTGCAAAGTTATCTCACGTAGAGCCGGCGGAAGTTTTCCCACTTAATTTTCGGAAATGGCTCCTCCATAATCGTATTATCATATTCCGTATGGACGGGAACGTTCCTGGTTAATTCCGTGTGGCTGCTTACCTGCGAAAATATGGTCCAATTATCGTGTGGAGACCTGCGAGGTTTGACGTTACCTTTGGCATGGTCCGTGATAAGGAACATTATTATTATTATTATTATTATTATTATTATTATTATTATTATTATTATTATTATTATTTATTATTATTATTATATACGTTTGGCGTTTTTAGTTGATGAGAAATATTATTAATAATATTGTTATTATGTGTTTGGCATGTAATTGATAAGAAAAATTATTATTATTATTATTATTATTATTGAGGTAGAAGGCCATCTTTTAAGCATGTAGCATGAGTGATACTTTCTTCTTGACCTTGTCAATCAACGTCACGTCTGGTCTGTTTGCACGTATCACCCTATCCGTTTTCTGATACCATAGTCCCAGAGGATCTTTGCCTGATCGTTTTCTATCACTCCTTCAGGTTGGTGCTCGTACCACTTATTACTGCAAGGTAGCTGATGTTTCTTGCACAGGCTCCAGTGGAGGGCTTTTGCTACTGAATCATGCTCTTTTTTGTACTGGTTCTGTGCAAGTGCCGGGCATTCACTTGCTATGGTGGTTATTATTATTATTATTATTATTATTATTATTATTATTTATTTAGGTAGAAGGTCATCTTTAAAGCATGTAGCATTGGAAGTGATAGCTGTATCAGCTGCATCAGCTGCATGCAGTTTATATAGAGTTGTCTGTTTCCTTCTGATAAGTGATTTACTAGGGTCAATGCTGCATTCTGCCAGTAACTCCCTAGATTGACACTGACGAAGATTGTCTCCTGAAGAAAGACAACTCCACGGAGGATGAATTCCAGATTTCATTTACCTTCGTCGTTACTCTTTATAGCTTATAATAGAGTGTATTTATCCTAAATAAACACTACCAAAGTTTACAACCGCTTTCCTCTTCAAGAATAACAAACATCGACGAGTTACTGGCAGACTGCAGAAACCAATAAGAAAATCAATTATCACCGAGATAGAGCAACTGGCTTGCTATCACTTTCAGTACTACATTTTATTATTATTATTATTATTATTATTATTATTATTATTATTATTATTATTATTATTAAATTGTATATTCGTGTGGAGTTTTGGATTGCGTTTTTGTCTCGTTTCTTTTAGTATTATTATTATTATTATTATTATTATTATTATTATTATTATTATTATTCATTTCCGCACTCATTTCAAAATAAATTCCCTTTTATTTTGCTATATTTATAAAAAAAAAAATCATATCATAAAATTCTCTCCCTTTTGAAGGCAACGTAATGCGTACTTTGCCTAAACTTCACACCTCCTTTGCCTGAAGTAAACCTCATACTTCCTTTACCTCTACCTCTACCCCTCACACCTTCCATTCCCACCTCACTCCTTTGCCTAACCTCACCCTCAATTTGCCTACCTCATCCTTTTCCACTCACACCTTCTTTACCTCTACTTCACACCTCCATTGCCTCCACCACACTCCTCCTCAGCCTTAAACCTCTCACCTCCTTTACCTCAACTGACTCCTCCTCTGTCTCCACCACACTCCTCCTCAGCCTAAACCTCTCATCTTCCTTTACCTCCCTCTACCTCACACCTCCATTGCCTCCACCACACTCCTCCTCAGCCTAAACCTCCCACCTCCTTTACCTCTAACTGACTCCTCCTCTGCCTCCACCACACTCCTCCTCCGCCTAAACCTCACACCTCCCTTACCTCTACCTCACACCTCCATTGCCTCCACCACACTCCTCCTCTGCCTAAAACCACCTCTTTACTCTCCTCACAGCCTCCAAATTGCCTCCACCACTCTCCTTTGCCTAAACCTCTCACCCCTTTGCCTCCCGGAACCTTCTTCCTCCTCCTTGAAAATTATGAACGGCTCGTGAATACGTCCTTATTCCTGTTAATGTTTTTGAAGATTGAACGAAAAGCAAAGGAATATGTAACGTTGTGCCGTAGGGAGTTTTTTTTTTTTTTTTTTTTTTTTGGGGGGGACGTTTAAAAGCCTGAGGGCTCGTCCTCCTTTGGAGTTTGTATTCTCTCTCTCTCTCTCTCTCTCTCTCTCTCTCTCTCTCTCTTCCTTCGATTTCTTCCTCCACTCCGTAGGGGAATAGTGCCATCAAGTGAACCTCATGCGGTGCACTGTACGCATTACTTAAGGTCTTTGTAACTTGCCTTGGGCCCCTAGCTGCAACTACTTTCATTCCTTTTACTGTACCTCCTTTCATATTCTCTTTCTTCCATCTTACTTTCCACCCTCTCCTAACAATTGATTCCTAGTGCAACCGCTTGAGGTTTTCATCTTGTTACACCTTTCAGACCTTTTTACTGTCAATTTCCATTTCAGCGTCGAATGACCTCATGGGTCCCAGTGCTTGGGCTTTGACCCAAATTCTATATTCAACTTAACTCAATATTCAACCATTTCCTCCTCCCCTCTGCCTTGGGGTATCATATTCCTTTCACTTATTTTCTAATTTATTCTCTCTCTCTCTTCTCTCTCTCTCTCTCTCTCTCTCTCTCTCTGCTTGGGCTTATCACGTTCCTTGCACACTTCATTTTTTCCATTTACTCTCTCTCTCTCTCTCTCTCTCTCTCTGCTTGGCCTTATCACGTTCCTTGCACACTTCATTTTTTCCATTTACTCTCTCTCTCTCTCTCTCTCTCTCCTCTCTTCTCTCTCTCTGCTCGGCCTTATCGTTCCTTGCACACTTCATCATTTACTCTCTCTCTCTCTCTCTCTCTCTCTCTCTCTCAACTCATTTCCTCATTTGTGTTTGGAATTTTTCCCCTCCCGAACTCGATCCCTCGCGAGCGAGCGCCGGGTGTCTGTATTTGCGTATATGATTTCCTCTTCATTGGCATAGGCGACATCTCGGATATTGGGCTGTGGGGAAGGTAGGTAGGTAGGGGGAGGTGTTGGGGGAGGGGAGGGGTGGGGGTGTGTCTGGGTGTTGGGATTTGGGTGGGAAGGGGTGTCCCCGTGACTTTTTTTTATTTATTTTTTTTTTTATTGGGTAGGGGAGAAGGTAGGTGTTGGCGTCTGCTCACCTTTAACAGAGAGAGGAACGAGGAAGAAGGAGAAGTTAATGGATGGAGAGGTAAACATTTAAAGTGGAATTTTGGACTTTAATACAGTTTTTAGATTATTTTTCAATAAAGTGGAATCTTGAACTTTAAAACAGTTTTTAGATTATTTTTCAAAAGTAAAGAAAAATATAGAAAATTTGTATTTAGTTAATCGAATAGAGCCTGTTTTTAATACAGTTTTTAGTTTATTTTTCAAAAGTAGAAAAAATATCAGGAAATAGTTAATCGAATACACCCTGTCTTTTCAGTTCTCTCTCAATTGAATTACATTAAAAATATCAATCGATGCACGAATCAGTTTTATTTATATATTTATTGCCAAAATTATTCTTATTCCGAGGTAATGTAGAAATCTCCACAGTCGATATTGCCTGTTTTTTTTTTTATTTGTTTCTCAAGTGAAAAATGTAAAAAAGAAAACCAATCGATGGACGAATCAGCTTTATTTATATATTCATTGCCTAAATTATTCTTATTTCAAGGTAAGTGTAGAAAACTCAATCAATATTGAAAGTAAATTAAACGTTTTTCCTTATATGCCTGTCAAAGAGAACGAGAAGGACGTCTATCAGTCTATCAGTCCACCCCCCCCCCCCATAAGCCATTTAACTCACTGCCGCTTGTACCAGACAACTACGCTTTGGTGTAAGGTTCAACCCTCCTCTTTTACTGTGGCGTGACATCGCTCTTGCTTTGAGTCGCTAAAATTTATTACTATTAATTTTTAAACGGTTATCGTGCTTTTATTTCTTATCAATTTATGGTACGCTTCTCACGGAAGGAAACGTTTGATATTTTATTCTGTTTTTCTTTTTATTCTTTTATGCCTCTTTGGCTGGTGTGCAAAATACAAATATTCATGCACCGACAAAATCGAGTATGTTTGGCCGTCCATGTTCAGTACGAATGCAAAATGCACAGTCTGTTGAAAATACTGCAGTGCCCCCCCCCCCCCCCTTCTCCTCTCTCTCTCTTCTCTCTCTCTCTCTCTCCTCTCTCTCTCTCTTTCTCCTTTTCCCTCTCTCGTGGTGCAATGGAAGTGCGCTTAGTCGAGATGACCCGGAAGGAATACTATACTCGTTGGCTTTTGTCCATATGCCTTAAAACATCGAGTTGGTATTTGTAGACCTAGGTAAAGTTTTATGTGGTTGGTTGTTATTAAACTGTAATATGTTTTGCAGTTAGGAGAGAGAGAGAGAGAGAGAGAGAGAGAGAGAGAGAGAGAGAGAGAGAGAGAGTTGGGGGAACGTATAAGCGATTAGTACTCTGTGAAACTTTATATAAATAATCCGTATTTGGGATCTATACATGGGAGTATACCTCGACGAGGTAATCCTCGCTCCGCCGAAGTGAAACTATTCTCTTTCTCTCTCTCCCCAGGCCTCATTACAACCCCTCGTGTCCCTCGCATTAAGACCACCGCTTGGCTGTCCTTCATTTCCTAATGGGGGTGGCAGTTGCAGTACGGCTGCGAGTGACGATACGAAATTAGGTCGATTATTATTATTACTATTATTATTGATACTCTTAATGATTATGTACTTGGAATGGCAAGAGGAGACCGAAGTTCGATCCAGATCGAAGTGGACTGACTTCGGTTCGGTCCCTTGAAACCCATTTTGTCTCTGTTGGTCTTAGTAGCTTAGTAGTAGATTTTGTACCTGGTATATATATGCGACTATGGTGGACTGGGTACTTGTGTCAAAATACTTGCTGACGACTAGGAGGCTATAAAAAAAAAAAAAAAAAAAAAAAAAAAACTTTTTGAGCCACCCCATTCAAGGGAGGGAAGGGCATGTTGTGTTTATATAGTATTATATATATATATATATATATATTATATATAGATTAGATAGATATATATCTATATCTATATAAACACAACATGCCCTTCCCTCCCTTGCATGGGGTGGCTCCGAAAGTTTTTTTTCTTTTTTTTTTTTTTTTTTTTTTTTTTTCTTTTTTAGCCCTGATCACGAAATATGTAAAACGTGATGCTATGTATAAATAAAGGTAATGCCACGGAGGAAAATGAAAAGACCGAAAGATCTCGGCAATTCTCGTCTTTTCATTTTTCTCCGTGGTATTACCTTTATATGTATATATTATATATATATATATATATATATATATATATATATATATAGTATTATGTGTATATGTATCTATATTTTTACATATAAATGTGTGTATGGACTTTGCATAGTGAGTGTGGGTGTATTTTCACTTAAGCATGATACCTTCCGCTTTTGACAAGGAGGCATGTCAAATACGGCCCTTCCATTTGCATTCCTTGTGTTAAAAAGGCATGAGGTCTTCGTATATAGGAATGTCATGCCCTGAAGCTTAGCGGTTTCATTTTATTTCCTTGGGAGAGTAAAAAAAAAAAAAAAAAAAAAAAAACGACAATGATGTGCGAAAGACCCCCCCTTAAAACATACATTTTTTTTTCTTTATGGAGAAATAGTTATTTCGCCGTGTCTCCCTCCATTACGATCTTGAAGCTTGACGAATTTTGTGCACCGAGGATTTTGAAGGTAGCATTTGTTTAGGAAACCGAGGGAATATGAAGGACGCTTTATTTGATACCCGAATAAATGACCTCTCTCAATTCCAGTCACATGCGCGTTCGTCTCGTCACCTGTTTCCTCTTTCCTTCCTTCCTGTACGTCAGAAGTGACGTTTCCTACACGGAGCCTTTCATGGACGTACCCAGGGTCGGGTATGAGGCGGGCGACACTTGTTCCCCCCCTCGCCCCCTCTGAATTTCGGAAAGTATGAATGACTAAATCAAAACCATTCTAGGCAAAAAATAATGATACAGGGAAAAGTTACAGTACACGAAGTGCAATTGAAGCCCAATACCAAACCATTAACAGTATTTCTGTTGAAAAATAAACAGTAAAAGCTGTGTCAAGATTTATTTATATCCCCCACTTCCAACACTCCTCCCCATCCATCCTCTTCCCTTCCCTTCCTTCCCCTTCCCTCCCCTTCCCTTCCCGACTGAAATCCTGGCTACGCTCTTGGTGGCCATTAATTCATTCATTCGTTTATTTCTGGCTGTTGTACGTAGTGCAGAGAGGAGAGGGGAGAGGCAGATGACAGCACAGGTTCGAAATAGACCGGAGAACTCTGGAAGTGTTCTCTGTTGAGGAAGAGGTTCAGTTGTTTCAGATATTGAACAAGAATTTATTTTAGATACTGAACAATAATTGGTAATTTATTTCTTTTGCTTATTAGACAAGAAGTTATTTAAGTTACTGAACAAGTAATGAGTGGGTGATTTATCTCTTCTACTTATTAAACAAGAGGTTATTTTGGTTGCTGAACAAGTAGTGGGTGATTTATTTCTTTTGCTTATTGAACAAGAATTTATTTGATTTACTGAACAAGTAGTGGGTGATTTATTTCTTTTACTTATTAAACAAGAAGTTATGTCAGTTACTGAACAATTAGTGGGTGATTTATTTCTTTTGCTTATTAAACAAGAAGTTATTTCAGTTACTGAACAAGTAATTGGTGATGTATTTTTTTTACTTAGTTTTATTAAACAAGATATTATTTTATTCATTAAACACAAAAGGGGGTGATTTATTTATTTCAAAGAAGAAATGCGTGGTTTATTTCTTTTACATATTAAGCAAAATATTATTTTAGTTATTAAAAAAGAAATTGATGATTTATTTTACTTATGAAACAAAGAACCATTTTTGTTTTTTCAAACGTAATAGGCTGATTCATTTATTTCAGTTATTAAACAAAACACTATTTTCGTTATCGAAGGAGAAATGAGTGATTTATATCTTTCACTTATTAAACAAGAAGTGGGTGATTTTTATTGCTTATTAAACAAGAAAATGGTGATTTATTTCTTGTAATTGTTAAGCAATAGATTATTTTCAGTTATTAGTGAAGAAATGGGTGATTTATTTCTTTTAATTATTAAACAAGAAACTATTTATTTTATTAAACAAGGAATGTGCGATTTATTTATTTTATTCCTTAAGTAAATTATTCTAGTTATTAAACGAGAAATGGGTGAATTATATCTTTTAGTTAGTGAACAAGAAATGGGTAATTTATTACGTCTAGTTGTTAAACAAGAAATAGGTGATTTTTTCTTTTATTCATTAAACAAGAAATTGGTGATTCTTTTAATTTAGTTATTCAACAAGAATGGGTGATTTATTTCTTTTGTTTTTTATTAAGTATGTAATGTGTGATTTATTCCTTAAAGTTATTAAACAATAATTGGGTGATTCGTTTATTTTAGGAAACAAAATATGGGTGATAAAAAAAATGCAATTTTCCCTCATGGGCTGTTGGAGGGAGATATAAATAACTCGCAACCTTTTTTTTATGTCGAAACTTCTAGGCTTTGTCGACTTTGCCCTATTGTCAATGTACGAAAAACTTTTTTTTTTTCGTCGCCGGTGCATACGACGGTACTGCCGCAATTTCACACAACACTAGTCAGTTTTCGAATCGCCAGAGTTTTCAAAACTTAGACGGTTTAGCGACGCCGAGGAAGGTAAAAATGGGATCAGAGTATCTGAATAGGCTGATTGGCTACCTAAAGCAGTCGCCAAAGACGGCTGCTGTCGTATACTGACTGTCGCGGTCCTGTTTGGTAAGCTAGACAGTTCGATATAAAAGTATGTTTTATATATATATATATATATATATATATAATTATATTATAATTATAATATAATAATGTGTGTGTGTGGTGTGTGTATATATGTGTATATATATAATATATACATATATATATATATATATATATATATATATATATATATATATATAATTTTTAATAGAGTTAAAATCCACAATAAGAAGGTAAGTGGAACTGAGGACCTCGGAACAAGTACTTTTTTTTGTAGTTCATTCTACTTTTCAAATAAACTACGAAATGATTAGTTCCAAGTCCCCTCAGTTTCGCTTACCTTTCTACCGTGGATTTAAGGATATTCTCAAGTACGTGTTCCTTCGTGCTACATATATATATATAAACAAAGTTACAGCCACGAAGGAAAATTGAAACACTGGAGATGCTAAGTGCTTTCGTTTTATTACGAAAGTACATAGCATCTCCAGCGTTTCAATTTTCTTTCGTGGCTGTAACTTTGTTCGTATAATCATCACGTTTTTTTATTTCGTCGTGATTTAAAATCAAACGATATATATATATATATATATATATATTCATATATATATATATATATATATATATATATATTTTTTTTATTATTATATATATATATCTATATATATATATATATACTTTATATTATATACATATATATATATATACATACAATACATATACATACATACATACATACATACATACATATACACACACACACACACTTATTGTTAGTAAATTTTCCATCTATCTTCCTCAAGACAAATATGGAACTCGTCATTTTTCTATTTGCGAATAAGGCAATGTGATGTACTATTAATATGTAGCATTCCTGTCCTGAGTAATGTCATGAAGTGGAAAATTCCTTGTGGGAATTTCAGTTGCACAGAAATTTAAGGGAAATTTGTACTCTATTAAACTCAGTTCATGTCTGATTTGAAAATTATTGTTCTAGTGGCGGTAATTTCCCCGTGGAAAAAAATTTCGCATTTCCCGGTGATCATAACGTTGAGCTACGCCTGTTCGGTAAGTCACGTATAAAGCCGTTGGTGTCCCCAAACAGGGTTGCTGAATAACCACTGGTTCCATGCAACTTAAAAACACCATACAAAACAACCAAACAAACAAATACGTGGAGCTTTAGAAAGCTGATGATTTGTCGAAAGCTTTGCTTTGGGCATCACAGCCCTTACAAACGTAATTACGTCATCGCCTGGTAAATCTGTGGGTTGTAAAATAAAGAACTTGCCAAAGCTTCTGTCGCATACGTAGACCCAGGAAGTCTTAAGGAAAGATTTGAAACTAAGCGCAGTTTTACACTCGCGGCATTGTTAAAGAGAGAGAGAGAGAGAGAGAGAGAGATTAATGGACTTTCGGGGCAGGGAAGAGTGGGCCGTTCTAACCCCCACCCCCCAACCCCATCCCGGCAGTGTCGCACATTGCCTGTCTTAAGTGGAGTGTATATCGACGTCGTGGTCGTGGGAAGACATGGCCCCCGCCCCACCCTCCCTCCTCCCCCCCCATGCCTACGAAAGAGGACGTTTTCAACACAAACCGATTACAATGCGGCAGTTGAATAACTGGTTATGTAATGGACAAGCGGTGCCGCAAGCGGTGAGCTGCTGCCGCCGCTGCTGTGGTGTCTTTTCAGCGAAGTTCGTAGTAAAACAGCGCGAAAATCGGAAACAAAAGAGAGAGTTGCTGCGCAAATAACTTTTAAAGGAGATGTACTCATAGGGTCGCTGCCTTGGAGAGAGAGAGAGAGAGAGAGAGAGAGAGAGAGAGAGAGAGAGAGAGAGAAATTATTCACTTGAATAAGATAGCTGATGTCATGGAATCCACAGAGAGAGAGAGAGAGAAATTCACTTGAATCTGATGCCTGATGCCATGGAATCCAGAGAGAGAGCGAGAGAAAGGAAACGAAAGCTTTTGTAAATAAGGAAAACAGGATATCCCAGAATACACGGACGTAGACGTCGTGTCTTCCCAGAATAGAATATAAACAGACGCCGTGTCTGCAGCCATGTGCAAACCGTTGGGTAAATGAATGGAATTCATTTATCGATTGTCGGTGAGCCTTAGAAGTAGTGAATTCTGATAATAATAGGGTTTGTTCGAGCTGGTGATGATAATAATAATAATGATGATGATGATACCCTTGTGCTCTGTCTCCTGGACGTCGGAGGTCCCTTGTTTGTGTTTCAGCTCTGAGATATACAGTTTCAAAGCATTCGTGGAGCTCAAAGCAAGAGGATTCGTACAATGTGAACCGAGTTGGCTCGACGTTACTGCTCTCTCCTACATCCTCTCGACATAAACATTGTACCAGCTGGCTCTGGCGATCGCCTGGCGTCAGCTATCATGTCCAAGTGATTCTCTCTCTCTCTCTCTCTCTCTCTCTCTCTCTCTGGATTCCATGGCATCAG
This sequence comes from Macrobrachium nipponense, assembly GCF_015104395.2. Taxonomy (NCBI): domain Eukaryota; kingdom Metazoa; phylum Arthropoda; class Malacostraca; order Decapoda; family Palaemonidae; genus Macrobrachium; species Macrobrachium nipponense. Next base: position 57,219,508 of record NC_087207.1, read on the forward strand.
CTATCTCATTCAAGTGACACTCTCTCTCTCTCTCTCTCTCTCTCTCTCTCTCTGGATTTCATGACAAGCTATCTTATTCAAGTGAATTTGACTCTCTCTCTCTCTCTCTCTCTCTCTGGATTCCATTGCATCAGCTATCTCATTCAAGTGACTCCTTCTCTCTCTCTCTCTCTCTGGATTTCATGACAAGCTATCTTATTCAAGTGAATTTGACTTTTCTCTCTCTCTCTCTCTCTGGATTTCATGACAAGCTATCTTATTTAAGTGAATTTGACTCTCTCTCTCTCTCTCTCTCTCTCTCTCTCTCTCTCTCTCTCTCTCTCTCTGGATTCCATGGCATCAGCTATATTATTCAAGTGACTCTCTCTCTCTCTCTCTCTCTCTCTCTCTCTCACGGATGTAACTTTCATGGTAGGCAATGCTTTTGCCCCATTATAAATCTTTGTGATTTCCATGACAGAAGCCATGTGGATTTGTAACTTTTGACAACATAAGCTAACCTGACTTTGCTCGCACGACACTTCCAATTTTTTTAAAACTTCTTCTCGTCGTATTTTCTTGCGAGTTTCAGCTAGAATCTTTAAACCTGAAGGATTATTAAAAAAAAAAAAAAGGTAGCTTAAAGCGATCAAGATTAAATCTTAACTCGTCCAGCGCCATGGATCATAATGGTTATGCTGCTTTTCTTTTATGAGTTTAGATTGTCTCTAAAATCTTGCAGCAGGCCTGGTTGACCTGGTATGAGTGGCATTAGGTCAAAGGGGTGTCGGAATATATATATATATATATATATATATATTATATATATATATATATATATATATATCCATTGTATACAACTGTCGACTGGTGGATAGCTGCCAGTCTGGTAAAGGCAGTAGTCCATTAAATTCTAAGACTGGCAGGATGTCATTAAATTCTAAGACTGGCAGTAGGTCATTAAATTCTAAGACTGACAGGAGGTCATTAAATTCTAAGACTGACAGGAGGTCATTAAATTCTAAGACTGACAGGAGGTCATTAAATTCTAAGACTGACAGGAGGTCATTAAATTCTAAGACTGACAGGAGGTCATTAATTCTAAGACTGACAGGAGGTCATTAAATTCTAAGACTGGCAGGAGGTCATTAAATTCTAAGACTGACAGGAGGTCATTAAATTCTAAGACTGGCAGGTGGTCATTAATTCTAAGACTGGCAGTAGGTTATTAAATTCGAAGACTGAAAGGGGATCATTAAATTCTAAGACTGACAGGAGATCATTAAATTTCTAAGACCGGCGTAGTTCATTAAATTCTAAGACTGACAGAAGGTCATTAAATTTCTAAGACCTGGGCAGTAGGTCATTAATTCTAAGACTGACAGGAGGTCATTAAATTCTAAGACTGGCAGGTGGTCATTAAATTCTAAGACTGACAGGAGGTCATTAAATTCTAAGACTGACAGGAGGTCATTAAATTCTAAGACTGACAGGAGGTCATTAAATTCTAAGACTGGCAGGTGTCATTAATTCTAAATACTGGCAGTAGGTTATTAAATTCTAAGACTGACAGGAGGTCATTAAATTCTAAGACTGGCAGGAGGTCATTAAATTCTAAGACTGACAGGAGGTCATTAAATTCTAAGACTGGCAGTAGGTCATTAAATTCTAAGACTGACAGGAGGTCATTAAATTCTAAGACTGACAGGAGGTCATTAAATTGTAAGACTGACAAGAGGTCATTAAATTCTAAGACTGACAGGAGGTCATTAAATTTTAAGACTGGCAGGAGGTCATTAAATTGTAAGACTGGCAGTAGGTCATTAAATTCTAAGACTGGCAGGAGGTCATTAAATTCTAAAGCTGGCAGGAGGTCATTAAATTCTAAGACTGGCAGTAGGTCATTAAATTTTAAGACTGGCGAGAGGTCAATAAATTCTAAGACTGGTAGGAGGTCATTGAATTCTAAAGGATTTTGGAACCGGAAAAGTAACACTATCTCAGCACTAAGACCAGCCTGGTGTGTGTGGAGAGAGAGAGAGAGAGAGAGAGAGAGGAGAGAGAGAGAGAGAGAGAGAGAGAGAGAGAGAAGTTGGGCAGGCCTGAAAAGACTCCCAAATGTTTCCCAACAG
>NC_087207.1:57229618-57237118 GCF_015104395.2 Macrobrachium nipponense
CTCTCTCTCTCTCTCTCTCTCTCTCTCTCTCTCTCTCTCTCTCTCCCCGTGTGTGTGTGTGCTCACAGAAATTAAATGCTTTATTGAAAGTTTTGCTAAAATAAGAATGTAGTTTGTAGTTTTTAAGTTAAATAGGAAAATACATATTGTGGCTTTATTGATGATACTGAGAGCAGTATTTGGTGAATACCTTCAACTGTTCTTGATTCTCTTTGACTTTTGTTGAAGAAGTTGTGTATATATATGTGAAAATCTGTTCATTAAATGAACACCAGAAAAGATCATTTAAGCTTGCAGTATTGCATCGTTGTGCATACTTGCACTTTCGGGTAAAATATCACTCATTTCGGGACTAACCTTACACAGAATAGAATGCCCATTTGCAAAAAGAGAGGTTGTGTTTTCCCCTTCTTACTGAATTGAAATGAGGCATTTAGTATACCCCAATATATGCCTGCACTTCAAGTCTCCCCCATAAAAGAAATTCACCTTTTGGGTCCTTCGCCAAATCTCAGTCTCTTGCAACGAAATGTTGATTTTCTCATATGATTATGAGGTTTCCAGCAGGATGTGATAGGAGAGAGGGAGAGATGGTGGGGAAAGAAAGAGGCGAAAAATATATATTGATGTGGTTTAATTTAAGAAAAGAGACACTTGAGGAAATGTAGAACATGTCTAGGGAGACTGACATACTATTGGTGAGGTTCCTGTGTCAGTTTACGAGTGGGCAAGGATTTGCCTTCTTTTCTTACGAGGCACTACGCACAGCTGCTGACCATAGCTTCTGCAACGCCTTATTACAAAAACCTATCAGTAGTCCCGTGAGATTACCACGTTATGTGGAAATTGATCGTTCCTTCTCATCATTCACAGGACTGCGGAAACCCTTTGCTTTCGTCTACTTTTCCAGATAATCTAAAACTGGGCAGCCCGTAAGATATTTATCGAGCACATTTGAGGCCTTATTGTTCTCTACTAAAGTTATTTTTGACGCTTTCACCAACTTGCTGAAGTATATTGCAAGTTTCCAAGGTTCCGTGACCTTTTATTTATTCTTTTTCTCATTAACGAGGCAGGGGCATTAACTCCTTCACCAAGCCATCTTCTTTAACCCGGCTCGTGAGTAGTACCCAAACCGGCCTGGCAGACTCAACTTCGTATCGCTCGCTACCTGCTGGAGTCGAAAGTGTTGTTAATCTGACAGAGGAATCTTGGCCATTCCAGAGGGCCGTAGAGGAAACTTTTGATCTAATTCTTGGCAAAGTTAAATCCGTAATCGCTCGCCCGTTGAAAAGAAGTTATTCCCGGCGGAATTAAACCGAAGTTGTAATTGCCTAGCGCGAGAAATTGCAGATATTGCTGAAATCTTATAAAGCTCGGCCGATGCCTAGAGAGTGTATTCCGGGTCGGTCGTTGAATGGAGTGGACGAGAAGGACGCTTCCAGGAAGGGAAGGTTCTGGGTGGCAGGAAAATTAAATAAATAAATAAATAAAGATTATTAGATAAACATGATCGTCTAATGGTCAGATTCGGCAGACTTATGTAACCGAATTGCAGGCTTTCTCTCTCTCTCTCTCTCTCTCTCTCTCTCTCTCTCTCTCTCTCTCTCTCTCTCTCGTTTGTTTTGAAATCGGAGTAATGGTTTTATTATTTTTATTTAAATTATTTGATATCTATTCTTATTGTTTTTTGACTTATTATTATTTTATTGATTTTAGTTTAATTTTTTATTTTTTATTTTTGTTAATTTTATTTATTTTTTTATTTTTCTTAATATTTTATTTTCATTATTATTATTTATATTTTTATTATTTTTTGTTTTATATTAATTATATTTATTTTTATTGTTTCATTTTTTTGTAATTTATATGATCATATTATTTAATTTTATTTTTACTTTTCATTTATATTACTTTTATTTTTACTTTATTTTATTTTCATTTTTTATTTTTATTATTCTTAGTTTTCTGTTTATTATTATTAGTTTTATTGTTCTTAATTATAAATTATTTATGTTTTCAATGATTATTATAGCTATTATTATTACTTTTGTTTTATTTTACTTCATTATTAAATTTATTTTATTTTTTATTTTTTTTATTTATATTTATTTTTATTATTATTTTCATCATTTTTAATTTTCTTTATTAAATTTATTTTTATTTTATTTTATTGATTTTATAAGTGTTATTTAAATTTTAAAGGTTTTATTATTTCATTTATTTTTCTTTTTTAATATTATTTTTATTTTAATTATTAAGTTGTTATTAATTTTTATTTTATTATTTTTTATTTATTTTTGTAATATTTTATTTTCATTATTTTTATTTTTAAGATTTTTTCATGTGCATATTTATTTTTGTTTTTATTATTTTTATGTAATTATTTTTATTAATGATATTTATATTTATATTACTACTAATTATATTTTTTTTATTTATATTCTTAGTTTTCTGTTTATTATTATTATTTTATATTGTTCTCGTTATTATGGTTTTTTTTAATTTTTGGTATTGCTATTAGTATTGTTTTTTATTTTTATTATATTGATTTTATTAATTTTTGATTTTGATTTTATTTAATATTTTCATATTTCATATTGTTTAATTTATATTTTGTTCATAATAAAATAATTTTATTTGAATTTATTATTTTTATTATTATAATTTTTATTGTTATTCTTATTACTTTTATTCTTTATTTTTATTTTATTTTTTTAATTTTGGGTTTAGTGTTTTATTTTGTTGTTAGTTCTATTTTTATTAATTTCTTATTATTTTATTTACAGAATTAGTACTATTATTTTCTTACTTTTATTTTTATTATTATGTGTCCCATTTTTATTGTTAATAATATTACTTTGTTATTCTTATTTTTTATTTTCATATCTATTTTTTATCTTCTGAAATTTTATTATTATTTTACTAATTGTATTTATTAATTTTTTAATTTTATGATTATTTTTATTTTTATAGTTATTGTTTGTATTATTAAATTTCATTATTATCATTTCACTTTTTGTATGTATATTATAGTATTTTTATATTTTTTATATTTATTATTATTTTTATTCATATTTTTGTTATTTTCATATTTATAACTTTTAATTTCAGGTTATTTTTATTATTATTATATACTTCATTACTATTATTTTTATTTGTATATCTCTATGATAGAAGTAAACCATCTTTTAAACGTGTTAAATTAAAAGTAATTGCTGCCTCAGCTGTAGTAATTTTATGCAGGTCTTTTTCATAATTGTGATTTTCTCATTGTTACTTAAACTTCTGAACAACGCACTGAAGGTTGGCATATCTAAAATAGGTAATTATGAAAGCCAATTTTGATTTTATTCAAAAATGCCAGAGGCTGTAGTTAAACATTCGTTGTAGAACCCGTAGAGTTTTTCAAAGTTACACTTTTTTTTATTCGAAGTCTGGATTCTGACTATTCCTTGGCACTACTTAAACAGGCTAGTAGAGCGCCTATGGAGGTCACTTTCACATGCAGGGTGAAGATCAGTGTATATATCTATATTTCAATCTTTACAAATAAAATATGATATCATATTTTATTTGTAAAAAGCATCAAAGCACTTCTCTCTCTCTCTCTCTCTCTCTCTCTCTCTCTCTCTCTCTCTCTCTCTCTCTTCTCTCTGTCGTCGCTTATTTATTTTCAAAATTAATGAGCTCTCTCTCTCTCTCTCTCTCTCTTTCTCTCTCTCGAATTGTGTACAGACCTTTCTCCTCCTTCCCCGTTCCCTTTTACTCAAGTCTCTCTCTCTCTCTCTCTCTCTCTCTCTCTCTCTCTCTCTCTCTCTCTCTCGACGTCTTCCGTCACGTAACTTTTCCGCTCGATAACCTGACAGCGGTGGCCCGTGGAATTTCGGGGTGGGTGCTCAAGCACATTTTTGGATGATACTGCACGACTGGAAAGACTTTAATTTACTTCTGCGTTCAAATCCTTTCTTTCAAAAGTTAGGAGGGGGCAGTCGGTGGGAGGGGAGGGGGAAGATTTGGCATCCCCCCACCCCAACCTCCCCCAATCCGTCTTCTTACGCTTGTTTTTTTATTACAAAAATGGCTCTGTTTTAGGTCAGATTTGTGTGTTTTTTGTTGCGTATGTAAAATATTCTTGAAGATTTTGCGTATTTTTAGCCCTTCCTTTTTAGCACCCTTTTTGCCGTATTTTACAGCTTTATTATTATTATTATTATTATTATTATTATTATTATTATTATATATTATTATTATATTATTATTATTATATTCGTATTATGATTATTATATTAGTTATTATTATTATTATTATTATTATTATTATTATTATTATTATTATTATTATATTTTACTTTATCGTTAATATTCAGAACGTGAACCCTGTTCATATGCAGCAAGCCACTAAAGGGGCTATTGACTGGAAATTCAAGCTTCCAAAGAATATGGTGTTCGTTTAAAAGAAGTAACGGAAGGTAAAAGAAAATACAGAAAAAAAGAGATCAGCGAATAGAAAACGTATTAGATATGAGTTATTCCATCCACCTTGATTCATATATACTCATTAAGCTACAAATGTCCTTTCATGTGTAATTCGCTCTAGCTTCGGTTAACATATATGATAATTGAAAAAGAAACCCACAAAATTACTTTGTAGAACGTGCAAGTTTACTTATAAGTATGTACATACCTACGCTTCTCTTGAAAAAGGGCCACAGATAGGGCCTGAAAGTACTCGAGTGCTGAGTAAAATAAAATGTAAATACTTATAAGTAAACACGTTATACACAGTAATTTTGTGGGGTTTCTTTTTCAATCTTCAGAATAAAACTGGAAGAAGTTTTTGTTTGGTTTATATATGAAAATATATTAATTCCGAGGTAGAGCGAATTAGATATTAAAGGACAGTTGTAGCTTAGTGAGTATATATATAAAAAAATAAACATCGAGAGCTGGGGCGTGCTTTTTTACCCCATTGGGAGAGGACAGGAACACTCGAAAGTGCCTCGCCTATGAGATAGATACGGCCGAGACGCGAGATAGCCAGCCGCGTCTTAGTGCAGGACGTCAAAGTCGTACCATCCCTGTTCAACAGCAATTAATGGCTTTTTCTCTTTCCTTTCTTTTCTCTCGAGAGTCAGATTCGGTTGGCTGGCGAGTGCATTATAGATTTTTGTCTCTCGCAGATGTATAGTTATTTTGTCGCTTGATGGAAAGTATGTAAAGTAAAGCCCCTTTTTTTATGTTTTCGTTTCCCTTTCCTCTTGAGTTTTGGGTGATCTCTCTCTCTCTCTCTCTCTCTCTCTCTCTCTCCTCTCTCTCTCTCTCTCTCTTATTCCGCTTTTAAAATCTAGTACTTTTTCTCATTTCCTCATCCCTTTTAGACTTATCTTTCTCTCACTCTCACTCAACTTCTAAAAACAAGTACTTTCTCTCATAACTGTTCCTCTCTCTCTCTCTCTCTCTCTCTCTCTCTCTCTCTCTCTCTCTCTGGTACAAGTGACTACTTCAGAATGATGACAGTGACACACCTGACGATGATGCTTGACGCTATTACTGTCCAAAGCGTCGTCAAAGCCTTTATAATGAGGCGGCTTCATTGCCCCATGGAACTAAGTTAGGGTGAACAAATTAAGTTAGACTCGACTCCCTCCTTCATTGTTCGGAGAATTTAAAACTATTCTGCTTGTCATGACGCCGGCCGACGTAATCTAGTTTAGCCTTAGAGGAAACTTCTCTTTAATGGAGTTAGCGAATTTTCAGGTGACAAAGGCTTTCGGGAAGTGCGACAGGAGAGAGAGAGAGAGAGCGAGAGAGTGTGTGTGTGTGTGTAAATATTATATAGAAAGGAATGGAAGAGAAACATTACTTCTTGGAAAGGAATGTAGGAGGCACATTTCTTCAGAGATAGGAATGGATGAGACGCAAAACTTCACTAAAAAGAATGGATGAGAAACACTTCTTCTTAGAAGTGAATGGATGAGACACATTACTTCATAGAAAGGAATGGATGAGACTCATAACTTCACAGAAAAGAATAGATTAGAAACATTTTTTAGAAGTGAATAGATGAATCACATTACTTCATAGATACGAATAGATGAGAAACATTACTTCATAGAAAGGAATGGATGAGACGCATTACTTCATAGAGGGGAATGGATGAGACACATAACTTCACAGGAAGGAATGGAAGTTAAATATTGAGAGAGAGAGAGAGAGAGAGAGAGAGAGAGAGAGAGAGAGAGAGAGAGAGAGAGAGAAGGGAATGGATGAGACTCATTAATTCATAGAAAGGAATGAATGAAAAACATAGCTTCATAGAAAGGAATGTAGGAGGCACATTACTTCATAGAGAGGAATGAATGAGATACATTACTTCATAGAAGGGAATGGAGGAGAAACATTGAGAGAGAGAGAGAGAGAGAGAGAGAGAGAGAGAGAGAGAGAGAGATTGGCTAATGAACTGGTAGGATGAACTCGTGGATCGGATCTGACAGAAAACAGCTGTTTCCTGAAGGTATTCCTTGAAGCAGTAATATGAAATGGTCTTCCTGTGCTCCCTTGCTTTCAATTCAACAGTGAGGTGAGAAGACGCTTCGTAAATATAAAAGAATATTGATGTTTATTTGTCTTTTACAACTGTACAATTTCATAATACGAATATATATGCAGTATTACGTTAATGTGCTCACACGGGACCTTATCCATTACCACAGTAAGTTCTCGGCGATTAAGCTGGTTTGCCAGTGTGCTTCTGACTCCATGTCCTTAAACAAACCGTGTATTTCTTTTTTCCTTATTTTAACATGTATGACTGGCGCTTATCTAATAATAATAATATCACTTTTACTTCTGAGCAAAATTATTTCTATCCCAGGTGCTTACGGAGACCTCTGGCAAAAGTGCTCAGTGCGAAAATTTTTTTTAGAAAATAAATTCTTAAAGATTCATTTGAATATCAAACTTCGGAACTGCATCGAATGGGGGTCATATATTTCGAAAATAGTCTTAACGGGAGAGTGCCATTGTGCAGATGACGATAAAAAAGAATATGGTCATCATATCCCCAGTGACAAAGGCGTTCGCCATCTCCCCAGAGAATTTATTTTCACCAGCGAAAAATGTATTGAACAGCTTGAACGTCGGTCAGAGGCTTCGGGATATCGATCCGCCTTTGATAACTAGTACAAAAATAATGGAGAGCGCCTCAGTGGCGTGTTCGGTATGGTGTTGGCGTGCCACCTCGTTCGATTCTCGGGCATTCCATTTAGGAGTGAGAGATGTGTCTTTCTGGTGACAGAAGTTCACTTTCGACGTCGTTCGAAAGTCACGTAAAGCCGTTGGTCCCGTTGCTGAATAACCACTGGTTCCGCGCAACGTAAAAAGACCATACAAACAAACAAACAAACAATGAATAATGGAGGACGAACTCATCCTAATCATCGTCGTTTCTTTCACCAAGAGAAAAAGCGAAAGATAGAAAATGTTTAGGAAATTTCC
>NC_087207.1:57242118-57244618 GCF_015104395.2 Macrobrachium nipponense
AGCTTTAAGCAGTAAAAGAAAGTGCTGTAGAGAACGAAGGAACCCTCGTCTGCCACGGCTGTATTTTGTATTTAATTCTCTATTTAATTCTCTATTTAATTCTCTATTTAATTCTCCTCGTTTCGAACAGGTTGAGGGGGAACTGATTAGTCAGGTGTCATGCTGTCATATTCTGACTCAAGTTTCGTATCCTGGGTTTTTTTTTTTTTTTTTTTTTTTCATGTTTGTGGGGCTGACTAAAAAGTGTGGTATTCTAAGTAGCCTCACAAGCTAGATTCTGACTGGAATTTCATGGAGTCAGTATTTATTGTGTGGGGGGTGGGCTTCGACATTCAGAATAAAATGTCGTGTTATTTATTGTGTGGGGGTAAAATGTTTTACATTATGAATGAAACGTCGATTTATTGCGTGCCGAGTAATTCATTATTTTTTGTGGGGGATCTACTTCATTCTTGTTTTTTTTCTTCATCTGAATTTAGTTTGTTGTATACTTACTGTCACTGCATGATGAAAAATTTTCGTTGAATATGTAATGAATAACTTCCAGTTATGTACTGTCTCATGAGTAATTTGGTTATCGCCGATATAGTTGTTCATTTAATATAGTGTCTGTCATTTTAATATATTCCTATCAATTTTATTTATCTATGTCCTAGTTATTTTCTTATTCTTAAGCATTTTCATCTTATACATTTACAGGACTGAGTACAAATATTTTGGCTTGTTCTGAATGTCTTGCCCATATTCTCCACAACTTTTGTGGTTACACTCGAAATAACTTGTAGATATATGCTGAACCTTTAGGTATGCCCTATTCTGTTAAACCATAATGTTTATTATTATTATTATTATTATTATTATTATTATTATTATTATTATTATTATTATTATTATTATAGGAACATGTTTTATTAAAAGTAATTGCTGCCTCAGCTGCGTTAACTTTATAAAGGTTCTTCTCTATTTTTCTAATTATTGTTTTCTCATTGTTGCTTAGACTGGTGAACAACGCACCGAAGGTTGGCATGTCTCAAATGGGTTAATAGTCAATGTCGATTTAATTTTATTAAACTTGCCGGTGGGTATATACCCTAAAAATGTTACTACCACCACCGGCATTTTTAATAAAATTAAATCGACTTTGACTATTACCTATTTCAGACATGTCAACCTTCGGTGCGTCGCTCACCAGTTTAAGCAACAATGAGAAAACAATAATTAGAAAAATAGAGTAGAATCTTTATAAAATTAAAGCAGCTGAGGCAGCAATTACTTTAATAAAACATGTTTAAAAGAGGGTTTACTTCCAGCATTTTATAGGAACAGTAAGATCTCTAGCAAATACTTTAGCAATAAAAACCTACGAATAATGTGCAAGCAAGATCGTTGAAAGCCAATTTCTGTAGCATTTGTTTTTTTTTCTGATTGTTAGATATTCTAGATTTCTTATTTAGTGTCGCTTATTCAAGCCTTATTTCCTATTTTCAATTCACGAATGCTCTCTCGTGGCCAAAGGCATTGATTGGACTCAACTGCGTGTGAGTGAAGCATACGAGGTAACTGATGAGTCAAAAGCCGGCGCCTTTTCACCAAAGGAAACTTAACGCTGAGAAGACCAAGTCATTCATTAGCGCTGCTGGACACCTGGTTCCTCCATTGTTGAGTTACTCGATGCAGTCGTCTGCTTGGCGTTTGATGATCAGGCTGGGCAGGTGCAGTCTGTTTTAGAAAATGTCACTCTTGGCGTAGGGTTGGCACTCCTGCCTTTAACAAAACCCGTAACTAACAGCGGTATGTTGCGAATCGTTGTAGGTCATAACGAGGCCTGATGGCCAACGTTTCCTTGATAGCAGCCAAAAGCTCCGAATAAAATGGAGAGGTAGAATGTTGCCCCTACTTTGCAAGACCACCGGACGCTCGTGAACCTTTGCAACAAACGTGAGGGACGCTGATGGGAGCGGCAATGAATCATGATTAGGCGCAAGAGCCAACTAGTCTCGTCAGTGCACCTCGTGCGGTGCACTGTAGGCATTAGTCAAGGTTCTTTGCAGCATGCCTTCGGCCCTAGCTGCAACCTCTTTCGTTCCCTTTACTGTACCTCCTTTCATATTCTCTTTCTTCATCTTACTCTCCACCCTCTCCCTAACACTTGATTCATAGTGCAGCTGCTTTGAGGTTTTCCTCCTATTACACCTTTCGAACCTTTGACTGTCAAATTCCATTTCAGCGCTGAATGACCTTGTAGTTCCCCAGTGCTTGGCCTTTGGCCTAAATTTGATATTCAACTCAACAAAGTCAGGAGTCAGTTTGTACTTGTGGCATTGTTGTAGATTATTCTGCCACCTTTTTTTCAATTCCATTGCGTACAAGCGTTTGACGGCGTTTATTTCCTAAACTTGTACTTGTGGCATTGTTGTATTGATTATTCTCCCTTTTTTTTTTTGGTATTCCATTGCGTATAAAGCGTTTGATGGCGTCTATTTCCTAAACTTGTGTAAAA
>NC_087207.1:57249618-57427242 GCF_015104395.2 Macrobrachium nipponense
TGTTGGGTATTGTCTCGAAGTTTGCATTTCGTAAGTATTGGTAAGTAGGATTGTGTAGTTGTTATTCGCTATACAAGACCGACATCAGAGAGAGAGAGAGAGAGAGAGAGAGAGAGAGAGAGAGGAGAGAGAGAGAGACCACAGTAACTTTAAGGTCTGTTATTAAACCGATTGCCTTAAATCTGGGTTTTAACAGTTTCACTGAAATAGAAAAGGGGCGACTTTCAGTTCCCAGTTAACGAAATATCCCATTACCCTACTCGTAACATACCAAATGTCCAAAGCTTTGGACGAGAAGTTTCTTATAAACTCAGAGATAGAGAGAGAGGGGGGTGGGGGGATGTTTCCACCCTAGTGGTGTTAAGGAATACCTTGTCGAAGCCCTCCCGGTTTGATAATTTGATATACATTTTCAACGAAGCGTTGAACATTTACGTCTAGGGAGAGAGAGAGAATTGAAATTAGCATTTCAAGTTGACCCGTGTGAATTGAAGTGAGGTATTAGTTTCATGACCAAAGGCTGTCTTTTCCCCTTCCTATCTGGAAGTTTGTTAAGTTGCCTTGGAAACGTATCCCAGTGGTCGTCGGGGACCGGGTAATGGCATTCAGCTGTAAACAGAAAATGAGCGATCATCTTGTCCACGTCGTGGAAGAGAGCCTTAACAAGTTTCGTGCTCAATCCCCAGGCCAGGAGAAGTGCAAAGTGGAATGAAAAATTAGTCGGAAAGAACTTCTCATTTTCCACTCCTCATTTGAGGACGGTTTGGTCTCTCTCTCTCTCTCTCTCTCTCTCTCTCTCTCTCTCTCTCCTTAGGGGAGTGACTTGCTGGCCTGTTTATTCTTCCGTGACGAGTCTGCCTCTTTGGTGTTGTAATATTCGTTTTTCGTTTCTAGTACTAGTTTTGTTTTGTTCTGGTTAACTCTTCGGTCTGGGAATGTTTAGGAGGTAGAGAAAAGTGGTTTTCTAGAAAGACGGTCAAGGACTATATCTGGTCATTTTTAGAAGGTACAGGGAGACGATTTCTTCATAGAAAGAGGCTTGATGACTCTATTTATTGCTCCAAATTACATAGATAAATTGTAGTGCACAAGCTCCTTTACTGCTTTAATCAGTCTCTGTACCTCTTCTTGGTAACTTGAGTTTAACCAGTTACCATCATTAGTTGCCCTGTGACTGGAGGTAAACTTATAACCAATGCTTGTAAACTTTGTGTTATACTATGGCCTGTGTACCATGATCTAATACCTGTATCATCAATGTAACTCAATCATTGGTATTAGAATGCATCTCAGGTCTCCCAAATGCTGTTTATAATTTTAGCTGGAGTTTACATAAAGGAAAGCAAATAGAGAGAAGGATTTTTGTACTGTATAAAGATTTTTCAGGTAAGGAAACTAGTGACCACTGGAATTGTATCCACTTGTAATTAAGTTACCCTTAAAGGAATCATATGAATGTAGTACTGCCAGACCAATGGAGATTAACAGATTCCATTTACTTTTTCAAATCCCCATTCTATTGGACATAGGAAGGTTAGACTTATGAATTGGGAAACTGGCTTGAATTGTCAAATACAAGTTTTAGTGTGGATTATTAGACTTATGGTAGCTGGTTTTGTTGTATGAAGACGGTGATCCATGGATTGTTCTTTTAACTTGTAGGAGATAAGTCAAACTTATAAACAATGAGACGTGTTGTAAAGGTTTGCATAATTGACCAGGTACAACAACTGCTATGCTAATAGTTTCCAAGTGTTATTTTATCCTTTGTATAGTTTTAGCCTGTATTCAATTTCATTCTGCCAGCAAAATCAAGTTGTCTTAACAATGCACTATAGTCTTGGTCAAATGATATAACTAGCTGACATATGCAAATGATAGCTTCATTAAGTAAGGATATAAGATATGGGTTGCAACTTTTTTTATATATTTGTAGTCGGTTGCTGTAACCTGTCATGAAGGAAAGCATCAGAAAACTGATATTTTTCATCTTTTGAAATAAAATTTTTCTGTAAAATTGTAATATTTTGAGCTGATTATTTTATTTTTTTTGTTACAGGAAAGTGTTGACAAAGTACCAAAACTAGAGTCTGTGCCCAACACCACACCACCCCCCACCCTCACTGACGAGAGCGATATGGATAGCTCCATCCAGATTCACACCACTAAGACAGATGACCGACAGGTCTCCATTTTTGCTCAGCCTGGTATCCTGGCAGGTATGTTTACCTTTTAACTTAGTTTCAACTTTTCTGGGTAAAGGAGCTGGTTTGCCTTTCCCTAGACTACTCACAGAAAAACTCTTAGAAAGTTTTTTTTTTTTCAAAATGTTGGTAAATTTCTTGTCCATGGCTGTTTTGAACTGCCCTTGTAAGTCTGATACTCTACTGGAGACTGTACATCATCACTGGTAGGATATACGTATACAGATAATAGAATCCTTTATACCTCTAAAATGCATAGTAGTCTGTGCAAACATATCCATTCACCTGCTACTGTAGTGACTTACTGCCTACCTGGTGGATGGGTGGAGCCTCATGACATCATATTATGTTTACGTCATGAATGGTTTTAGAATCCTTTTCTGTGATATTTCATTTTACTCTATAAATATCAAAACTATCGAACTCAGGTACTAAATAAAACTTGCAAAAATTAGGTAGGGTTATAAAATATACACTTGCCAACTTTCACCTTTATCTGAAGCTTTGATTAAAGGTTATTCCCGAAAAACAGCGTTCCATCAGCTCTGAATCCTTTAGTAGGTCTTAACTCATGATTTTTCATAAATCTTCCAATGGGTATTTATGTAACCTTTTTTTTGTACTCTACTGAATATTATGGTCAAATAGTAGTTCAGGTTAACAAATTAATCTGCAGTGTGTAAACTGTGTTATGACTTAGGTACTCTTCCATACACTACATATCCATTTTACTGAGGGTAACTGAAGATTATGTCATCAATGTGATGGACAACTTTTATATCATCATTTCCTAATAATGATAGACTTATCCTGGTGGAGACAAGATACAAACTATACTGGATAGTAATTATAGATAGTAAAATTGATCAAATAAATCACTCCATAGAAAATTCGAAACCACTTGTGCTGCTTATTTGTTGCTTAAGACTCTTACATTCTCTTGTAAAGTAACAGTGTGTATTCTTTAATAAACTCTGTGTAAATGATTGATACTGATAATGTTCTTTCATTACAGCATTCATCGGAGGTGCTGTGGTCGGTCTCCTCTGTGCCATATTGCTGGTGATGTTCATCGTATACCGCATGAGGAAGAAGGACGAAGGCTCCTATCCTCTGGATGAGCCAAAACGCATGCCCCTCACTTCCTCCTACTCCCCAAATGATAAGGAGATCTATGCCTAATATTGCTCCCCCTCTTCATCCCAATGGATTGTCTTTGGGAAACATGGAGATTTGGTGGAGCAAAATGCAGAGGTTTTAATATTTTATTTTTCATTATTCCTTCTTATTATAACTGATAGTTACTCCACCCTGGCCATCATCTATTTGGGGATTCAGCAATGAAGGTGGGGAGTCCCTGTACATCTCACCATGCCAATTTAAGGACAAGTTAATTCCATTCTGATATCTCAAACCCTACCATGTAGGGGGTCAGTGTTAGGACATCAATTGATATTATCCCATTTGGACCACTTCATGAAATTGCTGTTGCATGGAACTTCAGAGTATTCAGATGAAAGAATGGTAAATTATGGAATCAAAGAACTTTGACAGTGTTACCATTTGAATTACTGTTTTTAGACAATCTGGTGGAATTCAGTGCATTTTCTGTGAACTCAAAAATTGCTTCAAATACAGTTCAGCAAAAATAAACAGGGTAGGGAAATTTTTCATCTAATGTTTATGCACAAAGTTTTTTAATGTAGAAAAATTAAGTGAATTTGATAAAAATTTTGATAGATTAGAAATTAATTTTTATACCATTTAAAAAAAGCTTGTTTCATATTGAAAGTAAATCCTCAATTACAGTACTGAATTACACCCGTTTTCTCTCTTCCTTTAAACCTGGTACTCGTGTTTAAAGGAAAACAAAATGGACATGTATAAAATCTGACAAGTTTGTTTTTCAAAATGGTAAATATATTAACATTGGGCTGTATTGTATTTTGTTCATAGCATATAATTTATCTTTCGTGTCATAAGCATTTGCAGTTTGTAACTTTACAAAGTGGGATCTACCGTAAATTCCTGCCTTAATTGTAATGTTTTGTGTGTGATGGTTTATGGCTAAGTCATACACAACACTTGTTTTAAGACTTGGATGAATTAATTAGGAACAAATGATGATTTTCTTTAAAAAGTTGGATTCATCAAACATCTTTGCTAAATATCCATGTAATGAGCACAGTAGTCATTAGGGTATTGGGTTAATTGCAATACAAATTTAAAATGTTGCTGGGGTTCCCAAGCTGGGTTTAGAAAAAAAAATAGGTAACAAACTAAATACATATCGGGGCTTTTGAGTGATGGTATGCATTAGACCCTGAACTTGTCAGGTGTTCTAGTGCAAGTGAGGTTTGGTGTAGCCTACCTTCATGCAGATTGAAGTAGGTTACAGGAAGGAAGAGTTTTGCTTGGTGATAATGTCAAGTTTTTGCTTAACCTTGCTATTTTGTAAATTATAGATTTTGTTGCAGTGAATTTGCTTGTCTGTTTTTAAAAAAACAATACAGTTGTAGGGTCTCATGGTTGGTAAGTGTGCTCAATTATAATAGGGTTATGAATGTGGAGGTGTAGTAAAATTACGACTATTTTTTTATATGAAATACTGTAAGATTAGACTAAATTCCCCTCCACCTAATTAGCTTATGTCATGCAGTTATAATGGAGAAATCACCATTTTTTGTATGCCAGCAATAACAAAGATTTTCCTGCAACTTTAATTTGGTTAGATGTTGCACAAATTAACATTCTTCTGTGCACAAAACTTTCTGGTCACTAAGGTCAGCTAACTTATATAGTATTTTGGTCTGTTTTTAACCTCAAACTGTATATCAAATGATTTTTTATGTAAGAAATATACACTAATTTCAGAAAACTTTTATTGCTACGGTGTACATATAAGTTTGTTCCTACAGTACTTGTTTTCCAAGTTTTCAAACTTTTGACTTCTTGAAAATATGTAGTGAAGAGATAAAAATTGAGTGAAATATTTATGAACCTATATATATATACATTTATATATATTAACAAGTTTAAATAAAGAGATGCATTTATATCACTTAAAGGAAAAGTTGGTTGGTGGTGCTTTTAAACTCCTCCTGTAAGTTCTGTGACCTTATCTCTTTGACAAGAACAGTTGGTGTGGATGGGTTTTTCTTGCATGACCTGGCTCTTACAATTGTACGGTACATTTCAAGAGCTGCTTTTTAGAAACAACTGTATCAAGCTAAGATGGATCTGGAGCATTTTCACCCTTGCTTTAAGGGCTCTGGGTAGTAGCCAAGAATAACAGATGCTACCCAGAATTTTATTACAGCAAAGCAGAGAAATAAGTAAATTGAAACATATTGGTTGTATGTGTAAAATATTTTTCCTTTCAAAGGCTGTAATTTATTTCCCATTATTTTTTATATATTTTAAATTGTTACACTGATCAAGAAGAGATATGTTTAGCCCTTAAGTAAACTGAGCTGCTCATGTACACGTCACTAACTTCCTTTTCTTTATTTTTTTACGGGTTACCAGTATATTTTTTTTATAATCCTTAACATGTACTCTGTATTAAATGCATGTTAAAGTTATGTGAAATATACTGTGCTTTCCTTAGAATAATTACTGTAAGCATACTCTCCACTAACCGACTAACTAGCAGTCACCTCAATATTTTGTTGTACTGCACAACCATTTTATAATGTCTGTCCCAGTCCAATCCGAACCTTTAGATATAGCCAGGCCATCTTTGGGGAGAATTTTACATTGATCAAGTGTGCCAAGAGTTTATATTATTATTTAATTATGTTCATACATTAAGTATTTATATGTTTTTCCAAGCTTCTGGTTAGCCTACTGGCTTGTATTGTATACACAGTTATGCACTGTATTTGGGAACGCCTTAATTTTTTATTTTCTATTTTACTGGAAGTTGTAAAGACCAGAAGCTCTCAGGAAACATGAACAAGAAAATTAATAATACGTATTGGTATTGCATTAAAGTGGCTGCTGATGGTTTTAATCAACCTATAATGGGGTCTTCAGTATTTCAATTACTGTAAATGGAAAGAATCTTTCACAGGTTTTGCTTGATTATCCTTTTATTTGAAAAATAACTGAAAACTTGTTAGGATTCTGTTTTTATGAACTGGATGTGTACAAAATGTGGTAAGTCGGCAACCAGGTCATGTCAGGTCACCATGTGGTGACATGTATCCTGTTCATCAACTTGACACTGTCCCAAAGGATGTCTTGTAGTGACATGTGGTTGCCTGATCATAAGAGAGACGTTTCAACTGGGGGCTTATAGATGTCGTTTTTTCGGCTTGACAATCAACTATATCTCTCTCTCTCTCTGTAAGTCAAGTGTCAATTATCATTGAATCTATCCTACTTATAAGAATTTCATTGTAATGATGTGTGTAGTAGAAAAGAATTGTATTCAAAATTTTCCACCTCTATTAAAACTTCAGTTGAGTGCCCATAAGTAATATAGATTGACAGCTTAGCAATGTTCAGTAGTTTGTTGATTTGAGGTCCATTCAATAAAGCACTTGGTTGAAAGTGAGGTGATATAAAGTTGTTTAGCCGAGACATTAAATCGGTGACTTGTCAATGAATTTTGAGTCTTTAATTAGTAGGTACCATAGAGGCTTGTTTTCTTTTTTCACAGTAGAAACTGAGCTTATGAACACCTTGTGGACTCAAAAATTGACATGGTCAAGAATATGTGTATAGTATTTTGTAAAGCAGAGCTTGGGTCACAACGATGTAGGTCGTCCCCAGTCTAACTCATCATGTTAAGGTAGATGATCATGAAAGAATAATGGGCAGTCATTATGCACTAATAACAAAAATTGTCCAAGACATTCAGATTTAATGTCTAGAAGGTTTCAATAATACTAAAGGCTAAAGAAATGTGAATGGAAAAACGCCAACGATAATGCAGTTTAAACAATTTGCCCAATCTTCTCACTTGATTAAAAACCTTATATCATATTGTAAACTATATTAACGTTCATACTGAACCTTTCCTAGACTGTTCATCTATGCGGGGTCCTTTTGTACTTGTATGACTGACATCCTTAGAATAACACATGTTCAGTAAGTAGTACTTGGAAAATAAATCATTTATGGATCTTTTTATTTCATTATCCTAAAGATATTGTGATTTTCTTAACATTGTTGGATTATTATTATTGATATGAAGTGCAACAGTGCAACACTGCTAGAAAGTAGTTGTATTGAGACATTTTGTTATTACTTGAAGGGTGGTTTCAAAATAATTGTAATACTGATACTGATATATCACTTCAAGTTGTAGGTACATTGAAAGCTGTTTCTTAGGGACATGATTGTTTGCTTTGTTGGTGTATGTCTGTCATAACTCCCACCAAAACTGTTTATAAACATGAATCATGAATTTTATTCATAAAACTTTTAAATTTGCCTAGTTCGGATTGTATTGTTTCTAAGAATATACCGAAATCATGAATATGCCTTAACTAGATGTAATGCGTGGTATACTACACATATTTTACGTCGATTTATTTATTAACCTGTTCATTGATATATATACTTATTATAGTAGGAAGTATTTGTTTCGTTGTTTTTATTTTTAAGAGCCATTACTGAAACCAATTTATTTATGCCATCATTTATAGTTGCCATACGCTTTTAACCAGAGGATTGGATGTTCTGCTGTATTTTAGTAAAACAATCGTTTAGAGAGACATGAAAATACATTGAACTAAAACATTCTCGTATATTTTTCATTGCACACACTTGCGAGCGCTCTCTCGCACGTAAGCATCATTTAATAGTAAAAAGAAAAAAGTAAAGGAATCGGAAACCTAAGTACCTAACCTCTTGAATCTCCTGTTATTCACAACGTCAGACGTCAGTCAGTGTCATTGAAAATTGTCGATTGTCGTTAGCTGCCCATAGAATTAATTCTTAGTTCTTACTCAACTTCGAGAGGTATTCTGAGAACCGTGCCCTAATAGTTGTGAAGTTATCCTTGTGGCCATTCTTCCACCGTAATAAGGTAAGAAATTACAAGCTAGGCATTAGCCTAGGTATGGCGTTCTTGGTGACAAAGTGAAGTGTTGGAGCCGTTTATCGGTCATGGAGAAGAAATTTAATGTTATTGCACAAATACAAACCCTCGGTGTTACATATAGGATTAACTCCGGTTTGTGTTAGGAAAAACACAAATTACCTATAAGAATTTGTCATAGTTATGTATAGCCAAGCTGCAGAAACTTTCGGATACTAGGTATATAGTAGCTACTACCTAGGCTACCACATGTAGCCTAGCAAGGTTTTTGCCTTTAGCTAGCCTATACTTAGAGGGCGACGCTATGTCATTGTATCTTAGTTAGCTGATGTAGAACAGTCTGATGCTGCTGCTATTGAAGGAAAGCTACTTTTGGTGGCGTTTACTGACAGTGCTTTCATAGTAGCTTTTGCCAAGTTATCACAAGACACACCTTACTAGGTAGGCTATATGCTAATGAGCTGAGAAGGTTGGGTGCATTAGGCTAGTTGGTTTCTCGGGTACTAGCCTAGCCTGGAAAAGTTGGCCGTTTTATATTTTGTTAATGGTTTTCCTGACAAAATACCTTGTGAATTACAACAGGTTGCAGGTGTCCTTGGTGTGAATATGAGTGATATCAAGGGCGAGAGTGCTACTATAGGCTGCTCTAGGAGCAAGAGCCCATGCTGGCATAAAGCCAGCTTAATCTCAAAGAGTACTACCTAACAGCAAGTAAGGGTGGGGCTGTAGCTGCAGCATTAAGACCTTTAGTAGGCCAGGCCATTGTCAGACATAAGAAGAGTGAGGAGAGCAATACGTATTAGTTGTTAATTTAATGGATTTTGCTTCAGTTGTGGGGGCCAAATATGGCGAAAAGTTTTAACAATAAGCATAAAGAAGTTATAGAGGTATACCTAGATGTGCTAAGTCCATAGCATCTTTGTGCAATCAGGGAAATAGCGTCTCGTGACTGGTGCGCCAGCAATCACTCAACTACCAAGTATTGAAGTTGAAGTGAACGGTAGTATTGGTATGCCATTGGTTGGTACTGAGTGTTGAGTAACTGTTGTAAGTTCAAGTATTGTTGGCCACTGTTCAGGGATAGGTTACTTGATGGCTTTTGATGGTTCAAACGTGAAATGTCAAGGGAGGCGTCTTAAGCCTCTTAAAGCTCCTCATCTGAGTCTTCGTCATCGTTTCCTCTTGACAATGTCATTGCCTTTCTCTCTTTTTTTTCTATTATTTTTCCATTCTTTCCAAATGCCTTTTGCTCACATATCTTCCCTCCAAGTCGTTGATTTATTGTTTACTGGGTTCCCACGTCTTCCATCTCATATTGTTCCTTGTAATAGACTTTTGTAAGTAACCTGCCTTTCATAGTTTTAGCTTTAAATGAATTACTATGAGATTCAGGGCCTCTGTAACACGGTTTTTTCGCAATAACTTTTTATCTATGCATTTCATAAATATAACGCTTATTCAGAATACATATTATATCAACACATAAATTTTGAGTGTATTCTGCACTACGTAGGTTGAATAAATTTGGTACTTATAATGTAAAAGTGACCTTTTTTGAAGAAGGGCCAACTTACTCAGAGAAAAGGTTTCGAACGCACTCGTTACGTAACTTATGACATCATTTCTTCCCTCTTTCTCGATGGATGATGGGCTATACGTAACGAAGGCTAAACGTCTGGCAACAATGACATACAAATTTAAATACAAGCAAAGCAGTACACCTTTATGAACTCTGGTACCTCCCCACTTATAATTGTCGTAATGAACAAACCAACAAAATATGTTAATAAATACAAAAACATTTCGATTATTAGTCTAACTCCCAAAATAAGTTTCCAAAGAAATTACAGTCTACTTTATAGGTCACAATCAGATTGACAAGATGTAGGGAATAGCTGGTAATTACCAAAAACATAGTAGACAAGCTTAATTTGATAACTGCTATATCCAATGTCAAGCAATTTTTATTTATTGGCTATCTACCTATTTACTGAAAAAAAATAGCCGGTACCGTATATTGGCTTTAAACCTTCACCAATAATTATCGTCAGAATGGTGACTTCATGAGGCTCCACCCACTTTCGCCTTGTTATAATTCAGGATAACACTGAAGGCTACCATGGGCACTGTTGGATTAGAAAATGTAACATCTGTCTATAAAAACTAATTTCTCGAGTAGTTGTAAGAAGTGCTAAATGATCCTCAAGGATCCCAACAGTTGGCCTAAACGTTTAATTCATGTATATTACTGCTATACTGTTGCGGCACTACTGCTACAGTAGTATTACTACGCTAGCACTGATACCCCACCCACATCTATGTATCGTTCCGCCATTCATAAAGTCTTTGGGTTTCAGAGCCGATGGCATTTCTGTCTGGTGGATGGGCGGGGCAACATTTAGTCAAAAGGTGTTTGTTTACCTTGCTTACGTAATGAATGTTTTTCGACTCTTGGCTCGTAATCATTGGCCATGGCGTCGGCTAGTTCATTTTTACTCTATAAAAATCAAAACTATCGGGTTTAGGTTATTGATAATGCTGACAAAATTTGTGTGTTTTTGTAAAATATACATATGTCAACTTTCAGCTACATCCGATGCTTTGACAAGGAGCAAAGTCCAAAAAACCGTGTTACAGAGACCCTGAATCTCATAGTAGTGTTTGATGTTTTAACACAGTTTATTAGTGAAAATATTCTTTCCACTCATGCAGAAGAATGTGGTTAGGTGGTCAGATTATTCATAAAATTGGATAGCAAATCATATTTCGAATAATGAAGTGAATCTTTTATATTCTTCACCTTGAACCAATATTCTGGAATATTTTTTGCAGATATATTTAATCATTTGCGACTTGTTATTCAAATGGTAGTCATCAGTTATTTGCATCTCTTATTATTTAAACATGTTCAGCTGACAACTTGACAAGTGTTCTATAGACTGCATTCTCAAGTAGGGGAGTTTTAGGGAATTCTAAATTGTATTTGAATTATTTTTATTTATCTTAATTGAAAGTTGACAAAATCTGCCACACCCCCCCCCCCCTCTTTTTTTCAACTTAGAAAACCCAAAAACCCTAATGGCTTTTGAAAAACCCAGATTTCAGACTATTTTCAAAAGAAAAATCCAGAATCCCTAATTGGTCTTTAAAAACTTAGATGTGGGTGGGTTCCCAGTGCTTGGCCTTTGGCCTAAATTCTATATTGAACTCAACTCAGATGTGTTTGGGGTTGGTGGCGGGAGGCTAGTGTTGGCAGCCCTGGTAAAATGGCCTTCGTTGTTGTGAGGACAGTCTTTTGATGAAGGACTGAAAGAAGATGAGGCTGACATATCAGTATAATAAAAAAAAAAAGTTAAATGAACATTGCAAAGACCTTAGATAGTAAATTAGTATTTACAATACACACATTAGTTATCAAATCTATTTAACAATTTCATATAGATTTCTAATCAATTTTATAAGTTCATTATCCTTTTGGCAATTTGGGGAGGGGGAGCAACGGCCTGACATCTATTAACACTTAAAAGTAACTATGGTTAAACAGCATAAGCAGTAATAGTAACAGACAACTAAATGTATTATTTAGGCATTAATGCTGAAATAGGATATTATGGAAATTAGTCAGAGAATCATATCTAAACTGGTGACTAGCTTGTCCAAACCACTAACTTGAATACGGTTGGTATAATTATCATTTACAGCCAAAACAACAGAAGTTGAAATACATAAAAGTTGAAGTTAGTAAAGTGGTAGGTACAGTCGGGGAAAAGATTCCTTTTACCCCTGGAGTTCACGAGGCATTGTAAATGGCAATGTCGCTTTTGTTTATGTAGTAGACGAGCCTCATTGGTGCAGACGTCTCCTTACCAGTTACCATATATTTAACTTACTTATTTCATAAAAACTAGAATACGTTGATAAAAAAAAAATAAGTGTGAACAATCAGGAACAATCTGTAACACGAAAATTGGGTTTATAAGTGTTTTTTTTCTCAGGATTAAATAAAACTCTTAACAGGAGAGAATTGCGTAGCGTAAAATCATCGTGCTCCTAAGACTGACAAAGGTGATGGAGGTGGAGGGGGACAATGGAAGGAGGTAGAAGTTGTTCGTAGGTAGGGTAGGAACTGTGAACTATCTAATCAAACCATGCATAGCCTCTTGAACACCTTTTCTAAAACTCCAAGATCTTTAGAAGCTACTGCAGAATTTCCATTACAAAAATAGATAGTGTCGCTATACTGGCTGAAAGTAAATGTCAATGCAATTGCTACAAAATCACAATCGTTGTCCACAACCCATTTTTTCTAGACGAAAGAGAGAGATTGTTTGTAAACTATATGCTACCACTACGTATAAGTATAACTTATAAGTGGTTTTATAATCTGCATAAATTCGCTTCCAATTATGTTGAAAGGTAATAGTTTCTGAAACAGGGTTTATGAATAAGGGTAGGGGTGGTTTCTTTTCCAACAAGCTATTTATCCTTGAAAGTGGGCCCGAAACTACGGCCTTTCTTAACTTCTGGCCGAGAGAAAAGGTTTACCTTAAACTGCTTTATAAACCTCAAGAAACTACATCAACCAAAACCTTATCGAGAATAAATCACAAGAGGAAAGGCTTTGCCAATGAGGGGCAATAGTTGGCTAAAAGGGAGAGGCTGTCAAACGCTGCAGTTTCAATACAAGGGAACTTGGCATCACAAAGACAATAGTCAGACGTCGGTGGAGGCGGTGGCAGGAATCGGGAAACCTCAAAGATAAACACCGGAGCGGTGGGCCTAAGAATACATAATACATCTGAAGATGATAGGCAAATTCTTGACTACAATCAAGTCTCCCTTTAAGAATGCAGTAGCCATTAGGGACGAGCTGCATTTAGAGGTCTATGCACGCACAGTGAGGAATCATCATCATGATGCAGATCTGTTTTATCGGATCCCGTTTAAAAAGGGGAAACTTGAATACCACAAAAGGGCAAGATTGGCTTTTGCACGTATGTATGCTGATAAAACCCTTGATTACTGGGCTCGAGTAATATTCAGTGATGTGAAGACATTCACTTCGGCAACTCACGGAAGACTACACTGCTGGCGCCCAAACAACACAAGATACGAGCAACAATTCATATATGAAATTGCTCACAGTGACTATATATTATCATGCAATGTATAGGACTGGATGTATTTACCCGGTGTGGGAGAACTTGCTGAAGTTGGCGGCCGCTTCACTGCTGAGAAATGTACAGAGATATTAAAAGAAGTAATGGTACCTTTTGTCCGTGCATACGCCCTTCCCTATCCTGAAGGAATAACTTATGCGATATTCATTGTCTTGTTCATCATAATTAGGTAATGGCAAGTTAGTATAGAGTTTCATAGCATCTAATATAAGATTTGCAACTAATGATACAAATGGTACAACAATCTTTTCGGCGATACTTGCTTCACTTTCTTTTTTGACAGGATAACAGTTCTATTCTTAATGCCCACATTGTTAGGCGATGGTTTGCAGAACAACCAGATATTGTAACTCCTGGAATGGGCTAGCAAAGGGCGCGACATGAAACCTAAATGTATGGGAAATATAGTTAGCAGTTTGGAGTAAGGACAGGAGTGATCTCGCCAACTGCTTGAGCGCACATTATGGGACTGGGAGGTATGCCAACGAGTTCAGCAAATGATTTACAACCTCGTTGCATCTATGCCAAATAGGTTGCAGGAGGTTATTGCAAACTATGATGGCTGGACAAGATATTGATTTCTATGAGCTTTAAGAGGAGTGAGAGATGTGTATTTCTGGTGATAGAAGTTCAGTCTCGACGTGGTTCGGAAGTCACGTAAAGCCGTTGGTCCCGTTGCTGAATAACCACTGGTTCCATGCAACTTATAAAAAAAAAAAAAAAAAAAAAAAAAAAAAAAAAAAAAAAAAAAAAAAAAAAAAAAAAAAAAAAACCATACCATACTATGAGCTTTAAATATTAATTAGCTATTTGGTTTTTACTTTGGTGGTGGAAATAAACATCATAGCAAGTTATATTTTGGTCTATCCTGTAGGTTATCAAAGAACAAAATGATTTATAACTTCAAGTCAAGTCTGCATAATACAGTTGCGTTATTATTATTAGTAGTAGTAGAAGTACGGCTCACACAAAATTCTGTTTTTTAAATATAATTATCATAGTTATGAATTTTCGAGTATATAAATAAAATTACTGGAAATTTTAAAATGAAACGTGAGACGGCTCTCTATAAGGATATTTCAGTGTTTCTTGGCCTTTCAAAACTCAAGATTGAACAAGCTCATGCAAACCTCAGTAAAAAAAAAAAATCTTTAATCTCGTTGTGCAGGGTAGAAACGTTGAACAATAAAAAGCATGGAAGGCATCGTTGATGATATTTTTTGCATTTGTAAAACCTTTTGAGTTTGCTGCCGAATTTCCTCCCCGAAAACAAATAAGGTAACTCTACATTAAAAAAGTATACAAAGTCCCCAACCCATTTCAGGAGACGAGAGAGATTGATATCATGTGATCACACAAATATCTAGCAAAATAAATCACACATTTATTTTGTTCGTCTATTTTCTTAAATGTGGCCAGCATTCTTTTATGATATTAATGAGTGAACAACCCAGCATTTACGTGGAAAACAAGTTCTTTCCTCATTACTCTTATGAAATGTTTAAAGCGATAAAGCTTATTTTATTATTATTATATTTTATTATATTATTATTATTATTTATTATTATTATATTATTATATATATATATATATATATATATATATATATATATATATATATATATATATATATAGCTACTGTAAAATTATTGTATATGGTAAACGAAAAATAGGTATATACTGTCTATGTCCAAGTAACCATGTTATAAAGAAATAAGTATAATTTGAAAGCAAAAGAGCGTTTAGCAACGGCCAGTGGCTGATAAATTATGATTAAAACTGTGGCATACTAAGATTATGTTAATAGTGAAAAATAACCACAAATTAAAAGTTGTTAGGGTGATCTCAGTACCGGTCGGTGAAAAGGAAACTTCGTTCTTAGCTGATCTTTCTTGGCCCTTCTTGGGTAGACATCCTATATTCTTAGCCACAAATAAATGAGCTAAAAAAAATAGAATTTCTATCAGGATCCCCAAACCATTTCATGAAATTTCTATCAATTCAAATTTGTCTGTCCATGTATTATCATCTCCAAACTCTTGTGTATCTATTTGTTGGGAATTCAATATTTTCAATAATTTTACCCATTCATATTCTTAAAATAACAAAAAAAATTTTATTCTTTTTTGATAACGATATACAGAACAGTTGGCTATTCAAGATAGAACTAATTTTCCTCCGTTGTTGGATTGAATTACACAATTTTGAAAGAACTTTCAGCGGAGACGAGATGGCATTCAAATGAAAATATTTGGATTACACAAAACAGATGATGAGCCTCATTACATATGTCGATAAACTATTTAATGCCCTTAATTGTAATCAACCAATCAGAGGCACCCTTACGTCCAGTCATTCGTTTGAAGTTCTAGGTAAATAGCTCTCCCATTTCGTGAATAGGGATAGGTCATGTCAATGTGATTTTATATAATAAATTCTATCAATAATTTTTGGTTGTTTTAGCTACATTATTTATCGTTTTATTGGGAAATCAGAATAAGCTTTAAAAGGTTTAGTAGAAGTTAAGAGACAAATCGTTACCGAAATTATACGCGCTTGGATAGTTGTCTCTACCTTACAACTACCTTACAAACAACTCCTCCCTCTTCCGCACATTATGGGCATATGTGGAAGAATGATCAGATTTATATATTCCTTTTTAACAGACAGATTTTTTAAGGTAAAAGTGGGAAACTCTTTCTCCCAACCTTTTGTGCAGGAGGAAGGAGTTCCCCAAGGAAGACTTTTAAGTGTAACACACTTTTCAGTGGCAATAAATAGTGTGGTTGAAAAAATCTTGCCTCCTGCTAAATGCTCACTTTTTGTTGATGACCTTGCAATATACTGCACAGGATATGATTCATTGTCAGTATGTAAACATCTGCAAAGGTCTATTAATGCAATTACTAAGTTGGCTGATGAGAATGGTTTTAAATTCTCCTCTTCCAAAACAGTTGCAGTAAGATTTACCAGATGCCGGCGCTGTGGAAGAAGTTCCCAGCACTTAGTTTTAAAAAGGATCTATCATTCCTTATGAAAGTGAAGTAAAATTTCTGGGTATGATTATTGACCACAAATTAACATGGGCCAGCCACATAAATGCCCTAAAGATTGTGAAAAAATCTTTGAATATTTTAAAGGTTGTTTCTGATAAAAAATCCCTTTTGAAGCTATATGACTCACTGTGTCGCTCCAAGCTAGACTATGGCTGTCAGATCTATTCCTCAGCTTGTAAAACCAAGCTAAAGGAATTGGATGTTGTACAGAACATGGGGTTGAGAATATGCTCAGGGGCTTTTAGAACCTCTCCTGTTGAAAGCATGTATGTCGACACAGATCATCTTCCCCTTGATCTAAGAAGGCAAGAGCTAGGGTTGCGGTACGTGGCTGAATGAAAAGTGCTCCCAAAAATCCTCTTTCAAGTACTTAAGGAAACAGACTCGCGGAATTTCTCTGGTACAAGAGCTTCTAAAACCATTCCAAATTCGAACTGAATGAGGATGTTAGAGATAACCATCTCAAATCCCAGAAAGTCCCTGGAGGTAAACATCCCGTAAATCCTCCATGGCTTATTCCTGAAGCATTAGTATGCCAGAAACCATATAAGAAGAAGGATTGTACTGAAGAGAGGTTAGGGGAAAATTCTTAGAGCGACGACGTTACCCATGCCAATTATGTGAAGATTTATACAGATGGATCAAAGTCAGATAGTGGTGTTGGGTTTGCTGTTATCCTTGGTGATACAGCATATACAGCTAAATTACCCGACTTTGCATCAATATTTACTGCCGAATTAACAGCCGTAGTCTCTGCCTTAGATTTAGTTCTTCAAAGTAGTGACACTATTTTGTCATATACTCGGATTCTAAAAGCACTTTAGAAGCTTATTCACTTTATAAATACCTTTCATCCGTTAATCCAAAAACTTCAGGAGTCGCTTTTTCGTATATATCTGCGTAAGCAGTCTCTTTCTGTTGGGTTCCTTCTCACGTTGGGGATTCACGGAAACGAGACTGCAGACAGGGAAGCAAAAGCAGCTCAGCGCTTGCCAGAACCCTTTAGGACCGTGCCCCTCAGTACAGACCTAAAACCCCTCCTATTATTGGTCTTATGTATCAAGTAAATGGCAAGAAAGGTGGACTTCTCCTTCTTCTTTGCCAATAACAGTAAGTATAGAGTATAGAAGTATTATGGAAAAATATACAGGCCGTGGCCTTCGGTCATTCCACAGCTTGACAGTACTAGCAGAGGTTATTTTAATTTTTCGAGGTTGCAAGGATTGGGCACACTTATCTAACCCATCAGTTTATTTTAGAAGGAAGCAGCCCACCAGTGTGTGCTTTACTGTGACGAGATACAAACAGTGGAGCACATTCTGATGGTTGCCCCAGCTATTTTAACCAAAGGGAAAGATATTTGCAGGGTAAATCCCTCTCAAATATCTTGGGAGATGAAGCAGACATTTCTGCTCTCATCTCCTTTTTAAAGTGTATAGAAATTTTTAATAATATTTAGATTAAATTTTTTATATATCATATACAGATTTTTTTAAAGACAAACTATTTTTGATATATATTACTTCCAGTCTTAAAATTCATTTTGTTCATGAACTTACTGTCAGATATATATATAGCTGTATTTTCTGAAGGTCCGACAGAATTTTAAAACTTCCGACACAACGCAGTGGTCGCCAGGTGGTTAGTACCCATTCCCGCCGTCTGGAGGCGGGTATCAGGAACCATTCCCATTCCCCCATTTCTATTCATAATTTTTCTGTCGCTGGTGCTGAAAACACCTGTTTTCAGTACCTCCGTCTTAGGATTTTGGAAACTTCATTGCCCTAAGTATCCTAATTGTCTTTTGATTTATTTACTTGGATTTGTGGCTAGGCATACGCTATCTTAAATTGATTTGAATTTGATTCATTTTTGCATAAAATATCTGAATCTAGTTAGGCTAGTTTCAGACGGGGTTGTCTGCAAAGATAGGGTGTGGCTACCGAAAGCTTCGGTAGATCCGCACTTGGTATGTACGAGGGGTATGGGTCTTGCTTCTTTGTTGAGATTTGTCATGTAAGGAGTGTGAGACTTTGTCTATTCCGTAAGGAAGACGTATGATTCGTATGTACGCAAATTAATCAGTAAACATGTCTAATTCCGTAAGGAAGACGTATGATTCGTATGTACGCAATTAATCAGTAAACAAAAGTCAGGGTAGTGACTGCTAACCTCTGGGTAGAACTTTATTTTGCTAACCCTTCCGTAGTATGGCCTACGTCTACGGATATGTCTACGAGAGGTGCTCGCTCTTCCTTCATTGCTGGGAAGTGCTACTCTGTAATTGTTAATCCTAACCCTGCAGTGTTGCCTTCGGGCCCTAAGCAGTGGTCTGTAGAGGAATTGCCCTTCTCTGATACTCTTTCGATTCGTATCTTAGATCGAAAGTGCTTGCTTTAGAGAGTAAAGTGAAGTGCAGAAGTGCAGTGATACCCCTGTGTAGTGTGGAGGGTGCGTCAGATCGGCCTCGTTTCGCCTCTAGGCCGGACCTCTGCTTGACTCCCAGGACCCGGGGAGGGAGCATGTCGAAAGCCTAAGGAGGGTTACAAGGAACCCCCACCGATCTGGCGTGCCTTCGGCAGTTTCTGATGAAAATCCCCAGACTGCCAAAGTGCGTGCGCGTGCACGAATCCTGAAAGATTGCTTCTCGTCCTCCGAAGCGTCCTCCCATGCAGGGGTTGGAGCTTTCGGAAGGACTCGCGCCCTCTAAATAGAAGCTTTATAGAAGAGGACGCTTCACGTCCTCCTCTCTCTCTCTCGTTATGCGTTTTTCAGTGAGAAAGTAAGAAGCGAACGTCGCCTGAACTCGTGTCCGTCTTCCCACCGAGAAATACGTAAGAGAAGTCATAGTAGCAGGAAGCTTTTGAGAGCGGGACGCCCGGGACGCTCGGATGGACTCCAGGCGCGCGCGGGTGCACGCCAAGTGCGCGCCAGTGGACGCCAAGTGCGCGCCAGTGGACGCCGAGCGCGCTCCAGTGGACGCCGAGCGTGCACCAGCGCACGCCAGTGTGCCCCGCCTGGCTGAACGTTTCTGTTGAACTCTTCAAGCTCTTGTTTCAGATATGGCCTAAAGAATGTTTATCTCTACCTCCGGTGATACCTTCTACCTCACCTGCAAAGAATGTGAAGTAGGCAGTGGCTTCGGAGGTAGGAAGTTTAAAGTGAACAGACAACTTCTTCTTCGAAACCCAGCAAGACATCGGGTTTCGTGAATTCAAGAGGTCTCTGTCAATTAATATTGCTTTCGCATAGGTGGATGGAGTTAAGGAAAGCTCAAGGGAAGATCTCGTTTGCTCTACCAGCAACCTTTGCCATTCTGCCAATAAATTTAAGTTTGCCACTACCGCAGTCAAGACTTGCGATAAGGCAGTTACGGGTTTATGTAAGGCTCGATGTCCTGCACGTCAGGACTCTCGGCAACGTTCAGTGGGATTCTTGCAAAGGCACTCATCAAAAGGACGCTCTTCAGGAAAGCGCAAGACAGGACTTCCTTTGCCATACTGCCAATAAATTTTAAGCTTAGCAGGCATTAGTTGTGATACGGGAGAGAAGCTGGTTGGAGAGTTTCTTCCTCTTCCCAGGATAATTTTGCAAGCTTTTTAGCCCATCTGAAAGGGTTTTTCAGATGATAGTTTTTTATTTTGTTAGTTTCTAGTCGGGGACTACGCTGCCGAATTGAACATCGTCGTTCTACCTGCCGTAAGCCCAGTCTCTTAACAGGATTTCTTGCCCCTTCCTCGTTTTGAGACGGGAATCGAAAAAAATAAATGCTTGACTCCCTGGATTACGTTTTGTCAATTCAGTGACTTTCCCCCATTGACAATATACTTTCGTTTTTGTCAAGTAAGTGGGTATCCCCTCATTGACAAAATATCTCTTTGTCCCGTAAATGGGTTAGTTTCTCATTGACAACATCTCATTAACTTGATATTGCGTAAGCGAATAAGCTCTTATTGACAAGATTCGGAAGAGCTCTCATTCGTCATTCGCAGACTCGTACAAGAAATAGACTTGTAGACTACGTCAATGAACGCTTATGTCCAGTAACATAAGAAGCTTGAGCTGACTGCTTCGATTCTCTTAAGTTTTGTTCATGAAACTTGCCTGTCAGATATGTATGTAGCTGTATTTCCGAATTCAGCTATATATATGTCTGCCAGGTAAGTATGAACAAACTTTAATTGTGATATATTTCATATTTTGCCTTGCGTTATTTTACTTCTGGTTGGTTTCAAGTCATATACGCTTGCCGTAGTTACCTCTTCGGTGGATGGCACCGAGAGGTCTATTGTCTATTTTAAGGACATTTAATCGTTACTCCTGCAGCCTTCCAGGAGTTTCCGATTTATCTTTTACCGTTGTATGGTAGTGTTCTGACGACACAAACGCATCTATATATTTAGCGTTTTCTGTTTCGCTTAAATATACAGCTTGAGAGTCTTTCTGCTCAAAAAATAACGGACCTATTTCTTCGTAGTAATAGGGTAGCTTGGCAACCAGACATAAAGTTAAGGAGACGACGTTCGTAAGCTGCTGGCTGCTGCTGTCACGCTGTGTCTGTCCTCCAGTCCAACCGAGCCAGTAACCAGATCGGGCGCTGTCATGCGCGGTAGGTTACGTCTCTCTCTCCTGCGGGATGACTGACTAACCGTATCTCTGTGCTGGCGGTTACGTCTCTCCCCTCCTGCGGGATTGACTGACTAACTGTATCTCTGCCCTACAAATCACGGACTTAGCCTAAGATTGAGGGGATTTCTTACGTGAATGAATAAACGTTTTTTGCATTCGTTTTGCCTTACTATGTTCAACAGAGTTTTATCTCTTAATCCTTTCGGTGCTCGTACCGCACCGGTATAGACTACGAGTCTACCGCAACATTGCACTTTTATATGCTCTCCTGCTTAGGCAAAGCGCAGCCTTATTAGGGAAGTAAGCATACTCGGGGAGGGAATGATGAGCTTGCTGGGGACCATTTCCTTCCTGAAGAAGTTTGTTTCGTTTTTCCCCGAATAGACTGCAATTCAGACCACAGTTTTCTCCTACCGGGGAAACTGAAAATATTATTCAAGATCTAGGAATGATTCTGAACATCTCTCAGTGCGTTTATCACCTGAGGTGATAGAAAGAAGGTGCCGGACATCTGGAATAGGGTTTCAGATGTCTTGGATCTTAATCTGAAAGAAGTAAAAGCGATTCGGTAGTCCCCTTCAGTCCTCGTAACGAGTTTTGGGAACCAGTGGTCCAGATCAACTCTGATATTCCACAGCTCTCTCATATCTTAAGAAGTAATCTTCTCGGTCCCTGTTCGAGTTTACGAGAAAGCCTATTATAACACAGGCGTAGAATGTACGATCCTCTAGAGGTTCGTTACAGGATTGCAAAAGTCCGTACGATCGTCTAGATCGACGCAGCAACTATTGACTTCCGAGTGGAATCTTTCGTTAGAAGTAAGTTGAGAGTTGTGGAGACTTTAGGGACGCCCTTTCATTCTTCTCTTCGATATGTGAGGACGAAGAGGCTTCTTCTTTTCTGCTCCCTTATTCTCGATCCGGGATCGGTACCATTAAACGCCTCCTATGATATTGAACGGGGATGGGATATTTAGTCTCTTTTCCCCTTTTTTCAATCTCTTAGGAATGTAATAAGAGGAATTTATGACGTCACAGGGAGCGACAATGACGCTGATCGCCCATGTTGGCCTTCAGGATCCTGGATTCACAGAGGTCACATACTTCCTAGTTCACTTTCCAAGGACCTTTTCCGAGAGAGTCGGTCTACTCTAACTCGAAAGGTACCTATAACTACCTATATACATCTCCGCTCTGAGTCTGACTACGTTCAGGCTATCGAGATGTTGACAGGAATAAGATTACCGTTCTTCCATTTCCGTCTGAAGAATGGGATAAGCTGGCAGTCACAACTATTAAAGAATACGCAAATATGTTGTTGACGGCCTTTGGGCTCAGAGATTTGCGTCTGTCAACAACAAAGCCTTCACGATCTTTGAGTTCTGTGGAATCTCGAACCTCGCTCATCATCTACTTTTTGTCTCACCTGTTTTCTCGGAGTCAGACACTCGTGCGAGATCAGGCGACATATAGTAGCCCTGAGTTTTCTTGTTGACGAAGTCGGTTGCGTTTATACACCCCCGATGATCGTGTAACATGAGACCAGGTTGGACTGTCAGGGCATTCTTCCTTCGGGACTGAATCGCCTTTTTGCTCCTCGCTCCTTTCTCCTGGCACCAGAAGCTCGAGTCAGGAGTTGATTCGCTGACGACGTTGGGTTGCGTTGATACACCCCCAAGGTTTGCTTAGATTGAATCGCCCACCGGCAGTCCAGAACACTCATCCTTCAGCGAAGAATAGTGCCTTATGGGTCTTCAGGGTACAGCCTTGCTGTCCTTGATTCGTCTGACTGGTTCAACTGGTCGGTCACCTGACTTTAGTACAGACGGACTGACTGTGCATGTCCAGATCGAAGCTTTCAATATGGAACTTAGACGTAGTCTGAAGTTTCTTGATGTCAAAGCATTCGAACCTCTCCTACCTGTTAACTTCTTGCATGTGATCAGGAAGGCCTTCTTCTAACCACCCTAGATACGACAAAGAGGGTTAGTGAGATTTTAAGCCATCGTCACAAGTTTTGGCTTTAGAGAACACAAGGCGGTGTGGCTCTCTCTAACCCTTCCGTTGTGGCCTAAGAATGGTAACCCGTTTTTGTCCTTGGGCCAGGAGCTTGGAAGCAAGGATGGCACAAGTTAGTGGGCAGGAGCCAGAGAGAGTCCTGTGCCCTGTCGGGTCTCTCAAGTTTTATCTACATAAAACTCAAGAAAGTCGAAGTCATCGGGCAATCTGCAGTGTTCCGAAAAAGACCAGACTTGCCCATATCGAAGAACAGCCTGGCTTTAGTGTTAAGGAGTTCTTTCAAAAATGCTCCTTCATTGTGTTTGCACAAAGATTTGAAATCTTTTTTATCTGAATGCTCACGAGGTGAGGGCGCGGCCTCGGAAGCATTTCAACAGAGCATGGCACTCAGCAACATCCATGAGTACCATGTTTTTAGCGAAGCAACTCTGTGTTCACTTCACACTCCCTGCGAGATGTGAAGATGGCATATGAGATCTGCTGCTCGCTAGGGCCATACGTGTCTGCAGACACAATCTTGGGGGCAAGAAGTACCACTCATCCTATCCTGTAGAAAATGGTTAGGAAGAGCTCTTAATTTAGTTGTTGAGTCGCCGACAACGGCGACTTCTTACTCTTAAGCCTTAGTTACACACCTTAACTTTGGCTATGGTTGGTCAGGTGGTGTATATATATTTTATATATATATATATTTATTTTACTTCTTAGCCCTCATGGTATGGTCAATATGGTCTAGTCACGTCGTGGTCTCGCCCTGTTGACAGATCATCTGGAGTGCACCAGCTATATAGGTCTCTACCTCGCTGGCAACTCTAGTAGCACAAGCAGACTTACGTGGCAGTAACCACGAAGCCAGCTATGCTAACAGGTGGGGAACCAAGATGTAAATCATCTGCATGCATTTGTTTTCCCAAAATCCTTCTATTCTGTCCCTTCCCACCTCCAAAGGTGGGATTCAGCTATATATATCTGACAGGTAGTTCATGAACAAAATGATATTGTTATGATACTAAATAAAGTTTGTTCATACTTACCTGGCAGATATATATAATCAAGTACCCACCCACCTCCCATCAGGGGACAGTGGAAACAAATAAAAATTATGAATAGAAAATGGGAATGTTCCTGATAACCCGCCTCCCAGCGGCGGGAATGGGTACTAACCACCTGGGGCCGGACCGCCACTGCGTGTGTCGGAAGTTTTTAAAATTCTGTCGGACTTCAGAAAATACAGCTATATAATTATCTGCCAGGTAAGTATGAACAAACTTTATTGTATCATAACAATATCATATTTTTTAATTTATTTATTAGTCCACATCTAATTTTATGAATCATTTCTTTCACTAATTCATTTACCATAATTCAACTTATTTAACCTTCATATTACGGCGCTGAATGGCCTTCTTGGCCCCAGTGCCTGGGCTTTAGCCCTAAATATCATACATCCATCCATCCTCCCTCTTCCTGAACACCCCCCCCCCCCCTTCTTCCATTTCCTACGTCAGTCTCTAGAGCCAGACGCAATTGTATGATATTACTTTTTTTAATTTCCCTCTGATAAACTGTTTTATTATAATCTTGAAAAATTATGTATAAAACCGTGAATCATACTGTAGTTTGTTTTTAAACTTTTTTTTTCTTTCTCAGGTCATTTTATTTCGCTTCCACCAATAAGCCTTTGCGAACAGCGAATTCATTCATGTTTTCAACACTTTTTACTACGTAAACAAAAGCGGCATTGTCATTTAGCGTGTCTAGTGAACGCAGGGGGTGAACGTAATCTTTTCCGCGACTGTACCATTACACTGGAAAAATATTGTATGCTGGTATTTTTGCGGCTTTGTCTAATTGTCTTATTTTTAAACTTTTATTTTAGGCCTGTTTCCCTTCTCATAATTTGTATACGTACTCTCTAGTCAGCTGACTATTGTATATTAACAAATCCATTAAATATTTGTATATTAATATTTAATAAATAAATAAAATATTTAAATATAAATGTTTTAGCCAATACAGTAATACCTACTTTATTTGTGAAAAAATCAGTAATCTGAGGATTTCTGCTATACAAGTTTTGGTAACACGAAGAAAACAGAGGAATTAGTACTGCAAAGGAAAACACACGGGGAAAACATTAATGTTGAACCTGTTAAAATGTGTAAATTTCATAGGGCATTTCATAAATGGTTAAAGAAAATCAAATTAACCAAAGTAATCATTTAATACTACAAACGGCCGACAAAATCATGCAACATCGGATCTGGTCAGTATTTTAGGAGACAAAAGATATCGGTACATCTTTGGGGGTGGGATGGGCATAGCAGTAAACTATACACCCTAGAAGTGCCTCCAATTTATCCGAGGTAGCAATAACATCTTTTGTTTCAATTACAGATCCACAAGGCAGATACAGTACAGTATAAAAATTTAGATAAATAGGATGAAAGGTAATAATGTACAGTTACACTCAAATTTTGCTGCTAATAATAATAATAATAATAATAATAATAATAAAATATATGCCGAAGTAGCTCCAGGCCTCGTGTAGAAGTGTGCCACTGGAAACAGCGCACATAGTGAGAAAAGTGATGGACTCCTAAGGCGGCAGGATGTAAGCCCGAACCCCACTATAACAACCAATCGAATAGGATGACTGTGATAAGAATAATGATAATAATAATGACAGTTTGTAAAATAAGGTTACATAGCTCAGCACATAACATTATGGCCATGTGTATTATTACAATTATATATTTAATTAAGGATGTTTGGAAACACTGATACACCTTAAATGACAGTCACTTGATTATTGAACAGTAACAACGAAAAGTAAGGTTTCATAAACAATCTTACACACTTTCGTCTGAAACAATGCAGAATATTGTTCATCATTTAGCTCGAGATCGAGTTAACCAAATGTTGCAATTTCACTGTGTGGAAGACAGCAAACCCATAGTATTTACGTCATTATACAACTCCCTGAGGGTACCCTTCTGATATACTGTCATCGCCGTATCTTCATGAAGACTCTGTCTCGTTGGATGCAGGAAGATGATGATCAGCTCTGCCAGAATAGCTCTCACCATCCATGTAATCTCTCAGCGCCTCTCCAGAGCTCAAAAGGAAATTCAAGACGTCAATGTTTACTCCTCTGATGAAGCCTCTGACCCCGTTGGCTGCATCGACTGCTGCTCTGGTTTGTTCCTCAATGGCCGTCTCAAAGATGTCTCCGATATCTTCAACCATACCCATGACCAATTGGCCCACTGCTCTATTTTTATCGAACAGACCTTCCACAAGCCTCGTAGTGCTAGGTCTAGATGGGTCGTGTGACGCACTCGCTTGCACTTGCTCCTCAGGTCTGCCATCAGTCGAATTTGAAAGTCTCATCTTGATATGATTGTTGGATGAACCAATAGGAGTTAAGTGATGTGGTGGCGGTTCTACAAGGCCTGATACACTGTTCTTTGTTTCAGGTTTGTTTACGATTTCAGAGCTACTTTCTGCGCGAGGAACTAATTCTAAGTTCATGAGACCTTCGTTAAGCAACATGGATATTATGGGATTATTGGGGAGTGGCAGAGCTAGGTGTAGATTACCATAACCGTCGCCATCTTCATTCCTCTCTGAATTGATTGGCTCTGGTAGAAGAATTTTCCCCTGTAAAGACAAGTTCATTGGCAATGTATCAGAGTCGCTGGATGACTCCATCTCTACTACTTTTGGATATGCCACGTTATCATCAGTGATTATTTTATTTTTTATTGCGTAGTCAGGCACAGAGAATGTTAACTGTGCATCCTTATCATTGTTCATGTCGGTAACAAGAGAATGGGTAGCAAAATGTGTTTGATTTCTGGGTGTTGGTGATTTTACCAGTGACTGGTAAGAATGATCAGGAATGAATTGGGTTTGAAGACTATCACTCGAGGCAATATTATCTCTCTGTGGTGTACTCTGGGCTTCGTAAGTGTTTCGGGACAGTTGAAAATCTGGTTGCTTGTCGTCTTCATTTTTTATCCTATCTGGAAACCGGTTCCCCCATTGTGGAGGCAACACAATGACATCAGGAAGTCCCTTCAGAGTTACTCCCCCATCAGGTAAAGCGATGTTGTCTGATATATGTCCAACCCTACCAACATCCCCGAAACTGGTCAAGTTCCACACAGTCAGTCTGCTATTGTGAGTTTCAGAGTTATTCTCTGAGCTGGGCCATGATCTAGACGCTGCTGGTTGTAAGAGTGGCTCTGTATTTAGTAAAGGTGTCTCATTAGCCTCTCTTCTCACAGGTTTGGCATTTTTAACAAGGTTGGATAAATCAGGTGAGCTTGTATCATGTGGTTTAACCGCTGTTGGTGGCGAAGTAGCTTCAGACCAGAGGTGCGAGTTCATTTGTAGGAGCGTACGTAATATCCTCTCCTCTCTTGGTACTAAGAGATAAGGCGGTCCATAAGTTGGAATAATCTCCTCATTCGTTGAATCCATAGTATTCTGCTTCTCAATAACATTATGAGGAAGAGACTTCGTTAATCCATGCATACTACAGACTGTTGCAAGAAGCAGTGTTATGGAGACCATTTTCCTGCAAATATACATATAGGCAGTGAGTACTAAACCTTGCTTACGATTTCAAGTGTTAGCGAGCTATCAATAAAAGATAAACTTTATTTTTTTAATCCACTAAAGCATAATTCACTCGAATATACTGACAGTATCGCCTTCATTATGTTGAAGCCAGGACCACACACTCTGGTCTAGCATTATTATATATATATATATATATATATATATATATATAATATATATATATATATATATATATATGTGTGTGTGTGTGTGTGTGTGTGTGTGTGTGGTGTGTGTGTGTGTGCCGTGTGTGTGTGTGTGTGTGTGTGTGTGTGTAAACCGTGTGAAACCAACGACAGTCCTGCCGTAATAGGTATCTAATTTTAAGAATGAAATTGCGTCACTCATTTTCATAGACCAGTTTTATTATATATATTATATTTTATTATATAATAGTATATATATATATAGTATATATATATATATATAATATATTTATATAATGTAACTGTCTATGAAAATGAGTGACGCAATTTCATTCTTAAAATTAGATACCTATTACGGCAGGACTTTGTCGTTGGTTTCACACTTAAATGTTTTTATTGTGAGTTTTTAAAGATATCATTTCGCTTATCAGTTGGTCGTAATTGTTCCATTTTTTCATTGTATACTTAATCTCAAATATTTTCTTTGGTGTGTAACATTATTTCAGCTAAGGCGTTATTTTAATTCCCTAATGCACAGTTTTAATACCTGACCGGTTGCCATCTTAGTAAGGAAAAGTGCAATAATGAGACACTTTACCGGTGTGAACAAATGTCAGAATAGTGGTCCATGTTTGTTTGTTTGTATGGTGTTTTTACGTTGAATGGAACCAGTGGTTATTCAGCAACGGGACCAACGGCTTTACGTGACTTCCGAACCACGTCGAGAGTGAACTTCAATCACCAGAAATACACATCTCTGACAATAGTGGTCTATGAACATTGAGAACAGTATACTGGTTACTACGCTTGATTAACATTTTGCTGGTGTTGTGTGAACATTAGTTGCCCCGTATTTGGGACGTAAAACCTAAAAGAAAAAAAAAATTAAAACCTATTCGGTAATCAGATTACATTGGTATGCATACACTATTACATATATATATATATATATATATATATATATATATATATATATATATATATATATATATATGTGTGTGTGTGTGTGTGTGTGTGTGTGTGTGTGTGTGTGTGTGTGCTAATGATCACTCCACGTGATATTTGTATTTATACATGCGTGCGTGCTGGTTTGCATACTAGGCATGATGAAAAAAAACCCAAGTGTCATTCAGAAATAATCGCTTTACTCATTATATCATTGAAAATCCTTACTTACAATGTCATTGAAGATCTTTAACCTTAGCGTCCGTCTTGATGTCGAAAACCAATTGTTTTGTTTTCTTTTTCTTTTTCGTGAATAACCAGAATTTGCCGTCTACCAGTGTGCCCACCACTGCGATTTTAGTCCGAAAACACAAAACACAGTGTCGTCCATTCTTACATAAACATTATAAAGAAGCCGCGACATCCGACGCTGATTTAACAGTGACGTAATTAAATCATCCCAGATCGCACGTTCGATACATTTTACCGTTTCCTTAGTCACGGCGACGAACACCAAATGGTGGAGAAACACTAACTTTCTTCTCTTCACTTGTTCGGGATTCAGGCCAACTGGTTTTTTTGGAGCACACCCTCTAACGTCTAGCCTGCCGTAGAGACCAGACCCGTCTCATCAACCCCGTTATTACGAACATCTTACGTGTTCAGTGGAAATTATATCATTCATACATGGTCTTTAGTTTACATTTCATGGGTAACTCATGTAGGACTATGACATATATAGCACTTAAAGCTAGGCGAATAATGTTTGAATTAGTTTTGTGTAATTTTTTTTTTATCAAACACGGTAACTAAGTAATTTTGCAAACACATTAGTCTTGTAATTCGTCAAGATCGGAATCGAAAAATAATTTGCACCTTGCATTACAGTGTTTTTTATCATTATAGATTTTTGCATTCCGGGCATTGCAGCGAGACCAAATTGGGTTGGAAACTAAATCAGTTACAATTCTCACATTATGAAGATAACGAATTCAGAATATCTTATTGTTGCATTTCAGACTTGCTCTACAGAAGGAGCTCAACCGACACAAACGATATTTGCATACAGCGTAACATGGACACTATAGCAATATAGGCGCCCACTTTGGATGACAAAGTATAAGATGATTCTAGCGATATTCTGTCTTGGTAATTCAGCAATTTTACTTGTAGTTTGCTCCTCCTGTTCCCCCTTCATCACATTCACTTTTAGTCCTTTCTATAATGGCAACCAGTCAGCCATTTTGTCAACTGTTTCCTCCTAACAATAGGTGATAGGCATACATCAACTACCTGGGGCCTACCTACCACTCTTCACTCATTCGTAGTCTCCACTATTACTATGATAAAAGAAAAAAAAATCACAGATCGTGCTAATCTTTGATGGACAAAAATTTGTCCAAGATTCATCTTAATATAGTATGCTTGCCAATCTTCATCCTGATTTTATGTTATTGCAGCAATGGCTGCATTTGAAATTTCACTGTTCTTGTCCCACACTTGCCTCTTTGAAATAATCGACTCTGTGGTTGATTTCCCTGACAGAAGGTAAAATGACAAAGGTCACTGCTAAATTTCCTTTAACCTTTCCTCCAGAGCCTTCTTCCATTCTCTCAGACCATTTTCCAGAAATTTCCTCCTCTATACATATCACAATGGTGATCCAATTTCCCCTTTGTATATTATTGTTTGTGATATTCTTATTTACACACTTCTTGTACAATCTCTTCCTTAATTCAGTTGTCATGACTGCTCAGTTCATCAGCAACATAGTCTCTGGGTACGTCTAGCATATTTCTGCCTTGTTTTTAACATTGGTACCTGAACCCCTGGGTAGTTTGCAGAATGATGAGAGCAGCCTCCCTCATTTATTGTACACTGCTCCCTTTCTTTCCAAGCCTTGAGGTATCTATCTCACTTTCACTACAAACACCCTTTTATACACCTGTAATTTGCATAGTCTTCTCTAAACACCTTTTCTTTGTAAAACAGGATAGTGCTTCTCCTCATCCTCAGTGAGCCATTTACATCATCACAAATTTTTTCC
Organism: Macrobrachium nipponense; assembly: GCF_015104395.2. Classification (NCBI taxonomy): domain Eukaryota; kingdom Metazoa; phylum Arthropoda; class Malacostraca; order Decapoda; family Palaemonidae; genus Macrobrachium; species Macrobrachium nipponense. The sequence goes on from NC_087207.1 coordinate 57,280,525, forward strand.
TTACCAGCATTGCATAGTAACCCCATTCAGCTACTTCTACAAACTGCATTTGCTAGAGGCTCAAGTCTCATCAACACTTAATTTAGTAGATTCTGCTTTTCTTCATCTGCATTCAACAGCTACTGCACTTTCTTGTGATTACATTGTCCCCATTTTTATCTACATCATATTCAATTAAGAGTTCAATCTAGCAACCTGTGGGGGCAAGCCAGCCTCAATGGGTGCCGGTCCCAAGCCCAGATAAATAGGGAGGGTTGGTGTCAGGAAGGGCATCCGACTGTAAAAACCCACGCCAGAACCAATGAAATGAGTCGTGATGTTGATGAGAATAGTGCTAGGGCGTACTCCGTAAACGACGCACAGACACATCGCCCTAACTCTGTGACAAGGCGAGGGCTACTGCATCATGAGCGGGTGCAGCTAAAGAAGCGAGCTCTAAATGTGATCAGAATAGGCCAGCTCAATATTGGGTCTATGACAGGAAGAGGAAGAGAGTTGGCGGAGTTGATGAGGATAAAGAGAGTGGATATTTTGTGTGTGCAGGAAACTCGATGGAAGGGTAATAAAGCTAAAGAACTGGGGGATGGCTACAAGCTAATCTATAGTGGAGCAAATGAGCGGGGTAGGAATGGCGTAGGTGTAGTGTTGTCGGGGGAAATGAAGAATGCAGTGACGGAAGTGAGTAGAAAGAATAACCCCATTATGAGAGTGAAGATATATTATGGAGGGGAAACAATGAACATCATTAGCGCTTATGCTCCACAAGTGGGCTGCACAGAGGAAGAAAAGAGCCGTTTTTGGAACGAAATGAGTGAGGTAACGCAAGAACTGGAAGAGCAGGAGAGGACTGTAGTGGGGGCAGACTTTAATGGACATGTCGGAAATGAAAAGGATGTAATTGAACGTGTGCATGGAGGACATGGGATTGGGGAGAGAACCCCAGAAGGAGAGAGTATAGTAGACTTTGCCGTGTCCTTTGATATGGCAATAGTGAACACATTCTTCAAAAAGAAGAGGGAGCACTTGATAACATACAGGAGTGGCGGTAGATGCACACAAATAGATTACCTCCTTTACAATAGATCAAGGCTGGTGGAAGTTAGGAATTGTAAAGTTATCCCAGGTGACCACGTGGCCCCCCAACATAGGCTCCTTTGTATGGATTTAAAGATGAAAAGAGAAAAGAAAACGAAAACGAATGGGGTAAAGCAAATCAAGTGGTATAAATTGTTAGGGAGGGATAATGATAAGAAGAGTGTTCAGGAGAAGAGTGCTGGGAGAGGTTGATCTGGGAATTGAAGATGTGGGAGAATGGTGGAGGCATAATGCATCAGTAATTAGAAGACATGGAAAGGAGATACTAGGGGAAACATCTGGAATAGTATGGGAGGAAAAGTAGAGCTGGTGGTGGGGAGAAGAGGTGGTGTAAGTGGTGAAGGGTAAAAGGGAGGCAAAGAAGAGATTTGAAGAGTCAGCTGCAGAGGGACAGAGAAAGATTAAGAGAAAGAAACAAAGAAGTAAAAAGGGTGGTAGCTCAAGCTAAGGCAAGGGCATATGAAGAGGTTTATAATGAACTGGAAACCAAGGAAGGGTTGAGTAAGATGCTCAAACTGTCAAAAGTAAGAAATAAAAGAACAAAGGACATCACCCATATTAAGCAAATGAAAGATAGGAATGGTATGGTCATAAAAAAGGAAGAAGACATCCTGAAAAGATGGAAAGAGTATTTTGAACAACTGCTAAATGAAGAAAATTTAAGACTTGTAAGAGAGGATGGACAAGTAAACATGGGAATGAAGTGATACGAGCCTTAAAAAGAATGAGAAATGGGAAGGCAACAGGACCTGACTTAATCCCAGTCGAAGTTTGGAAAGCCTTAGGAGAGGAAGGGGTAGACATCTTGTATGATCTGATGGTAAAAATATTCGAACAGGAAAAGATACCAGAAGAATGGCGGGAAAGCATATTGATACCTATATTTAAAGGTAAAGGTGATGTCCAGGAATGCAGTAATTATAGAGGTATAAAACTAATGTCTCACACAAAGATTTTGGAAAGAATAATAGATAGCAGGCTGAGAGAGGAAGTTAGAATAGGGAAGGAACAGTTAGGATTTATGAAGGGAAGCGGCACAGCGGATGGAATATTTTGCATAAGGCAGCTAATGGAGAAATTCAGAGAAAAACAACAAGACCTGCATCTGGTATTCATAGACCCTGAAAAGGCCTATGACAGAGTGCCAAGGCAAGAAATATGATATTGTTATGTTACAATAAAGTTTTGTACATACTTACCTGGCAGATATATACTTAGCTATAGACTCCGTCGTCCCGACAGAAATTCAAATTTCGCGGCACACACTTACAGGTAGGTCAGGTGATCTACCGCCCTGCCGCTGGGTAGCAGGACTAGGAACCATTCCCGTTTTCTAATCAGATTTTCTCTTCCACCTATCTCCTGAGGGGAGGCTGGGTGGGCCATTTAATGGTATATATCTGCCAGGTAAGTATGTACAAAACTTTATTGAAACATAACAATATTATTTTTGTACATTCAACTTCCCTGTCAGATATATACTTAGCTGATTGGCACCCTTGGTGGTGGGTAAGAGACAGCTAACTACTGAAATAGACAGGTAAACAACATACGTTGTAGGTAATAATAAAAACCTTGGTTCCTACCTGATTAGGCGGAAGACTTCGTGGCTACTGCCCAGGAGTCCGCTTCGCCTCAAGAGCCTCAGCGAGGTAGTGACCCCATGCTAAGAGTTCTTGTGGGTCTATCAATGGGGCCTTATCCACTTACTCGACAGAGCCTAAGGATTTTGTCAACGGGTGCAATTCCACTTATATGACAAACACCTTGCCAAAAGGCAGATCAAGGAGCACAACACCGATCCCGATCACCTGATCCCAACACCCGGGTTAGTACTACGATTGAAAAGAGTTATCCCCAACATCCTTTCAAGCAACCCTAAAAACTCAACACCACAAATTAAAAACACAACTAATAATTAAGGATCAGTATCAGCCCCCTTTCCCAGCACCGAATCCGCAGATACGTACGGACCGAGAGAAAAACATTTCTCATACGTTACCCTGACATCCTTCAGGTAATGAGATGCAAAGACTGAGTTGCATCTCCAGTAAGTTGCATCAAGGATGTCCTTCATAGACATATTCATATGAAATGACAATGACGTAGCAAAGGCTCTTACCTCATGAGCCTTTACTCTGAGCAGCCTGAAGGAGTCATCTAGGCATTTATCATGAGCCTCTGTTATCACACTTCTTACAAAGAAAGCTAAAGCGTTCTTGGACATGGGTCTCTTCGGGTCCCTTACCGCACACCAGAGACTCTGTTGACAACCCTCAAGCTGGGTTAGAAAGCCCTTTCACTTCAAAGCTCCTGGGCCAGGGCTTGGAAGGGTTTTCGTTCTTAGCCAGAAACAATGTGTTGAAAGAACAGATAGCAGAGTCTCCTCTAAAGCCAACACGAGAATCTAGAGCGTGGAGTTCGCTCGTTCTCTTGGCAGTAGCGAGGGACAAAAGGAAAATACACTTCCTCGTGATATCTCTAAACGAGGCAAGGTGAGGAGGTTCAAACTTGTCTGAGGTCAGGAATTTCAGAACCACGGCAAGATTCCAGCTAGGAGTGCGAGGAGTTCTAGACTTGGAAGTCTCGAAAGACCGTATAAGATCATGCAGATCTTTATCCTCAGCAATTTTTAGGCCCCTATTCCTAAAAACAGCAGATAACATACTCCTGTATCCTTTGATGGTGGATACAACTAAGTTTGATTCCTCTCTAAGGAAAATAAGGAAATCGGCAATGTTGGTCACAGAGGTATTGGAGGAGGACAGCTTCTTCGATCTACACCATCTCCTAAAGACTTCCCACTTCGACTGATAAACCCGCAGGGTTGAAGACCTGCGGGCTCTAGCAATAGCACTGGCAGCTTTTCGCGAAAAGCCTCTCGCTCTGACGAGTCTTTCGATATTTGAAAGGCAGTCAGAGAGAGCGGGGAGGTTTTTGTTAAACCTCTCGAAGTGGGGTTGTCTGAGCAGATCTGTCCTGTTTGGAAGAGATCTGGGGAAGTCCACCGTCCATTCCAGTACCTCTGTGAACCAATCTTGAGCGGGCCAAAAGGGGGCAATGAGCATCAATCTCGTTCCCTTTGAGGCCACAAACTTTCTTAGCACTTCCCCCAGAAGCTTGAATGGGGGAAAGGCGTAAGCGTCTATGCCCGACCAATCTAGGAGTAGGGCATCGACCGCTATAGCTCTGGGATCCTCGACCGACGAGCAGAAGTTGTCTATTCTTCTGGAGAGGAAAATGGCGAACAGGTCTATCTGAGGTCTCCCCCACAGGGACCAGAGCCTTTGACATACTTCTGAGTGGAGGGTCCACTCTGTAGGAAGGACCTGATTCCTCCTGCTCAATCTGTCTGCCCTTACGTTCCTCGTTCCTTGGATGAATCTCGTAAGGAGGGTAATCTTTCCTCTGCCCAGATCAGCAGATCTCTCGCCAGTTCGTAGAGGGAGAAAGAATGGGTCCCCCCCTGCTTTCGGATGTAAGCCATAGCCGTGGTGGTGTCTGAGTTGACTTGGACCACCACGCCTCTGACTTCGGATTCGAAGAACTTTAGGGCTAGATGTATAGCCAAAAGTTCTTTGGAGTTTATATGCCAGGACACCTGTTCCCTTGTCCAGGTGCCTGACACTTCCTTTGTTCCCAGTGTTGCTCCCCATCCTGTCTCCGACACGTCGGAGAACAACACTCGGTTGGGGCTCTGAATGGCAAGGGACAAGGCGATTGTAAAAGCCTTGGGAGTGGGGATCCTGCACTAACTCGATGGCCTCCTTGTTCCACATCTGATCCACCATATGTAGGAGCGTTTCTCTCAGGGCAGGGTGTTTGTACTTCGCGAACAGTTCCCTTGGGGTCGAAGTTAGGGGAGGTCTGTCCCTGAAGGGGATGAGATATCCCTTCCTCAGAACCAATAGCGACCAAGAGTCGGCTTCTCTCAAGGCCCAGGCTTCTGCGTACTTCAGGAGCCTGGCGCCCACTGGTGTTTGGAGGACTTGTAAATCACTTGCCTTTCTTGAAAGGCCGGAAGGCTGACCTTCCTCGCTTCTCAGAGCTTTTTCTTTTAGAGGGGGGTCGTGTAGCAGACCTCCTCGAAAGGGCGGCTGAGGAGCACGAGTTTCCTTCTTTACGGAAGGCACAGCAGGGCGGTTCTTCTTGGCCGACTGCACCAGAAGATCCTGAGTCACCTTCTCAGTGAGTGAGCGAGAAATATCTCTCACTAACTGAGAAGGGAACAGTTGATCCAACAAAGGAGCGTAAAGCAGGGAAGCTCTCTGAATCGGCGAAACAGCTTTCATTAGGAATGAACTGAAAACAGATCTCTTCTTGAGAATTCCAGTACCAAAGAGGGAGGCAACCTCACCCGAGCCGTCTTGAACCGCTTTATCCATACAGGATAAAATACTGTGGAGAACTTCTGGGCTGAGAAAATCAGGGTCCTGGGTCTTCTTAGCCAACACCCCAAGGGACCAGTCCAGGAAGTTAAAAACTTCTAACACATGGAAAAGTCCCTTGAGGAGATGGTCTAACTCCGACATGCCCCAAGTCGTTCTAGCAGAAGACAAGGTGTGTCTTCTTGATGATTCTACAAGACTAGAGAAGTCTGCCTCTGCTGACGAAGGGAGAGCCAGTCCCATGGCTTCCCCCGTCTCGTACCAGATGCCTCTTCTCCCAGAAAGTCTGGAGGGAGGGCATGCAAAAACAGTCTTCCCGCCTCTTTTTTTTAGAGCTTAGCCAAGATCCAAGCGACTGAAGGGCCTTCTTCATTGAGATGGTAGGTCGCATCTTCAAGAAGGACGAGGACTTAAGAGGACTTAGTGCTAGAAAATAGCGAACGCGGAGAAGGAGGAGCGGCAGGGCTGAGAGAGTCTCCGAACTCTTGGAGTAATAAGGCAACTAAGGTCTTATAGTCTGAAAGACCCATATTAACAGGAGAGTCGTCGTCCGACACTTCTTCCAGATCATTACCAGCTGAAGGGGAACACTCACGCCTAGAGGTTAAGTCCTCTGCAGAAGTCCTTCGTACTTGAGGAAAAGGGCTTCTAGCTGGGGAAGAGCTATCCGAGAAAGGAGCTCTAGGTGCAGAAGACTGACGAATGGAATCTTCCTCTTGTACGAAGCAAATAGGGCTCTTAGAAAGGTCCTCAGGCATGGAAGGAGCTAAGATACTCTTCGTCTTAGACTCGTGAAGTCCGACGTTCGGAAGTAGAAACTTGCTTGTCTGGCGACAATATCCTAGAAGAAGCCTCGCGCTTGGAAGGCGCCTCGCGCCTAGCTGGCGCCTCGCGCCTGGCTGGCGCCTCGCGCCTGGCTGGCGCCTCGCGCCTGGCTGGCGCCTCGCGCCTGGCTGGCGTCTCGCTCCTGGTTGGCGCCTCGCTCCTGGCTGGCGCCTCGCGCCTGCTGGAAGGAGCCTTGCGCCTGGCTGGCCCATCTCGCCTGTCTGACGATTCGATCCTGGAAGGAGCCTTGCGCCTGGCTGGCTCCTCACTCCTGGCTGGCGCATCGCGCTTGGTTGGCGCCTCGCGCCTGCTGGAAGGAGCCTCGTCCCTCGAAGGCGCCTCACGCCTGGCTGGCGCATCTCGTCTGTCTGGCGATTCGATCCTGGAAGGAGCCCCGCGCCTGGCTGGCGCATCGCGCTTGACTGGGGAAAAGTGGCTGGCTGGCACCGAGCGGCTGGAAAGCGGAACGCGTCGAGAGCGTGTCAGGCGCTCGGACAGATCCTCATGCTTCTTGGGCGCTTCGTGATCGGAAGGGGGCGAGGGCTCGGTCGCTAAGCGTTCCCAAGCCTCGTGCTTCCGAGGAGACGAGCGAGAAGCAGGGAGATCAAAGGACCTCTTTAGAGAGCGAGGAGCTGTAGAGAGGATCTTGGAGCAAGGGACCTCCAAGTGACGAGAGGATCTCTTAATAGGAAGAGAGGTGTCTTTCCTACAAGGAGGATCCTTAGAGAGCACCCAAACCAGGGAAGAGATCTGCTCTTGCATGTTCAAGAGGATCCTGGTGGTAGCTACATCCCTTTCCTTGTCAGAAGGAGGGGATGGGGGTCTGAAGGAAGTAGGGGACTCCCAGCCGAAAGCGGGCGAAAACAGGGCTCTCTTAGCTCTCTTCTTGTCCAACAGCGAATCTTCTGGGAAGCGCTCAGGACTGGAATCAAGCGTAGGCGCTTTCCAGCTCCGCTTCAGCGGACGTGAATGCTCGGTCGAGCTCCATCCGCGCCTGGGCGACGAGGACTCAGAGGACGAGAACGCTCTCGAAGGACGCTTTTACAATAGCGATCCCAGGCAGTCTGAGACGAAACAGATCCTGCTGAAGGGACGCCTGATCGGTGGGGATCCTCCACAACCTCCGTAAGGCTTTCGACATTCCTTCTCCTCTGGGCCAGGGAGCTTGGAAGAGGTCTAGGCCTGGGAGCGTTGCAGAGCCGATCAGACGCCCCCTCCACTGCACTGGGGACACTAACATCACTGTCCACTGCACTATTCACTGCATTATCACTACGCTTACCTTCTAAAGCTGCCATCTTAAGTTCCATCCTCTGAAGGGCAGCTTTCAGATCTGCGAGTTCCGAAGCCGAATCTGCAGGTTCTGTGAAGAGAGAAGGGGCTGATACCGAGGGAGAAGGTTCAATTACTACATGAGGGGTAGGAGCTACCAAGTCAGAAACTGCCTCGTTTGAACGAGATCTACTTAAGCTTCTGGAGGAAGCTTTCCTTGCTCTATCTTTCTCTAACTTCCTTAAGTAGGAAGTTAGAGTCTTCCACTCTTCTGCACTCAAGCTCTCACACTCTTTGCACGTGTTAGAAAAAGAACATTCATACTTCTTACAGCGCTTGCATACAGTGTGAGGATCTACCGAAGCCTTCAGCAGTCTCACGTTACAGCCCTCATTCACACAATCTCTCACTACATAACCAGTGTCAGACATCTTAAAGAAAAATCCAAATCGAGTTCAAGAAACAGTCCACTAAAGCGTATGCCAAACCAACGATCCAATACGTCCCCAAATAAGTCAGTCAGGAAGATCAATGGCGATGAAAATCGAATTCAGTCAAGAGGAACCAACAACATTGTTGCTGGTACCGGAGATAGAGAAAATCTGATTAGAAAACGGGAATGGTTCCTAGTCCTGCCACCCAGCGGCAGGGCGGTAGATCACCTGACCTACCTGTAAGTGTGTGCCGCGAAATTTGAATTTCTGTCGGGACGACGGAGTCTATAGCTAAGTATATATCTGACAGGGAAGTTGAATGTACAAAAATGGAGATGTTTGAGGGAGAAGATGGTGCCGGAAAAGTATGTCAGAATTATTCAGATGTACAGGAATGTGTATACTAGAGTGAGGAGTAGTGTTGGAGAGACGGATGGATTTGAGATAGGAGTTGGATTACACCAGGGGTCAGCACTTAGCCCATTCATCTTCAACATCGTGATGGATGTAATGACCAGGGATATTAGAGAAGCAGTGCCATGGTGCATATTATATGCGGATGACATTGTGTTGTGTTCAGAGGGGAAGGAGGAGTTGGAGGGGAGGTTGGAGAAGTGGAGAGCAGCACTTGAGGAGAGAGGAATGAGAATAAACAGATCAAAAACCGAATATATGTGTTCTAGTATTACTGAGGATGGTGGAAGTAGCATAAGATTGGGTGGGGAAGAAATAAAGAAAGTACAGAAGTTCAAGTACCTAGGGTCCGTATTAGAGGATAGTGGAAGCATGGACCAAGAGGTGAGACACCGAATTCAGGCAGGATGGAATAACTGGAGATCTGCATCAGGGGTCCTCTGTGACAAGAAGGTCCCTCTAAAATTGAAAGGAAAGTTCCACAGGACAGTGGTCAGACCAGCAATGTTATATGGAACAGAAACAGCAAGTATGAGGAAAACAGAGGAGAAGAAGATGGATGTAGCAGAAATGAGAATGTTGAGATGGATGTCGGGAGTAACATGGGAAGATAGGATTAGAAATGAGTATATAAGAGGATCGACAAAGGTAGCAAGGAAGACATACGATGGAAATGGAAGTGCGGGGTAGAAGGAAGAAGGGAAGACCAAGAAAGATGGTGTGATTGTGTAGGGGAAGATATGGAATTGAAAGGTATAAATGAGAACGAGGCACAGGACAGAAATCGATGGAGACGACTCATTCGCAATGGCGACCCCATATAAAATGGGTTTAAGCTAGGAAGAAGATATTCAATTAGAGTTCTTGTTTTCACTGCTCCATATCCATTTCCCTTGGTTGTGCTTTCCAATACATTTCACTAATCTTGAAGAGTTCCCCTCATAAGCTTCTAGATGAGACTCCTTCCTACCTGGAATTTCCAAGTGCTCCATGCAACACCATCTTTAACTTTTTCAAATTGGTCTACACACAATTACTTAGCAACTCGTTCATCATCAGTTCTTGTTCACCAAGCTTGCCGTGCCTTGCATTTTTTGTTCACATTTAGAACACTTCTGCTCTCCTAAAACTCTATATTTTAAATTTAGCTTCAAGTAAAATCTTTAAATATTTAGGTAATCCTCTTCATTATTATTACTTTTCTATTTAATATGGAAAGACATCACTCATGTTCACAGAGCCATCCTGTAAGTTTTACCTTTAAATTAATTTTAAGAAGTATTTTTCTAGCACATCCCTTTTAAAACACATCTGCCCAAATTCTCTCCATTTTCAACCACTTCTTGCACTAAACTCTGTAATCTACTACTGCATTCAAATCACTGCAAAGTCAACTTTTACCATCACTTACAAAAGCTTTTAATATTTCATTTCAGATGCTTAATTTTATTTTTTTCAATGTAATTATTACTCAGTCTCTTTCAACAGGAAAATACTAGAAGTTGAATGTGTTTAATCTCTGGAATACTTTCACACCATTATGACAATTTCTCCTTTACCCTCTATCTCTACCATAACTTTTTGTTCTTCCAAGCATCATCAGTTTTCTTACACTAAGTACAAGCCTTTCATGACTTTGGTCACTCCACCACTTCACATAATGAATGTTGAACTAGAAAAGAAGAGTGCATTAACCAATACAGAGAATTTCCTCTCTCAAAATAATTACAGTAGTACAATATTTCCTCTACCATTGGACAAAGTTCACAGGTGTCCCAGATCTAAAATTCCCTTTAAAAACTGTCCATGAAGGCAGTCCTGTTAGAGGAGCCAGGTGAGCTACACAACTTGTTGAACAGCTACCACAGGGATTTGCCTTGATCACACCCGTCTTCAGTACTTGGTATACCGACAGATTCTTCCAGAATGCAAGGGTAGGGGCAATGTTCCTGACTTCATGGGCCCTTGGTCTGGGAGTAACATGCTCTGAGACACTTCTTTCTTGGACAAGCCAGCACTAACAAAGAGTTGTTGACACTTGGGCCAGAGGTGCCGAGTCCTCCTGAGGTAGCACCGCAGCTGTCTAACTGGACAAAGCAGCATCTCGTCCAGATCATTAACTATGAAGTCCTCTAGGGAGGGGATCGTAAAGGACTCAAACCTGGCGTCCAGGGACGAAATCGAGTGTAACCGATCCCCATCCCCTTGAGTGTTTCACATCAATGGAGAGCCCGTGAAGTTCCCTACTCTCTTTGCTGATACCAGGGCAAGCAGGAGACAGTCCTGAGTGTCAGATCCCTGTAATGACTCTCATAAAGGCTCGTAAGGTGCATGAGTCAGACTCCTTAACCCAAGAGTCACGTCCCACGCAGGGGGCCTGAGATCCTTTGGTGGGCAAGACCTCTCAAAACTTGTCAACAAAAGGAATATCTCCCAAGACAAGGAGATATCTACTACTTTCAGCTACAGGACTAAGCCAAGAACAGCCTAATAGCCCTTACTGCTGAAACAGAGAGAAGTTTCTCTCAGTAGTTAGACGAGGAAATCCGCGACCTGCTGAAGAGTGGCAACTGGAAAGATACCCATCTACGACACCAACCACAGAAGGCAGCCCATGTCCCCTGGTATACAGCTGCAGAGCACTGCCTGAGGTATTTGGACAACTCTGTTGCAGCATGGTGCAAAAAGCTTCTCGCTTTCAAGAGACTGTGGATAACCTCCTACTGTGAAGAGCCAGAGACTGCGCTGCTTGATGGTACCACTCTACTTGGGAGCTACCAGAATCATTCTGAGATTTGGGGTGGTCAGCACCCTGCTGATCACTTTGTGAATAAGAATGAATGGAGGGAAGATGGAGACATCAAAGTTGTCCCACGGATGCTTGAATGTGTCCTCTGCAGCTGCCCATGAGTCTGGTACAACTGAACAGAATACGTACATAGTATATGAAGTTTTCTGTTGTGCCCAGTGGTGAACAAGTCTATGTCCTGGTGTAGGGACCATTCTGTCTCTGTCACTTGATTTGGGCAGCTGAATTTGTCCGCCACTTCATTCCTCCTGCCAAGCATGTATCTGGCTGACAACTCCAACGAGTGAGCCACCACCCACTTGTGCACTTGCAGTCAACTGATGGAGCTGAGGGGAAACAAGGCCTCCCTGCTTGTTGACATATAACACTGTTGTAGTGTTGTGGAAGCGAGCCTCTTGAAACTAGCAGAGGGAGCAGGTATTGCAGTACCCACTCCCTTGCTCTCGATCCCCAAGGCCTGGTACAGACCTGCAAACAGGTACCTCCACCTACAGGTGAGGAAGAGCCGACAAGAGAACCCCCCTTCCTCCGAAGAGAGAAGCAGAGCCCTAGAAGTTTAACATCGAGACTTCTTAGGGGCCGGAGAGCCAGCCATCTTCCTCCAAGACTGAGAGGCCTAGGAGGAAGGAGGGGAGGAGGCAGCAGATGACAACAATGACAACACACTATGCGATCTCCTCTTCAATTTCCTCTTCATTACCTTCTTCAGGATGGCAATGAAGTCCTTCATCCAGGCGGGAGGATGAGACGAATCAGGAGCAGGGGCTGCCTGGGCAACCAGAGCAAGAGCAACTGCAAGGGTAGGGAGAGGCTCCACCACCACAGGTATGTTGGTAGAAGAGGACAACCCCCCAGGAGCAGTAGACACAGTGATGACAGACGGGGCCATCGCAAATCCAGGAGGCGGAAGTGCCATGGCTCAAGGTGCCAGAGGTGGTATTGGCCATCTCAACTACATGGGTCGTCACTGGGCAGCCAGACAACAAGACCTGCAGTGACGGAGACCCCACTAGGCCTAAGAACGCCAAGCCACTGCAAGACCTGAACTTTGCTTCTCCATCACACCTGAAGAAGAGACAGTCAGATTAGGGATGGGGGCTTCTTGTCACCCCAAGTGAACTCAACTCCCTCGGAGCAACCTAAGGCCTCTGCACCAAGGTTGCCATGAACCCCCGCCACCACTCCATCCTCCAAGTGCCTCAGTGGCGTGGTCAGTATGGTGTTGGCCTGCCACCTCGGTGGCCAAAAATTTAATTCTCAGGTATTTCATTGAGGAGTCAGAGATGTGTATTTTTGGTGATAGAAGTTCACTCTCGACATGGTTCGGAAGTCACGTAAAGCCATTGGTCCCATTGCTGAATAACCACTGGGTCCATGCAACATAAAAACACCATACAAAGAAACTAACACTCCATCCTCCTTGCTCGATGAATCAGACGAAGAAGAGGGAGCAAGACTGGGAAGCTTGCTGGGAGACAAAAACAAGGACAAAGGGTTAGGCAATGAGGAAGTCGTCGGAGGCCTTCCTCCAATAAAGTTTCCTCCCCACAAACTTTCCCACTTGACAGGAGTCCAAGAACCACACTCATCACAAATTAAATCTGAATTGCAATCCTGCACTCTGCAAGATATGCAGAAAGCATGAGGATCCACATCCACACTAGACCTCCAGTTACTGTACTTCTTATCGCCCACAGCCGGGCATACACGCTTGGGAGGGGTGCGCTTAGAAGCCAGCTTATGAGATTCATGGGTTTGCATGATGTAATCACTTTAAAAAAAAACACCAAACATACACAAAGTATTCAGCAATTTACAAAAAGCAAGGAAAGATCTCAATGTGAAACAGAAAAGCACTAGCGACAGTCGAGCAAAGAGTGGTGTACACATGCATCTTCGTGTGATGACAGCAGAAAGTAAAGTGGAGTGCATATGCCAGGGTGACTAGATTTTGAAAATTGAAATAAGGGACACCTTAATAGGAGAGGTAGTTGAACAATATAGACACAACTTATATGTATAAAATATATTTATACCATACCTTTTCTGCCTCTGTAGAATTTTTGGATGGGAAAAATGATCTTATTCCTAACACTGCTCCAGCTTAAGCTGCTTGTTTTTTTTATTTGTGCTGCTGTGTTGATCCATGCTGTTGCACATCACTCAGTCCACCGTGTGTAATGCTAAAATTCTTCCAACATATTTTGCAGTATGGTCCGCTTTTGTTGTTGTTTTGGGGGGACGAGCCATTACTTTAAATTAATGTCATTTTGCCACTCTGGTCTAAAAGTACATTCTTGCTTCACTTTTTTGTAGGACATGCTGCCTATGTTTAAAAAATCAAAATACCAACACAGATTTGTTCATTCTCACTTGACACTCGCCAGGCTTGCCCTCACGTGCTCTCAGACGAGACAAGTGACCATTTAACACCGAGTGATGAGTCGTGCAGCAATCACACTGATGCTAGCCCACTGCACTGTTGCCAATTTGGGCGACCGCCTTTACCCCATATTTTGCAAAATTTCACTAGTATATTGTATTTTTTTTTCTTTTGAATATTGAAAATACAGGACATAAGGCGTCCCAGGGAGGGTCGATACAGGACTTGGGACAGATGTCATAAATATGGGACAATCCTGTCACGGGACGTCTGGTCACCCTGGCGTACTCTCGGGTGGGCAGAGCTTCCCCGGCCTGAGCAGTATTTTAACTACCAAACTACCAGTTTAAGGCATTTCACATTTCTGGGCTCCACTTTATCACAGATTTTTATGAAACATTATATATTCACTTTTCCACAGGGAAATTTCACTAATTTGCAGATTTTTTCTCTTTGGCATATTGCAAATTATTATTAATTTGCTTTTTCTCTGTAGAGCAACACTATTTATTCACTAATTAGTGTATTTTTTCATATTATGAAAAAATTATTTACAACATACTTATAATGTAGTTATGCATCTATTAAACTCATTCCAGGTTGGGCCCAATACTGAGCATAATAGGTGTCTGATTCGCTGTCTCTCTCTCCCAAAGATGTAGTATTTGAAATTATATTGCTATAAAGATTTTTTATGATGAAGCATATTGTACATTATTTAAAATTTTCACTAATTGTATATATACATATATATGAATCAATGCATAACATTATTGTTATATTATTCTTTTCTATTGCTTTGCAGTCAGAGGAAAAATATAAATGTTGATTTTTGTAGATTAAGTAGCTATGGAAAAAGAAGTGTGCTCAAGTGGTGTATATTTTTCTTCTTCTGAATTTTGGTAGCCTTGCAATGTAAAAAGAGTAGTAGTAGTAGGTTTAGAATAAATTAGTATTGAGGAAAAGTTTTTCGTAATTGTCCTTACCTATTTCCACTTGAAACCATTACCCTGTTATATTGTCTATTGCTCTTACTTGTTAATCTAGCCACAACAGCGTGATTGATGATTGGAGGGTGAATGATCAATGTACCAATTTGCAGGCCTTAAGCCTCAATAATTTTTAAGGTCTGAGGGTGGAGAGAAAAAGTGCAGACAGACAAACAAAGCTGGCACCAGTTTCCTTTTAGTTTTTACAGAAAACTAAAATTGGAACAGTTGCAGTAATAATCGCATTCAAATTAATCACCCTTTATTGTCTTCTAAAATTGCATAACACATTATTTTATTTGAACACTGTAGCTGAATTCAAATTCATCACAAGAAGAGTAGTTACATACACAAGTTTTGGAAACATCAAAGAGTGCAGTCAAAGGCAATATGAAAACTACATGAAAAATCTATCTACATTTAAGCTGGTACTAGGTAAAGTATCATGACAATAAAAATGGATTTATGAATCTCTTAGCAACAGTGCTGAAGAGCACATTAAAATATAAAGTAAAAAATCTTACAACCCATTAAAATACTTTCTCCCCTCCAATGCATATTATAGCAAAACTTTAATACATGTACAATACAGTATATTAGTGCTAAATTAGCTGAAGGTTAAAATTTATCAGAAGTCTTTCGGCAAAAATATCACCATCAATACCAACATCTACATCATAAAAAGAGCAACAATAAAAATTCATTATTCCCCCAAAATTTGCCTTTTTGACAAACTGTCTGCTACTCTATGCTGTCTCACTATTCCCTCGTCACACTGAACATGGAAGCAGAGGCATTCCATTTGTCTGCAGCTCTTTGCCCATTCAAATATTGCGTGTAGTTGATCTGTGTATGCATTTCCTGCTCTTCAACAGTCACTTTTAGATGTCTTTTTGTAAAGTAATTCACAGAAGCACAGATATGTACATTCAAAGGTTTTAGCAGTGATACATAAATACCTAACAGCCCATAAACTGTACAGTATTAAAGTATAACATAAAATAGAACCAAGTAGAGAAAAAAACAACCTTGCTTGATTTTTTTATAAGAATATGACCCTCTTGAATCTGGGCGATAAATCTTTTTCTCTAAAGTGAACTAATGCATTGTGTAAATTCTATGTAACGTTCTACAATAATCTTTTACCAGTAAATACACCTCTAAACATTTTAAAACCATTTAACAAATTATGCATTGTAGCCCTAAATTTACATTAAAACATGTAAATAAATAAGGTTACAACATGTGTCTGTAAAAATTATATACGATTGTTCTTATGATAATTCAAGCACAGTCACATATCTCCACAATAAACCTGGGGTACACTTAAGTTCAGCTGATGGTTTGGTTACATATATCAGCATATGCCTGAAAAACAATAGAAAACACATTTGAATTGTCATACAGTGCTCTTTAATGTTGCTTATTTTAAAATTATATGTACCTTAAATAATCTATAAATTTCACCCATAGAAACCTTTTGTTACAAGTGCTATCTTGTCCAGAATGGAGCAGTGTTAGCCAAGAATACTCATCAGAAGACAACAATCTCTAGCTCAGTGAAACTGATGATGTTTTATCAGGTACAGAAAAATTAATGGCTGTACCAACTCTGCCGAGTAATCTTGTCTACTCACATGTATGGAATATCAAATATTGCCTACTCACATGTATGGAATATCAAATAACTGCTGGCCTGTATTAATTAACACAAACACACACACTGCCTCGTAAAAAGATGCGTCACAGTCATCTGCAACTGGACCCCAAAGTAGTCTCTTGGGTTAGGAATATGTAAATGCTGCCAACTTGAACTATATAGTGCAGGGTATATCCTATCTGTTCCATAATCAAAATAATGTTTGGTTCATGAAAAATAAAATGCCCTAAACAAAAGCATTCTTTGAGTTATCATTCATGCAGTGTGTGAAATAAGCTAAGGCATTTTAGAAATGGGTGAAAGCAATGAATAACGTGTGCCTTGCCTCTTCCTCTATGAGCTATTACTCAAATTACACAAGGATATGGTAAAAACACTAATGTAAGAATACAAGATACTAAACCAACTTTTTCACAAAGGTTTGCAGAGGAATTCAGGGTAATGAATATCTTGGCCAACTCCCAAGCAGCCAATGCCCCAATGACTGCATCACAGTAAGAAAGGGAACTCTAGCAAGTGACACTTAAAGACAATTCAGTTAATTATTATGTCTACCAATACCTATTCTTAGCTAACACTGAAGAGCTCCAGGCAATATAGCATCAGTAAAATAGGAGATTTCTACAAGGATATGGATATATCAAAATTTTAGCTGAAAAAATTAATGCAATCAATAAAGTAACATATTGTTGAAGTACTTTCATTTTGAGATTATCAGTGCCTTCCCTAATATAACTGTAAACAAGCTAAATGTCACCTTTTCAAGGAATTCATGGAAAACTTCTATGTTCACTTCTATTTCAGATTCTGAAATAACCTACTCTGAAGTATTTCCCATATCAAACTAAAACAATAAGTATTATCTTCAATGCAAAAAGCAAAGGCTCTAAAACAATCTTTTTAAAATCAAGATATAAACAAGCTAAAACATATTATTACATATAACAAGTTTTACTCTTCCACAAAAGCAAAAAAAAAACAAAAAAAACAAAAAACAAAACAAGTTTCTCCTTAAAGTTACATATGGTTTAATACAATCAAACGAGCTGTATTATAATAATTAATCATGAAATTGAATGAGGCAAAGCTCTAGTTTTAAACCAAGACTTGAACAATTGCCATATCCCAAGCTGTACTTCCTCTCTGAGACTCACTGAACACAGGAAACATTGTATTTTATGATAGTGAACATCAGGTAATGTAGTCAGAATGCTAATTATCATTTACAGAACTCCAAGCTTCAGAGATATTGGCACCAACATGAAATGCTTCTGACAATTTGCTCTACCTTTATGTCTGTGGCCTCCCTGGAGCTTTATCTTCAAGAGAAAACAACCCAATTCAATAGTTAACTTTCACCTAATCATGGTGCTTATGAGTCTCACTGTTGTTTGGATATTTTTAATTTAAAATTTTTTTTTTTTAAGTTTTGCCGTATTGTATTGTACTTGAAAATGATGGCCTTTAGTTCCTTCATGGGTCAACTTAACTTGAGCCATTCAATCTGCAGCGTATCCACATCAGTAGTCTAATAAGCCGTACTGATGTCGTATTTTGCCTAAGGTCTTTCATCTCCTTCACTTCACAACTAAAGAACTATGGAAGTTTCTGGGGGCATTATGGATGCCGACGGCCATAAATTTAAGAGTTGAAAAGTTACATTAATGTACCTTACTTGCTTTATTCACATGAAATTCTATTTTTCAACAGTTCTTGTCTAATACCTCACATCTACAAATTAATTTGCTTTTTTTGTGTTGTTTTCAGCTGTATTTTAAAAGCCTTTACATTATTTTTCTTTTCTTTTTCACATATCAGCACTCATTTCAGTGGAAGCCTGCTTTGCAAGTTGATGAAATTTTAAGCTTGGTTCATATGAATGGCTGCATACTATATTAATAATAACAAAAAATAAAAACAAAAATTAATACACTTTACACAGTAAAAAAGTGAATGCTAACTGAGGAGAACCAAGACATGAAAATTATTATTATTATTATTATTATTATTATTATTATTATTTATTACAAAGATTTTACCAGAAATACCAACAGACCAAAGCACATTTTATCAATTCAGCAAGCAACTCGGCCTAAAAAAATTTATTACTTTCAAGTCAGATTTCAAGCAGCTGAATACTTACCACTTTCCTTGGACAAAAAATAAAGATCTTCCTGCCAAGACAATTATGATACATACCCGGGGATCATGTGACATCTTCCTTAGCATCTGGCTTCACTTCCAGCTCTTGCCTCTCTTCAATATTTCGACGACACATTGGACAAATCTCTAGCTGCAATGCACACCTTTCACAGAATCCCCTGTAAAAACATTTAAGCTGTGAAACAAACTTAATATGATTTTAAGAATGATGAACATATTAATGGCTAAAGGCAAAGAGTAAGTGATTATAACCTCAAGGGTTGGTAAATAGTGCCAAAGCAGAGAGTAATGATAAAGTGACTGAATATGTTAAACAGTTTACTTCAAATTTCCACATTCACAAAATACAGCCTTTTGAAAAATTGCAGTTGTCTCCAAATTCTTTGAGAACCCTGAATGGTCATTTTAAACAATTTTACACCACTTAAAAGAGATTCTTTAGCACTATGTGCTCTCCCTCAGTTGGACTATGCCATATTAAAGCTCACTCCACTGTCAAGCAGACAAAGCACACTAATTTTCAATGCGGCTCACCCAGCCGTCAACAGTTTCAATTTCTTTACATATCTCATGTCAGAACATCATGTAAAACATTCTTAATCAATTGGAACTATGAATACATGCATTTCAGACAGTCTTTTCAGTACTGTATGTATTCTTTGTAAATTATTCTCTCTTCAATATCCTTGGCTAATATTTTTCAATGAGAATGCCTTCATCATTTTTGACAAGATTAACATCACCCACACATGACTGGTAATAAGTTTTTAGTTACAAAACTGACTAAACAGCATTTCATGTAGGTAAGAGCACTAAGCATGCTAAAAATTCAGCAGCCTTAATATGATTTCTCAACAGCATGTTTTCGATCTCTCACCTGTGACCACAAGGTAGGAGAGTGATGGATGCACGCTCATCAAAGCACAGCGTACAGGCTCCCTCTTCTACACTCATTGCTCGTAACTTTTGCAACTTGATGTGTCTGTAATAAAAGGGCAATACTTGTAACTACAGGACTCTAAGAGAAGAAAACTGTCATTTTGCACAAAATGAATTAAACAAAAGAAACCGAGATACAGAATTTAATAATTTGCTTCAAAGATGGCACTTATGATCCCTAACAAGCAGGGCAATGCAAGATAAGCTAATCTTCACAACACCTGCTGGTTTACTAACCATACCAAAGTAACTAATAAGCTATGAGATTCCACTATTTACCAGTGTTACCTGGTTGCTATTACTGCAACAACAACCAAATTCCATACGAGACGAATGAAGTTCACTTGAAAGAATGGTTTAAAGCAAGTTAGGGCATCAGATAACTTTAAAAAAACACATACCAGTTGTACCCTTACCCTAAAGTCACCTACTTTTACTTCAGCAAAACACAAAAGACAAACACAATGACTCCAATCACTAAATTTTGCTGAGAGAGCAAGAGAGAGAGATCGCTGTTTGCTTCTACCTTGTTATGCGTCAACTGATTATTTAGGTTATGAAAAGAAACTTGTACAAACCCCTACAAAGCATCTATACAATAGTCATAAAAAACTGTAATCAAAAGTTACATCCTCAGATATAGCCTCTACTCTAACTCATTATAAAATTTCATAAATAATTTTGTTTAAAAGTATTTATTATTATAACTACTAATCAATTTAAAGAGACCAAAGAGTCATGTTTTGAGCCTCTTATTGGGCTCACTTAAAGGATTTGTTCCTAAATGATGAGAAGTAAACAGCACAAAACAATGCAGCTGGGACTGAAGGAACACCACAGAACATTTAAATTTTACTGTTGACACCAGAAGAAAAAGATGAAAATTAGATTAAAAATTACAATTTTAAAAAGCATGGACCTAGTCTACAAAAAGATTCGGCATCTGCTCTGAGAATCTTAATTTTCTGAGAAAAAACATTTAATGCTGTGAGCTGATTTCATTTTAAAACATCAACATATGATTTTATAACTTAGATATTTGAAGTATCATTTTACATAAGAATGATAATATCTTCCCAAATACTATGCTCACAGGAGAAGAGTTAAGAAAAAATAATGGATGTTCTAAAAAGTACTTAAAGTTTGTAATAAAAACCAAACTGGGCTATTAAATTCTGTTTACAAACTAAATGTGAGAAGAATCCACCAATGGGTTTACTTTTAAACTTTAATCAACAAAACTTGACACATTACAGTAAATTATGAATTTAAACCCATTAAAAATCCAGCTTTCAAATACAATTTAAATACTAAATATATTTTTTTAAATCTTGCAATTTGTTGATAAAAATTAGTCTTACGCCCAATCATCAAGACTTTTTGAGTCGGCCCTCTTTTATGCACTATATGTACCTACAAAATTTAGGGAAAGAGTGGTTGCTACCCATACCAACACACAGTTCACTCTACAACACTCTACAATCAACCAATTACAGTATGTGTACAAATGATCAAAACATAGAAATAGTATATATGTGGGCAAACTCACCTTGGAAGGATAATTTTGTCTTTTTCCTTAAGATATGCATGATCATTGAAACTCTGGAAAGGAATATCCTTAGGAGGATATACAAAGGATTTGCGACCAAAGTTGAATTCACACTGCTGAAAAGACATGAAGCTTGCAGCTGCAAAAAATCCACACCTGGCAAGAGAAGTTATACATTACTACTGTACATTCTTAAAAGTGGACTTTGTACATTTTTTCTTGTAAATACACAAGTAAAAGTTAATATCAATTACTCCCCCTATCAAATTTGATTTATAAGTTTCCTGTTAAGAAGTAAAAATACCAAATTTGTAACTAATTTGTATTTTTCATAACTAACAAACCTTCGGTCTTAACATTAGGATTTACTAGCGCCAAGCTGGAAACCGGTAGAATTAAAATTACACTTGTGAGATCCAGGGACTAATGGCATCTATACCAGGTCACGGGGCATGTATACCCAGAATGCCCACGGCTACCTGTGACCCACCAGTTATTTTCCTACCGCCTTTAAGGTAAGACGTGTTACTGTCTATCTGATTTAAAGCCGGTTTTTCAGTTTGCCCGTTCTTTATCCATTTCATTTTTTATTTTTCATTCCTTTTCTTTCTCCAAGTCCATGTCACACTTACCCACATATAGCAATGCCTTCTGCTTGACAAAAATATGAGGCTTTCACTTTTTGCTGACAGTTATGTCTAAACAACTTCTCTACCACAGGACTGCTTGCTATTTTTTGTATAATATGATATTGTTAAGATACAATAAAGTTCTGTACATACTTACCTGGCAGATATATACTTAGCTATAGACTCGGTCGTCCCGACAGAATTTCAAAACTCGCGGCACACGCGACAGGTAGGTCAGGTGATCCACCATTCCCGCCGCTGGGTGGCGGGGTCTGGAACCATTCCCGTTTTCTAAGCCATAATTTCTCTTCCAACTGTCTCCTGAGGGGAGGATGGGTGGGCCATTAATCGTATATATCTGCCAGGTAAGTATGTACAAAACTTTATTGTATCTTAACAATATCATTTTTGTACATGAAAACTTACCCAACAGATATATACTTAGCTGATTGGCACCCTTGGTGGCGGGTAAGAGACAGCTAAAAACAAAATAATAATACTTAAACTAAATACATTAAAAAACAGGGAAAAAACAACATATGTTCTTGGATAAAATAATCCATGGTTCCTACCTGATTGGGCTGAAGACTTCATGACTACTGTCGATGAGTCTGCCTGCCTCAAGAGTTTCAGCGAGGTATGGACCTATGGCTGAATAACTCTTTGGATCGTGTCAATGGGGGCTAGCCCACTTACGCGACAGAGCCTATTCTGGATCGTACCAATGGGGGCTGACCCACTTACATGGTAGAGCCTTGACCTTTTGTTATATCAATGGAGACTCGCCCTCTTACATGACAGAGTTAAGGTTACTATAAGTAATCACAAGGAGCACTGAAGCCAATCCCGATCACCTGACCATGTTAGTACTGTTATAATCTATGAATTGCAAGAGGGTTCCCTATTCCCTCTGACAATTAACCAATAAAAACAACCACCAATAAAAGATAATTTAAACACTAAAGTAAATTACGAAGGATTAGCCTCAGCCCCTTCTCCCAGCACTGAATTCGCCGAAACATACGCTCCCAGAGCAAAGCACTTTTCGTACGAAATTTTTACGTCTCTTAGGTAATTCGAGGCAAACACAGAATTACATCTCCAAAACGTAGACTCTATAATTGCCTGCAGAGACCATGTTTTGTGAAATGCCATTGACGTAGCTATGGCTCTCACTTCATGCGCTCTTACTCTGAGAACCTTGAGGTGCTCTTCATCGCACGTAAGGTGAGCTTCCTTTATTACACCCTTTATGAAGAATGTAAGGGCATTCTTAGAAATCGATCTTTTCGGATCTCTTACAGAGCACCAAAGACTTTCTTCTGTACCTCCTAGCAACGTTTTCTTCTTCAGGTAGAACTTGAGTGCCCTGACTGGACACAAAGTCCTCTCTAGTTCTCTTCCTGTTAGTGAAGAGAGTCCTCTTATCTCAAAGCTTCTTGGCCAAGGCTTTGAGGGATTTTCATTCTTTGCTAGAAAAAGTGGTTTAAAGGAGCAAATCGCTGAATCCTTCTTAAAACCCACTTTACCTTCCAAAGCTTGCAACTCGCTAATTCTCTTAGCTGTCGCTAACGCAAAGAGGAATAAGGACTTTCTAGTTAAGTCTCTAAAAGAAGCTGTGTGAGACGGTACGAATTTTTCCGACATTAGGAACTTGAGGACCACATCCAAGTTCCAGCTAGGTTTCTTGATTATATGGTCTTTCGTGGTTTCGAAAGACCTTATAAGGTCATGGAGATCTTTATTATTGGTCAGATCTAGTCCTCTATGTCGAAAGACTGAGGCCAGCATACTTCTGTAACCTTTCACTGTTGATACTGCCAGGTTACAGTCTTTTTTCAAATATAGAAGAAAATCTGCAATTTCAGTTACAGAGGTACTGGAAGAGGATATTTTCTTCCTCTTACACCATCTTCTAAACAACTCCCACTTCGACTGATATACCCTAGAGGTGGAGACTCTTCTGGCTCTTGCAATAGCCTTCGCCACTTCTCGTGAAAAGCCCCTTGCTCTGACAAGTCCTTCGACAGTCTGAAGGCGGTCAGACTTAGAGCGGGGAGGTTTTTGTGAAACCTGTCGAAGTGGGGTTGTTTGAGAATATCGTTCCTTAGTGGAAGCGATCTTGGAAAATCTACTAACCACTCCAGCACCTCTGTGAACCAATCGAGAGCTGGCCAGAAGGGAGCGATGAGGGTCATTCTTGTTCCTTCCGAGCAAGCGAACTTCCTCAATACTTCCCCTACTATCTTGAAAGGAGGGAAGGCATATGTGTCCAAGCCTGTCCAATCTAGCAGAAAGCTGTCTACTGCTACTGCTTGTGGATCTGAGATCGGGGAGCAATAGTTCTCTAATCTGTGATTCCTGTTGGTCGCGAACAGGTCTATATTGGGCCTTCCCCACAGATGCCATAGTTGTTGGCAAATCTGAGGATTGAGAGTCCATTCCGTGGGTAGGACTTGGTCTTTTCTGCTCAACAGATCTGCCCGGACATTTCTCTCTCCCTGCACAAACCTTGTGAGAAGAGAGATCTTCCTTTCCTGAGCCCAAATCAGCAGATCCTTTGCTGATTCGTACAGGGAAAAGGAATGCGTCCCCCCTTGTTTCTTTATATATGCGAGGGCTGTTGTGTTGTCCGAGTGGATTTGAATCCCCAGACCTGAGACCTGCTCCTCGAAATGAACTAAAGCTAGATGAATGGCTGTTAGTTCTTTCTTGTTTATGTGCCAGGACACTTGTTCTCCTTCCCAAGTGCCTGACACTTCTTCCGAACCTAGGGTCGCTCCCCACCCTGAATCTGAGGCGTCTGCAAATAACGCTAGGCGAGGGTTCTGTAAGTGAAGGGAGATTCCCTTGCTTAGTTTCTGTGGATCTAACCACCAGCGGATATTCTCCTTGATCCCTTTCGAGATTGGAAAGGTTTCTGCCAGATTGTTGGACTTCCAATCCCATCTCTCCTTCAGATAAAATTGAAGGGGTCGTAGGTGTAGTCTTCCTAAGGAAACGAACTGTTCCATCGAGGAGAGGGTCCCCAGTAAGCTCATCCATTCCCTCGCGGAACAATGTTCTTTCCTTAAGAAGACTGCCACCTTTTCTAAGCAGCGTTCTCTCCTTTCCTGCGAAGGATACGCTAGAAAATCCCGAGAA
The DNA here is from genome assembly GCF_015104395.2 of Macrobrachium nipponense. Classification (NCBI taxonomy): domain Eukaryota; kingdom Metazoa; phylum Arthropoda; class Malacostraca; order Decapoda; family Palaemonidae; genus Macrobrachium; species Macrobrachium nipponense. The sequence continues at coordinate 57,305,218 of NC_087207.1, forward strand.
TCCATCTGAATCCCCAGATAGACAATACTTTGCTGGGGAGTCAGCATGGATTTCTCGCAATTAACTAAAAGTCCTAGGGACTTTGTCAAATTTAGAGTAAATAAAAGGTCCTCCAGACATTTTTTCTCCGATTGGGCTCTTATTAGCCAATCGTCCAGATATAATGAGATCCTGATCCCTTCCAGATGTAGCCAATAAGCTACATTCTTCATGATGTCCGTGAAGACTTGAGGGGCAGTCGAAAGTCCGAAACACATCGCTCGGAACTGGAATACTTTCCCTTGGAACATGAATCTTAGATATTTCCTTGCTGCCGGATGAATTGGCACATGGAAATACGCATCCTGAAGGTCCAGGGACACCATCTAGTCCCCTGGACGAAGAGCAGACAGAACAGAGGAAGACGTCTCCATCGAAAATTTCTTCTTCAAAACAAAGAAATTCAGGGGACTGACGTCTAGAACCAGTCTCCATCCCCCCGATGCTTTCGGTACCAGGAACAGCCGATTGTAAAATCCTGGAGACTGGAGATCTTGAACCAGTTCTACCGCTTCTTTGGAAATCATCTGTTCCACTGCCTGCAAAATAGCAAGCTTTCGGACCGGATCTGAGTATCTTGCAGTCAACTCCCTTGGAGTTGTCGTCAAGGGAGGATTTTCCCTGAAGGGGATCAAGTATCCTTTTTTCAGGATCGAGAGGGACCAAGAGTCCGCTCCCTTCTGCGCCCAGACTTTTGCAAAGTGGAGTAGTCTGGCGCCTACTTTTTGTCTGGAGGACTCCCTGCTCATCTAGACTTCCCGAAGGACCTTCTAGATGGTCTACTCCTTCTATCTGGTCTGCGACCTCTAAGAGGGGTCCTAGAAGAGGAGGCACCTCGAAAGGGCTGTACAAAAGAGGGTCTCTCTTTTTTCTCTATAGGCACGGCCGGCCTAAACTTCTTGGCTGAGTGAGTGAGGAGATCCTGAGTTGCCTTCTCCGTAAGAGATCTAGCAACCTCTTTAACAGTCTCCTGTGGAAACAGATGAGGGGACAAAGGTGCAAAAAGAAGAGATGTTCTTTGTAAGGGTGATACAGCTCTTGCTAGAAAAGAGCTTAAGACCGATCTCTTCTTTAAGACTCCTGTTCCGAAAAGTGAGGCAACTTCTACGGAACCGTCCATAACCGCTCTGTCCAAGCAAGCCAGGATGCTTGAAAGTTCCTCCATGGAGACAAAGTCAGTGTCCTGAGCTCTCTTAGCTAACGCTCCCAAAACCCAGTCCATGAAGTTGAAAACTTCCAGGGTCTTAAAGAGGCCCTTTAGAAGGTGGTCAAGCTCACACATGCCCCATGTTGCTTTAGCAGAAAGCAAAGACTTCCTCCCGGAAGAGTCGACTAAAGAGGCGAAAACTGCGTCTGCGGATGAAGGGAGGCCTAACCCCATTGGTTCCTTGGTCTCGTACCACCTTCCTGGTTTACCTGTTAACTTGGAAGGAGGGCAGGAAAAAACTGTTTTGCCCGCTTCCCTTCTAGAAGTTAACCACTCTGAAAAGGTCTTTAAGGCCTTTTTCATACAAAGAGCAGGGCGCATCTTGACGAAGGAAGACGACTTGTGAGCTTTTGTGCTCGACATTAATGATCCTGGTGAAGGAGGATCAGCAGGATGAAGGGAGTCTCCGAACTCCTTGAGAAGCAAAAGAGAGAGCCTCTTGTAGTCAGAAACTGCTACATCTACGGGCTCCTCCTCTTCCGATACTTGTTCCAACGGATCCACTGAAGGAGACCGTTTGTGAGTGATCGGGCTCTTCCCGGGAGAAGAACTCCTTTCCCGAGAAGGGGAGCGCTGAACGCTCGAACTTCTATACGAAGAATGAGGCTCCTGTCGGTCCGAAACACTTTTGCGCCTGCTAGACTCTTGTTGTCTAGGCCCTTGCGGTTCGCCAGACTCGCGGCGCTTGAAAGGCTCATGACGCCCTGATTCAGGGCGCTTGAATGGATCCCTGCGCCCTGACTCTTGACGCCTAACGTACTCCTGGCGTCCTGACTCCTGGCGCCCTGACTCGTGGCGTCCTTACTCCTGGCGTCCTGACTCATGGCGTCCTGACTTCTGGCGCCCTGACTCCTGGCGTCCTGACTCATGGCGTCCTGATTCCTGCCTTCTAGCAGACTCCTGACGTCCTGAATCCTGTGGTTTGAGAGGCTCTTGACGCCCTTTCTTGCGTCTCGCTGCCTCTTTGCGCCTGCCTGGCTCCTGGTCTTGTAGTCCCAAAGGATCCTGATACCTAAATCGGTTTAGTTTCTCTTCAGGTTCCTTGAACCTAAACCGATCGAGACTTCTGCTCGATTCACGGCGTCTTGCAGGAGAGAGGCTACGTTCTTCCTGTCTACCAGGATTCAAAGCCTTACCCACCAGAGGGCGCTTTGGAGAAGAAAGCCTATAGGGCGAAAGGACTCTCCGATCAGGAGAACAACTCCTGTCCGACGAGTCTCTCGACGAAGGCGATAAACGCCCTGGAGATTGTGAGGGTTCTCTCCTATACGAAGAGGGGCGCTTAGCGGAACTCTTAACAGGGAGCGAAACATCTTTCCTCCTTGTTGAATCCTTAGCGAAGGAGCCTACTAAAGAGGCTAACTGCTCTTGCAGATTTATCAGAAACTTCTTCGTAGGATCCTGAAGAGAGGGCTCCTCTTGTCTCGTCTTCTTAGGCACCGAGGGCCAATTCTCGGGAAAACGCTCTGGGCTGGAATCAGCCGCGTCTCCTTTTGGCGCCTTCCAGGCTCTCTTCAAAGGGCGCGATAGAGGCCGAACTCCATCCTCGTTTAGGAGAAGAAGAGTCTGAGGCCGAAAAACACTCCCTTAGGGCGCCTTTTCTGCAGCAATCCGAGGCAGCCTGGGACTTTACAACAGGATCTGCCGAAGGGACGCCTGACCGTTGGGGATGTTCTGCATCCTCCCTGCGGCTTTCGACATTCCTCCTCCCCTGGTCCTGGGAGTTTGGAAGAGGTCTAGGCCTAGGAGCAATGAGGAACTGGGGACACTGCACAAATCACTATCACCACTCTTACCTTCATTTAGAGCTCGTAACTGAGCTTGAAGTTTCTTGATAGAAGCTTTAACATTTTCCCTTTCTGAAGAAAAATCTTTGGATTCAGCACAGGGAGAAGCAGCTGAGGCTAAGGGAAAATCGTTAGTAGGAGAGTTAACAACTTCTTGTTCTAGAGAACAAGATCTACTAGATGACCTAGCTGAAGCCTTCCTTACTCTATCTCTCTCAAGCTTCCTAACATATGAAGATAACTCCTTCCATTCAAGCTCTGTTAGGTTTTCGCACTCAATACAGGTGTTATTAAAAGAACATTCATTCTCTCTGCATTTAGCGCAAACACTATGAGGATCTACCGCCGATTTTGGCAGCCTAACCTTGCAACCTTCCCTACTACAAACTCTAAACATAGGTGAAGCCTTAGCGTCAGACATCATGAAATAGTAGCCAAAACCAAAGTCGAAAAACAGTCCACAATAAGCGTATGCCAAGCCAGAGAAAAAACAGAATATGTCACCAAAAAACCAATCCAAATTCTCGGCAAACGAGTTGAAATCCAAGATGGAGGAACGAACAATAGGTGTTGTCCGTTCAACCGACAGAGAAATTATGGCTTAGAAAACGGGAATGGTTCCAGACCCCGCCACCCAGCGGCGGGAATGGTGGATCACCTGACCTACCTGTCGCGTGTGCCGCGAGTTTTGAAATTCTGTCGGGACGACCGAGTCTATAGCTAAGTATATATCTGCTGGGTAAGTTTTCATGTACAAAATTTATTTTTTCCAATGATTTTATTTTCTTAATTCTGAATTGAAGTAATTTTTCTACTGTGATTTCACTGGCTATCCACCCCTGCTATTCAACACATTTAGAAATTAAAACGCTGAACAACCCTCCTTTACCCTTTACATTGAATAATCTAACAAAAGCCCTATTTTTTTTCCATTAACTTAAATGGTGACTTTTGATTGTAAGTACAATAGTTCCGTGTTCTAGCCCTCAATAGTTCCTTGTTCTACCCCTTAAGTGTTCATTTATAATTTGATCTTCCGCATCAAGACCTCTCCTAAACAGATATACCTACACATTCACTCACTTTTCCCAATAAGCTTCACATTGCTCATTTCATAAGTGGCAGCATCAATGTAACACATTTTGTTATGATTCCATCAAGTCACACTACCTGGAGTCAGTGACTTTTTTTTTTTCTTTCTTTTTTAAACAACTGCTAGTGTAACTCTATTTTCGTTTACTTTTCATTTCCATCAATATTTTACTATATTCTCCTTCCTTTTGTTCTTTTTTTACATATGTACAAGCAAATAGTTTATATAATGGAAGCTGGAAGCTTGCTTTCCAAGTTTATGCCCATTTTGCCTTGTTCCATGAATGTAAGTACATTTTCCATTATGAAAAATTAAAAAAACTAACTAATTAGTTATCAACAACTTCAAATACAGGATAAAACTTGAATTACATTGCAAATGCTTCTGATGAAGTCTTAACTTACGTGGCATTCCCGAAGACTTCAGTTAGAGGTGGTAAGGGATCACCATTCAAATAAAATATGACTTCTGCATTGGTTAAGTCTAGCAGAGAACCCAACACATCACCTGGTTTCCAACTTGGATGGACATGACTTGCACTCTGGGCATTATGCCAAAATAACTGGCGACAACCATCATATGCAACCGAAAACTCATCATCACCAATACCATAACCTTCCTGTAAATAAAGGACATACATAAATGACTTAAAAACACTATGGAAATTAACAACTTAGAATTCACTTTGGTCTACCTTTTGTAAAAGAACAAAAGTCTTGACAAACAAACAAGGGAATCAATTTGCAAAACCAGTGTCATCATCAATACTATCGCTTACATGGTAAGATGAATTTGAATTAAACGATACTTATTGCATTACCGTCAGCACACTAAAACCATTAAAATAGCAAAATTCACTATAGTAATCATCATTGCCAAGAATTACTAATATTAACTTTCTACACAAAAGCAGATGGCCTTTTCTTGGCACTTAAAAAAAAGAAAAAAAAAATCCATCCATACGTATCAAGCTTCAAGAAGCACTGAATCCCACCTTGTTTTACTCCTGTTACAAAGTTGCCAGATAGTATACACAGAGAAAAAGTTGCCTGATATTACTTTCCACATGAAAGAAAAGTACTTTTAGGAAGTTCAGCTCATCATCCAGAACAAAATTGAGTTTTTTAAATAAAATATGATTTAATGTATACTTGCCAAATAGGCAATCCTCAGTTAACAGCGGGGGTTCCATTCTCGGCAGGGGTGCAGATAAGTGAAAACCGCCACTAACTGAAACTCAGTGATTTATGGCTCCAAATTTCAGTTAATGGTGCCTGTGTTAGGTTCGTTATGGCGCTAGACGAGCCCCATAAAACCAGATCGCCATTAACCGAGTCCGCTGATAACCAGGGACTGCCTGTGGTTACATAGCTACAGTTTCTATCCATCAGCAGCTAGAATTTCTTAAATTCGAGGTAGCGCTATATTTGTTTTGGCTTGGTGATACCCCCGCCCATTACTGGGGGAGATAGGAACCAACTTGGCACGAACTTAAGTTGTTTATGCCCTACCATTTATGAGAGGGGAGGAGGGAGGGCTCTGATCATGTAACTACTTTTAAATTATTCATTAAATCACAAATTATTATAAAATGTCATTTTTATGTATGCAACTTACAAAGTAGTTACATAGCTGAATCCCACATTGTAGGAGATAGGATCCATGGATAGACACATACATTTCATATAAATAATGAAAAGATGCACTTAGTGCTAACATTTGTGAAAATACTTGTTGGTTTCTTACCTGTTAAGAGAGCTGTACAGACAAGGAAAGTACTAAACTAGGCAACTTGGACGACCACTTGGTTGTCTCTCACGTATGGCAAAGCTGGGGTCACTTGTGAGAGAGAGTCCGCAAAATAGTGGCTTGCAGGCCATCAGAGAAGATTCCTTATCCTCTTTTCTTCTTCCACCAATGAAACAGGAGACAAGTTTGCTCGAGGTTGAACAGGAGGTACCAAAGACTTCATAAATCTCAAAATACTAACTTATTTTGAATGCCTGCAATAGAAGGATCAGTGACAGCCATAACTTCTGACATAATCAGTAAAACAGGAGAAGTAACTGTCGTAGTAGGTTGTTGAATGACTCCAGACTGCTCAAAGGCGCCAATGGGTGCTCTGTCACTTGTGGGAGCTTGGGCACCAACAGGAGCTGTGGAGCCAGTGGGAGCTACGCGCTGATGGGCGCTCAGGCATTCGTGGGAGAAGTGGCACCAACATATTCTCTTATATTACCTGGATCTCCAGAACGGTAGGGAAATCCTGTGCCAATGGGTCGGTCCTTGTACACCAATAGACGCTCCTGCGCCACTGGCGCCTGGAAGATGACTCCCCAGAGCTGGATGCACTTGAGGAAAGACGCATCTCCTTAGATACACCTTTCCGACGGTGCTGCTGTCGCGACCTGGGAATCACCAACAGGACCGCCTAAGGGCGGCGACTGCTCATGGGCGGACCCCACTGACCTCCTCAGGTTTGGGTGCAAGAGAGCCAGGGTTAGGAATGGGTTGAACAGAAGAGGGAGAAAGTTCAGAACGAGACAAAGATACATTTCCAGTAAACAATTCCTGACTAACTAAATGCCTCTCAGAGCTAGCCCTAGAAGCAGCTTTCTTCTTCTTATCTCTCTCTAACTTATAAATGCGACAAGTTAAAGTTCTCCAAGCTTCACTCCCCCCAGATGCTGAAGCCTTGCCGAGGATGGGGGGCTTAGGGTTCAACAGCTGGGCCCTGATGCCTGGTGGGAACTGCTTTCTCGCTGGGCCTTGGTGCCCAGCTGTTGATCCAACTAAATAAGTCAGCTCTTTTCCTTTTACTAAAACTTTTCATCCTTCTGCTTCCTCCCCCTATAAGTCCCATAGATCATTGTATAATTTGGATTAATTGTTGTGGAATTTTCCACCTTTGTAAAATTTATTAGACATGAAAATAGGAAAAGATATCATAGCTGGGACTGGGTTTATATCCAAAACTAAATGTGGGAACTGTGGTAGGATCATCAACTGCCCGATAATGTTCGGACCTGAGATATCAGGCGGAACTATTCTTTAGAGCTGGACCACGGATTCCAGGGGGGTCTGGTTCTGGGTTAGGACTCTCGGCATTCTATCCGGTTTGCCCATAACATGATTGGGGTGGGGATGATTGTATTCTTGTAATACTCTCAGTCCTATCAAGCGGGTTTGGCCTACACTTGAGCCACTCTAATCATGTTATGCCATCCCCAATGGGGTAGGGTAGGGATGCGGACATTTGGGATTCGGTTCTCACTTGTGCCATTGGTGGCGGAATAAACTCCAAGAAAGGCTGATGATATTTTTTTAAGGTTTTCAAGTTTAAATTTTTTTTTTCTTTCTTTTTTTTATCCCCTCTAATCTTTATGACAAATAAATATAAGGATTCGAGTACCCCTGGACCTTTTGATGCTTTGGCGGAGATGACGACTATGACAAGGACTTGGACCACCCCCAGGAAATTTCAATTAATCAAGAGCACGATGATAGCTCTACAAAACACTGTGTTGGAAAACTATCTAATGTGAAAAACTTGCGAGTGCTTCATGTTGTGGGCATACCAGTGCAGTGCGACTATGACATTATTTTGACAACCTTCCGTTCCTTTGGAACTATAATTGAAATAAGGATGAATTTCCTTGAAGTCACATCAAAATGGGAAGCATGGATAACTTTTGATAAATATGAAGATGCCATTAAGGCTAGTAGTAATATCATAATACAGTACAAATAAATCAGTGTATTATAGAGGGAGCTTTGACTGATAGAGTACCCAAAAATTTAGATAGCTATGTACCATCTGAATGGGTTCAAGATATACATAAGAAAACAGAGGGTAATAATTCATCCAGAACTCCCAAACCTCCTATGTGGCTAGTTGCAACAGCGAAGGAGGAAACTTACAATTATTATAAGTTCTGCAGGTATCTCCAGAAAAAGGTGGGAGGAATAAATAGTGGAGATATATCTAAATTTGGAAAACGTTCTGTGCTAATACATGCTAAATCAAAAACGCAAGCACAAATGTTATCTGCAATGAATCCTTCTGGGCATGATATGATTAAAGAAATCAGACCCCACCTGAATTTTAGTTATGGCCGAGGTGTCATTTTTGACAAAGATTTATATGAGTTCACAGAAAGTGAGATCCTTGAAATGAGCCCATTGACAGTGTGGAAAGTAAAAAAGACACCCATTGTTAATATGATAATTTTGACCTTTGAAGACCCTAACGTTCCATCCCATGTAATCATTGAAAATGAAAGAGTGCGAATAAGACCCTTCCTCCCGAAACCTATTCAATGTTTCAACTGTTTCAAGTTTGGTCATTCATCAAAAATATGTAGGAACGCAAAAGTTTGCATAAATTGCTCTGCCCCTGACCATGGTATTTGTTCTGAAACACCAAATTGTTTTAATTGTCAGCTGAACCATAAAGCTAATGATAAAAACTGTAAAGCATACAAAGATGAACTATCAGCAATAAATAAGGCTAATGCTGAACACATTAGCATAGGATATGCCAAACAGCAATTGGGCCAATCAAAGAGCTATGCAAGAGCTCTAAACCCACTACCCCTTACTACCACAAGGGGTCCTGTGGGAGCACCTTCTCCTGCAGTAGGTGTATCAACTCCTGTGGTAGAGGCCCGGGTATCTGGGTTGGGTGCTCAGTCACTGGGAGCAAGAGCACACACCACCAAAGCAGGCAAGCTGCCTGTGGTTGAAAAAGAGTCTCCTCCAGATGAAGAGGCTCTCCCATCATCTCTTCCATCTCCTACTTTTAAAGTTGTAAATCTATCACAGGCAGAATCTCTGCCTGATCTAATGGAACCAAAACAGTTAAGGAACCCCAAGAGAGGAAGGACTCCTTCAGGTTCCCCCCCTTATACTCCAAATAAGCATGCTTCGATATTTAACAGCTATAGTATGCTTTCCTCAAGTGAAGCAAGTATTTCAATGGAACACAACCACAAAGTTAGAGAGGTTGCACAGATTACAACGGTAGATGTTCACCCTCCTCCTAAAGAAAATCAAACTAGGAGAAATAAAGATCACAGGGTTAGTCATAAAAAACCATCTATTTCCAGACCACCTAAAGACCTAAAGAGGAAAAGAGAAAGACTTCCAAATCGGATTTGTAATGGCTTTATTCAACATCCTACAATGGAACTGTAAAGGATTGCGTTCTCATGGTGAAAATCTAAAGGTCCTCCTAAGAGAAACTAAACCTGGAGTAATTTGCCTGCAGGAAACTCAATTAGGTCCAGAGAAGTTCAATCCTGGACTTAATTATGAGATCTTCACGTCCACCCCTCCAATGGGTGATAGAGCACATGGAGGAGCAGCTATTATCGTGAGCAAATCACTGGAATGCTTGCCTGTAGCCCTCAGTACAAATTTACAGGCGGTTGCTCTTAAGATCACATTAAACAAGCAGATTACTGTGTGTTCCATCTACCTGCCTCCTAGATCAAACTTCACAAATGCTGATATCCAATCATTAATTGATCAACTGCCACAGCCATTTTTTATTCTTGGTGATTTTAATGCCCATAATCCGTTATGGGGAGGGCATACTTCAGATAATGAAGGTAAAATTATAGAAGACATTATTAATAATGATGATATTGTGCTTTTAAATGATGGTACTATGACTTATCATAATATATATTTTAATTCTTACTCTGCTATTGATCTGAGTATATGTTCCTCTGCAATAGCTTTAGATTTTATTTGGTCAGTAAATTAATTTTTAAATGGCAGTGATCACTATCCCATTCTTTTAAAGTTTACCAGAAATGTCCCTACAGAAATGCCACAGAAATGGAAGCCATTGGAAGCTGATTGGGATAAGTATAAAAAGGATGTCCATCTAGATAAACCATTTGAATCCTTTAACAACCATATTGAAGCATATGAGTATTGGACAAACACTGTATTAGCCAGTGCAGAAGCCTCTATTCCAAAAACTACTGGAAAGCCAAGGAGACCAACAGTTCCATGGTGGGACAAAAAGTGTGCCACCTTAAGAGAAATTACTAGAAGATGCTACAAGAAATACAAATCAAGTGGCACATCCACTTCTAAAACAATATATCAGCGAGCCATGGCAAAACAACGCCGATACTTCCGTCGTGCCAAGAAAGACTCTTGGATTTATTATATAAATGGAATTAACTCTAAAACACCATCGATGTTTGTATGGAAAAAGGTACGAAAACTAGCAGGGAAGTTTGTGCCACCCAAAACTCCCTCTTTGAGAGTAGAAAATAACCTCGTTACAAACCCTTCAGATGTAGCTGAGTCATTGGGTCAATGTTTCTCCAACATTTCTAGCCCAAGAAACTATTCTAGTGAATTCCAAAGAATCAGGAACACTCAGGTCAATCTGAATCTATCTGGTGATAACCGGGAGGCATACAATGCAAGATTCTCTCTTCAAGAACTACATGAAGCACTCTCTTCAACAGATGACACTACTCCTGGTGAAGATACTATTTTATATATAATGCTTAGGAAGCTACCTGAAGAGGCCAAACGCTACCTTCTTAAGATCATTAATAAGATTTGGGAGACTGGAGTTATGCCGAGATCCTGTAAAATTTCCATCATAATCCCTGTTCAAAAACCAAATAAAGATCCCCAACAAAGTTCAAGTTATAGACCTATAGCACTAACAAGCTGTGTTTGCAAGTTAATGGAAAAAATGATAAATTATCGCTTGGTATGGCACTTAGAATCAAATAAGCTTCTCTCTCCTTTCCAATTTGGGTTTCGTAAAAATAGATCTACCCTCGACCCACTTATGAGACTCTCCAACCAAATTCAGCAGGGTTTTGTCAATCAGTGTCAGACAATAGGGGTCTTCTTTGATTTAGAGAAAGTTTATGACACTACTTGGCGTAATGGAATTCTTAAACTACAGAAAATGGGTATTAAGGGCAACTTAATTCGGTTCATTCATTCCTTCCTATCCGAAAGATTAATAAAAGTGAGAGTAGGGAACTTTCTGTCGTCCCCCTTTAAACAAGAGGAAGGTGTTCCACAAGGAAGTGTTCTCAGTGTGACCCTCTTTGCTGTCGCCATAAATAGCATCTTGGATGAAGTTCCAAGCCCAGTTCGAGCTTCATTGTTTGTGGATGATTTGGCCATTTATTGCACTGCCTATGATGCTATATCTGCATGCCGATATCTACAGAAAGCTATTGATTCTGTCTCCAAATGGGCCAGGCTAAATGGTTTTAAATTTTCAGCCATTAAGAGTGTTGCTATCCGCTTTTCAAGGAGCAGGCGTAAAGAGGTTATACCTAATTTAAAACTCGAGGGATCTATTTTACCATATGCTGCCGATGTCAAATTTTGGGGAATGACTTTTGACTCAAAACTCACCTGGACCAAACATATTGATAACCTTAAATGCAAAATTAAAGCATCTTTTAATCTTTTGAAAGTAGTCTCTGGATATGAGTGGGGAGCTGACAAGAAATGTTTATTAAGACTCTATGATGCACTTTGTAGATCAAAGCTAGATTATGGGTGTCAGATTTATTCTTCAGCGTGCAAAAGCAAACTTAACGACCTCAATATTGTCCATAACATGGGATTACGAATTTGCTCTGGTGCATTCCGAACATCTCCTGTTGAGAGTCTGTATGTAGATACCCATCAACTGCCACTTGACTTACGACGGGAGGAACTGGGTCTGCGCTACATAATGCGCGTAAAAAGCAGTTCCGAAAATCCTACCAATAAGGTCATTCGCCAACTTGACAACAGGAAATTTAAACCAAGGTCATCTGTCCCCTTCCAGATAAGGCTACATCAAGAAGTGAATAATGATACTCTAAAAAATCAGAATGTTTCTCAGTTAGTTGCCTCCAGATTCCCCCCATGGCTTATCCCTAAAGCAAAAGTTTGTAACAAAACTATGGTCAAGAAGAACCTTTCTGATAAAATGGCAAAGAGTTTATTCTTAGAACATGATGTAACTCATGATGGTGTGTATAAGATTTATACAGACGGTTCCAAGTCAAGAGAGGGAGTTGGGCTAGCCGTAATACAGAAGACACTTGTGAGGCTGCAAAACTACCAAATTCGGCTACAGTATATACAGCAGAACTTCCTGCCATTAATAGAGCATTAGCTATTGTTCATCGTACCGAGAAGAAGAAATTTGTTATATATTCGGATTCTAAAAGTGTTTTGGAGAGTCTTAATATTTGTAATACATCACATCCTTTGATTCTCCAAGCTCAAGAGTGGCTGTTTCGAATTTCTTGCAAACACAAAGCTGTTTCGTTCTGCTGGGTTCCTGCCCATGTAGGGATCAAAGGTAATGAAAAAGCTGATAGAGCAGCAAAAAGAGTATGTAATAAAAGATTACTGGATATCCATGAAGTTCCATACATTGATATGAAGTCTCCTATTCGAAGCTATATCCGCCACAAATGGCAGGAGCGATGGTCCTCAAACCTCCTTGCCAGAAACAAGAAGCTGAAAGCAATCAGACCTAATTTGAATTTTTGGCAGTCTTCGTTTCATAGAGACAGGAGGACCGAGATTGTTTTAACGAGACTTCGTATTGGCCATTCCCGATTGACACACAGCTTTATACTTGAAGGAAGCGAGGCTCCAGTCTGTGCTCGATGTGACTGCCTGTTGACAATTGAGCATATTCTGGTCTGTTGCCCAGTGTATGGTGCTGCCCGCAGGAAATTCGGTCTTTCCGGGAAACAACTTTCTTATATTTTAGGAGATGATGTTGATGTCAATAATCTTGTAAAGTTCTTAAAAGAGATTGATATTTGCTATAAATTTGACTTATTTTAATAATATTCAATTTTACCTTTCACCTAATACACACAAGTGTATGCAGTTATACTTTTAATTGTATTTTAATATAAAAAATTATATAATTTTTATATTATTTATTTTTTAAATTTTTTTAATGAAATAAGGTTTTAAGTTTCATTCACATCAGATTATCATCACGTTCAATTACATTTAATTAATTATCAGATTATTTATTTCATTCCATTACGGCGCTGAATGACCATTAAAGGTCCCAGTGCTTGGGCTTGTCCCTAAATTTCATAATCCATCCATCCATCCAAGCTTTACTGTCCCAGTTGACACATTCCCCAAAAGTCAGATCCAAAATTGAACTATTTGAACAAATTCCTATAACAGCTAAATGTTGCCAAAATGGCTACCAAAATATTAGAGTACTTCACCAAAACTTCCAGACATGAAGTAAAAGCAAAGCAAAGCAATTCCAAAACTTATGCTGCTACTGTACATGAGCTGGTTTCTCTTTTCCCTAGTAGTGGGCGGCGGGGGTTATAACCAAGTCAAAATAAATAGTATAGCACTACCGCAAATTTCAAAAATTCTAGCTGCCAATGGATAAAACTATTGCTATACAACTACTTGGTAAGTTGCATACATAAAATTCAATGTACATATACTGCTGATGAAAGACAGTTTTAGTACTGCAACACTTAAAATTGTCTATAGTAAAAACAGCCAGTATTGGGGAAAAAACAGGAGTATTCTTAAAATGTTCTGGTTGAAGGGGACTAACATTTATACTTGACTCATGACCTATAAGTCATTACTTTAAAAATAAGCGTTAAGTTGAAAAAACAATAAACAAGCTAGATAAATTAGAAGAGGTGCTCTCCCATTAGTACTCAGCAACCATATATTTTTCATGATGCTACTCATAGCTAAAAATAATAAGCTGTAAATAATTTTCCAAAATAAGTTGCAAACAGCAACAATTCCAATAATTATGTTTGTATCATGACTGGCATCATCATAACCTAATCAATAGTTTACCATCATAGGAATTCCTTGGATATTCCTCCCCCCCTACATATCATCTTATTCGACCTAATGTAGGTTTTGCTACATTTACAGAATCTTGGATGCCACTAGAAATGTTGCAACCTCTGTCTATGCTTTCCTATATCACTTTGAAAGGATTGTTGTATCCAGCACTACCAATCTAGTCATTTCACTTTATTGCATTAATCTATCTGCAGTAATTGAGAAAATTAGTAATATGTGATGACAACTTCCAAATTTGTCAGAAACCCCTCTAATCACTATTATTTCATGAAAGATAATGCTTGTTAAATAAACAGATGTACCTTTTCATGTTTACAGTTTGACTGCAAAATTTTATATTATCTAACTTACATGATTTAAAAATTTGCTGTCTTTTGTAGCCCAACCAATCTGCATTACGCCTGCAGTGATAATGGTAGCTTCATAATACCATATACCCGAATCCACTTGGAATGTACAGCGTACACTTTCAAATGATGAAGCATCACAACGAGCCTGTTGAATTACAATGCTTAAATATATCACATAACTTTTCTTAAATAAGAAGAAAAGCTCTGTCAATAAGCCAATGTAACAAAAACAAAAAATACTGAGTTCAGTATATCTGTTGAGACAAAATACTAAAAATACTATATACATAGTACTTACCTGAAGCCCATCAGGAGAAATCTTAAGATATTCACTAACATCATTACTATTAAGCATAGCATTCAGGTGGGTAGTGTCAACATTTTCATATGAATAGGGACGGCCTTCACATATAACTGGAAGTAAACAAAAAATTATTTTGATAACTATACATGCTGCCTTAACTGAATTATTATAGACTGATATTAATGAAAATTTTCCTCTCAGCTCTAAGAATGAGATCTATTCCAACTATTTCCTTTTGGATGACAAAAATATATATAGGTGCATTAAACAAAGATCTTCTCATACATATTGCACGACATACTTAAGATTAAAAGAAACATTTACTTTTGACAACTGGTTGTCGTATAGTCAACACTGTACCAAAGCTTTGAAAAAAAGTACGTATTTCTTAAATACATAATGATTAATTTTCAGTTGCATTAACAAACATATAAAACAATATATTTGGGTATGATTCAAACTATACACATTGTTGTCTCTTACAAAAAACAAGTTCTTACTTGCAATATAAATTTCCATTTCTGAATGCTACAATTATCAGGTAAATGTGACAATGAAATTTCTGGAAAACATTACATGATCCAGAGGCTTCAAAAGAGTTTGAAAACCTTTCCAGTTTGATGAGATGCCATTTTTGTTCCACTACCAGAAGAATAAGTTATGGATGTGAGTAAAACTTTTAATTTGATAATGTAATAAATATAAACTAGAATTCACTTGGTCTCGATGGAATATCAGCAAAATTTTGAGGGTGGAACCATTTATAAGAGCTAAAGCATTCAAGTAGCTGTAGATAAGCTAAGTGACTGGGAGTGGGAATAATTCTAAAATTACTAAAGAAAAAAGATTTGAGGAACTGTGGCAATTAGTGGTACTATGTTTACATGAACTGGCAGCATGGGCACTCCATAGGTTCTTGATTATATGTAGTGATCAAACTTTCATGTTGAGCCAATAAGAAATGTGAGGAATTCAACTAACCTCTCATTATGGCCTTCATGTGTTTTCATAGAGCTAAAACGTTAGCAGGGAAATGCTCTGGAAAGTTCTGAGAAGTTATGGCCCACCATAAAAATATATATCTTAGATGAAAAAAAATTACACCAAAGTATTAAGTGTTGTGTGTATATACTGATGGTTAGTCACAATCCAAATTTAATGTCAAAGGTATTAAGCGTTGTGTGTATACTGATGGTTAGTTGTAATCTAAATTTAATGACAAACACCTTGGACAAGAACCATGAAGGAATTTGGGTTTGGTTAGATGATTTACGTAAGAAAGCAAGAGACAGGGTGTTATAAAGAATCCAGCAGAGTCTCATGTCATACAGCCCTTGAGGCTTAAGTTAGTATACTGGAATGGACATTATCTGCTATCTCATTCCTATAATATGGACCCTGACGGCTACTCGAGTTTTGGGAAAGGAGGCATGCCTCCCAACCTCACCCACCTAGCTCCAAGTGAATACCTACATATGTTCATGCCAGATTGTAACCAAATAACCTGTATGATAAGAGGGTGAAGCTGGAATAGGATTATGAAAAGGAACTAGAAAGTCAGATAGGAACACAGCAAATGAAAGGTAAGTGCAAAATAAGTGTTGTAGTAGGAGCTGAAGGGATACAAATACTAAGAACCATAGTAACGCCTGAAGTTTGCTATGTAAGGCCAGCTGATAATTGCTTTGAATGACAGTAGCAATGTTTCCTCCTTACACTAACACATTTCAGAGAATACTTTTCACAAATAAAACTAGCCCTAGAAATCTTTTAAGTTATGCAAAACACAATTTAATAAAAGCAAAAAAATATCAACTTACATAAATTATCTAAGCACCACTGCGCACAAAATCCAACTTGACAATGGACATAATCAGTATGGTCCATCCAACTCTCAAGTTTTCTTAGAGGATTGGTGATTCCAGAACCTAAGCACTGGCTAATACTGGTTTTGTTTTCACTTGTTTGGGCAAATTTCTCTAGTGCAATTAAAGCAAACAATATGACGCACGGATGGTTCTCTTCATTCTGTAAAATTAAAACAAAAAACATTAATTTTGGATAACACCCTAACCCTTCTTTCTAGTACACAAATAAAGTTCACAAAAATAAAATCATGACATCATGATAGCCATGACAGAATTACTGAATACTACTGTAATAACAAAATTATTTATACAAAACAGCCTACTTACTAGTTGAGCAACCAAGTACTGCAATGTATTGTGAGTTAGGAGGGCTATAGAAGCTGGACCCGCAAGCTTCTCAGCAATGCAGCCTAAAACCACACATATGTTACGATGCTGTTGTGGATCCTTCCACCCATCTTCTGCTTTTTCACTGCTCAGTTCAAAAAATTTGCATAAATGAACAACTGTTTCCTGGAAGGATAAAACACATCTGTAATCACATACTATATCTCTCCTTTGAAATACATACTATAAACATGTTTCCTGGAAGGAAAAATAAAACACATCTGTAATCAGATATATCTCTCCTTTGAAATACATACTATAAACATGACTGATGGATGGAGAGTTAAAAATAGTGACGTTGCATAAGAAAAAATTATTTTTTCTGGTAACCAAATTAGTCATTTATATGTCTGTGTTCACAGATTCAGAACCTTTGGTCTAACAGCAGCAGAGTAGTTTATTACTCGATAGTTCAACCAAACCACCAAGCCAGTTCCTGTCAAGAGACTTCATAAAGACTTGTTAAGCACTATTTGGAAGGTCTCAGCTCATTTGCCAATGCACAGAGAAAGGTCTCAGGGGATCCACAAAATACTTGACCAATACATCACAATATTAAAAATATTATAACAAAAGTCACAAACAGAAAAAAAACATTAGTATACAAAACATACATAGTGCAACGTACAAAAATCACACACTAATAACATTCACCAAAAATATCACACAAAATTCTCCAAGTAATTGGAGAGTAGGTAAAAGCATATAAATATAAAAATAAACAACCATAAACCACAACATGAGACAAGACTAAGCACAAACAATCTTGAGGACTAGTCCCACTCCACCACTCCAATTGGTAACAACAAAACACTAATGGCAATGATCCCCGATGGACACACTATTAAATAGCAATTCCAAGATGCAAGCCAGGCCTAACAATGAATTAGAACAAAGCATACTGGTCTGACACCACAGTTCATGTCCCATTAAAAATATGGATGCAAATAGTGAACTATCTACGGACAACCATTTATGAATGTCAACATGTACGCACATAATCAATAGCTAATATACGTACATTAATATAAATAATTTAAAAACTAATAGAGAAAGTGACGACATAAAAGAATGCATACAGTATTAATGAACTAGATGAAAACCGAGAATACAGTGCAATGAAGTTCGCCAACATATACTTTACTTAACCTTTTAGAGCCGGGGTAAAAATTCATTACGCAGCACCCCAGGCCGGATAAACTTTGAGGTTGCCAAATTTAAGAAAAAACACATCAATGGAAAGAAGTTATGCAAATGTACAATGTGTATGAAAAAATATTCTAAAAAATTTTCCCTACCTTCTAAGAGATGTTGTGGGGTCTCTTACAAGACAATTGTAAATTTTAACAAGTTATACATGCTCTTTTTCTGATAAATAAATTTATTTTACTTTGTAAAATTATAATTACAGCTCATACAATATCAAAGCAGATAAGAGCTAAAATCAGTAACAAATTCTGACATACTCCCTTGAAGTGAAGGTCACAACTAGTTCATGACCGCCTGTTTCTTGACTCTAACCAGCCTAAAAGTTGCCATTACTGATTTATGGGCTATAGAAGAAATGGCACCTCTTTCCCACCCGATTCCTTCCAAATTGATGGCGCGTTAATACTGTTACTCACCATGAGTAAATCTGTAAACCACCCAAAACCTCTTATTATTACTCAAGTGAGTAGTATATCTGTACATTAAAGGTTAACATTGCACTTGCAAAATATGAGGTAAGAAAATTATACAACCCTGTGATTTAAAATGGGACCAGTGTTGTTGATCTACCATGCCTCATTCGTTGGTTAGACAAAAGACTGAGTCTAATGATATTTGAGACTATAAATGCTATTTGAGACTATAAATGCAGGCACATATAACAGATGAGTTATTATGAAACATGCTATAACAAACAGAAGGCTACATACACCATGCACTATGCATTCTTTGGTTTTCTTTACGACTGACTAGCAAATATAGAAAGAAACGATTTTTCATGCTAATGTTAATGATCCATGAATTTTAATTTCAACAAGCTTGGGCTTTTTTGTAAACCTCTCGCCAGACAACAGCATCAGGTTTCTGCTGGTTACAACAAATAATACTATATTAATAATATAATACTAATACAGTATCTTGTTTTAACAGTAAACTCTGCTTATATCTACACTGACTTTTGGGCTATTCATGTGGAGTTTCTTTAACTCACTTTCATCATGTAACAAAAAAATGTAATGATCTTTGGTTATAGCAAGACAAGGTAAACAATGACATCAGCAATCAGGGTTGAAATATATTTTAGTTGACCTTCCACAGACTTGTAGATGGAAAAAAAAAATAAAGGCACTGGAAAGTGTGGTACTCCTAAAGTCATCAGGTAGGTTGAACTTCATTACGGACTGGTAGTATCCAGAAAAATTCAAATCTTTAATTGTGGAAACATATAAAAGTACTTAATTAAGAGTAAATCTCAGGCATATATAACTATTTTGATAGATTGAAATAAATAATGGGATTTATGGGAAAATACAAGCAATAAAACCATAATTATCACTGTGAATCACTTACTCTCATTTCTGGGCTCTCAATGGCTCCAATGAAGGATTAGTTCATACAATGAAAGGTGAATATTGGAATAAGGTGAAGTAAAATAGGTTGGGCAGCTTGGTAGGAAGAGACCAAGGGAAACAGAAAAAAATAAAAGGAAGAAAGCAATGCAGCTGGGGCCAATGGGTTACTGCAATAATGAAAAATTAAGAATGACAGTGAGTGAAGAAAGTGGGCGGAAAAAATTGTGACGGCTTAAAATATTGATGGAATGCAATATAGAATTTAGGCCAAAAGCCAAGCTCTGGGACCTATGAGGTTATTCAGGGCTGAAAGAGAATAGAAAAGTTCGAAAAATGCAACATAAAGAAAACCTCACAGTTGCACCATAAAACATTGTTAGGAAAGGGTGAAAGGGTAAATAGCAGGAAGGAAAAAAAAAAAAGAATATGAATGGAGGTACAGTGAAAAGAATGAAAGGGATTGCAACTAGGGGATGAAGTGACACTGCAAAGAATCTTGAATAATGCCTACAGTGCACTGTGTGAGGTGCACTGATAGTTATCCCTTTATGAGGAGTTAAAATATCAAATTGAAAATGTCCAGGGAAAATTAGAAAAAAGATGCATAATTAGGGTATCGGTATCATACTCTTCCTTCATATATCGGCCAATAATTTAACCTGGATGAATTTCTACAGCTAATGAACATATCTGGGCCACAATGTTTTATAGACTACTAATGTGGATAAACAGTTTGCCTGTCATTCTTTCCTTAGAAAGTAATCGACATTTTCTACATGAAAAGTAATCTTTGTGAACGATTATGCACACTGTAATACGTACAAGGTTTTGCAAAACCACAAACCTTGCTTGGTAGTGGACAGTCATCCAGCAACAACGTAATAACAGCAGGTCCAAGTGGATCTTGCAGAGGAATAACCTGCACCATGGATCGCACAACTACCAACCATCCTGCTTCCTGGTCAGCAATAGTATGCAGCTTAAGCATTGATGGTGGGGGCTCCTGATCACTATTTTGATGGAAAACAGAAGCCATTAGCATTGTCTTCAACACCACACACCAATTACATGAAAAGTTTCATTGTCCAAACCATAATCCTTTCAACCAAAATTAATAAGTCTCTCAACCAAAGCTAGCAACACCTCACATAGACTGATTCTATTAAATGGTTACAAACTATCAATTTGGAATTTTTTAGTAAAGCTACTGATTGCTTAAATCTAAAAATTGCATTTTTATAATAAAATGAGGTTTTATATATAACTACTCTAAGTAATTATATAACTATAGTTTCTAAGCTAGCATGGCAGCTAAAATTTAAAATCGTCTCTAGCGATATTTTTGTTTTGGTGTAGGTAAATAGCCCCGTCCACTATCGGGAAAGAGAGGAACAACTAGGCAAAGCTTTTCAATATGTTGAGGCCTTAAGTCCATGCTAGGGGAGGTGGGTGGGCTACCATTCTGTAATTACTTGGTAAGTATATATAAAACTTCATTTTATTATAAAAATGTAATTTTTATATATGTAACTTACCAAGTAATTACATAGATGATTCCCACATTGAAAGGAGGTGGGAAGCATGGATATATTCTACCTCCTAAAAACCATTCATGTAATGATTTTGAGAATAAAATATTTGCCAGCATTGTAATAATGCTTGTTGTTTACTTACCTTGTAAGAGAGCTGGTGCAGAAAGATACTGCCTCTGGTTGGTGTTCCTCTTACTTCGTAGAGGCGCGGCTCACCTGCTACATAAGTGGGTGCTTTACGCGAAGGACACTTCCAATCGCTGATAAAGCCAAAAATCTTGCCCCTGCCCTAGACACAGTACCAACACATACGACAACCAGACAATAAGGAATATTACCTACACTAAATATTTAAAAACACCAACACCCACCCATTAAAAAAAAAATAAACTGGAGGGTACCCAAGTACCAAGTACCCACGGGGTCCCCTGGAATTCAATGACCTAACACAAGGTGAAGAGACAGGATGAAAAGAATATTTCATACATTCCCTCCCTGCAATACCATGTCAGCCAACAGCACAGGACCTAAGGTATTGCAGTTACTAAAGACTGTTTCCACTTCTTTCAAGTACTGCAACGCTATCACTGACTTGTTAATGTTGTTAAATGTTATTCCATTTAAGCATAAAAGCTTGAAAACTTATAAACTACATAAAAATATTAAACAAACATTTTTGCAGGGTTTCTCCAAGATTCAAAAATGTGTGTGTGTTCGCGTGTCTGAAATACTCACATATGATAATTAGTAAGGCTCCAATAAAAAGTTTGCGCTATTGTGAATTCATGCAACTCGAATCGCACAAGATTGAGGTATTACTGTAAATGCTCTTCATCAATCTGAGCATGAGCTTTTCAAACAAGATCCCTTAGGATGAAAGGGGGTATTCTTCGTAAGAGGTCTAGACGGATCTGTGACCGAACACCACACTTACTGGATGTTCCTTGTAACTATTCAGTACTGTTAAGATAAAAACTTCAACGCCCTTACGGACCAAAGTACTCTCTCCTTATTCTCTAAACCCAGAACATTCACTAAATTCTTAATTTCAAAAAAAGCTTGGCCAGGGATTAGACAGTGTCTCATTCTTTGCAAGAAAACCAAGGGTATGAGAGCAGATTCCATCACCTTGTATAAAACCCACTCTCCAGTCAATTGCATCTATCTCACTGACTCTTTTGGCAGTTGCCAAGGCTACCAAAAAGTTTTCTTCATAAGGTTCTTTAAAAAAAATGAACTAATAGGTTCAAAAGCTGGTCCTGTCAGCCACTTTAGAACCAAGTCTAAATTCCATGACACACTAGATGGAACTTTTCTTCTTACACCTACCCAAGGATCTCATGAGATCCGATATATCTTGATTAGTAGAAAGGTTTATGCCTCTATGGCAAAATACAGAACTAAGCATAGCCCTGTATCCTTAAATTGCTGATGTAGACACCTCTGGAGCTCCTCAGAAAAATTAAAAAATCTGCTATCTACATTACAGATGTTTTAGTAGACAAGATGTCATACTACTACACCAAGATAACAAAATAGACCACTTATTCTGGAAGACATCTGTCAATGACTGTCGTCTGCACTTCCCTTAACTCCTAGCAGTTTTTTGAAAGTCTGTACGGGGTCAGAGCTAGATTTGACAACCTTGATGAAACCTCTTGAAGAGTGGTTGTCTGAACAAATTGATCTTTTGTGGAGGAAGTTTTAGGAAGTCTACTAAGAACTCTAGAAAGTCAGGGAACCACTCCCTTAAGTGGCCAAATCAGAGCTATCAACGTCACCGACACATTCTGATGCGACTTAAACTTGTTCAGGACTTCTCTCATCATCCTGAACAGAGGGAAACATATGTTTCTCATCTGTGTGCACTGGCGAGAAATGTTCCGGGCTGTCCCAGAAGCTACAAGGTTCTTTGCATGCTACTGGAGAGATTCTTGCTTCTCTTGCAAGGCACCAGAGGGGTGCAAGATGCATCCACAGATGGCCTTTTCAATGGCTTTGACTCATCACTAAACTGCCACTAATGTCTGCCTTCTAGACTAGACGTATCGGAACTAGAGGAAAGACGTTCCATTTCTGAAAAGACATCAACCAATGACAACTTTGGAGGCCTGGGACTTTGTAACAGGTGCCCCTGAGGGGCCAACTACCTGTGGGCAGATGCTACCAACCTCCCTTGGGCCTCTGGTATGACTTCTCTCAGGTTCTGGGGAGTGTGCCAGGGACCTTCACATAGGAGAATCTGTGGGACAGGTAGCCAGCTCCTCAACCAACACTGCACTTACAATATTAACACTGGTTTTACTCACTTACTCCATTAAGGCATGAATCAAAGTCCCTAATTGAGCCACAGAATGCACAATTAATTTGAATCTCTTATTTAATTTCAATTCTCAGGTCAGCAATGGCATTGGGGGTGGAAACATGGGAGCTGGGTAAGGGTTCAGGTGGAACAGCAGGAGAACTGGGATTAGGTAACATAATTGGTACAACAATTACATGCTACTAGCAGATTCCTGACTAACTGCAGTCTTATTACTATTCTTATGAGTTGCCTTTCTTTTCCTATCTCTAACTTTCAAGGATGAGAGTTAAGAATTTTTCACTGTTTAGACTCCCATTTTACACATACTTCACATGACAATGTTCATGAACAAATTTCATCCCTGCAAGTAGAGCAAATAGTGTGCAAATCATACTTTGCAAAAGTTAATCTCGTCTTACAACCTTTGCTGCAATAACAAGTGGAAATTGTACTAGCGTCTGACATTGTCACAGTCGGTAAAAAGTCGAAATCATGGAATGACAGTCTAATTTTGCCAAATTGTGAAATTAGAATATTTTCAAGAAAAATCTATCACAGGCTAATGCTGCTACCAAAAAGCAGACAATACTTCACCAATTTGTGTCAGATCAACAACCGGTAAAGAAAATGAACTCCAAAATTTAGCTGAGAGCTAACAACCTTCACCATCAGGTGGCAGAAAGAAATAGAAAAGCTTTGCCTAGCTGTCCCTGTCTTTCCAGAAATTGGGCAGGGATATTTACCTACACCAAAACAAAAGAATCGCTACAGTGAATTTCAAATTTTAGCAGCCTTACTAGTTTATAAACTATAGCTATAAAATTACTTAGTAAGTTAGGTATGTAAAAACTTAATTCTGTACTGAGAAAAGCAATTAAAACATAATCTAAAATGAAAATGTATATACTTACTTGTCCACCAAAGTTCTTATGACGGCAAGAGTGTCCAAAACATATTTGTCTGTCACAGCTGACAAAACAATGCTATTTATGCTGTCTTCTGTGTCCTGAAAAGTCAAATATTAGTCTAACAGTTTTGAACATTTTTTTTAATACAGTAACAGCAAATATATGCTGTAATTCAAGCATCACTAAACATGGTTGTTGAAATGCCACTTACAGCACTGAATCAATCTGCCAATCACATGTCCTACTCATACAAAATTTACATACTTACAAAGCAATAAATCAGTTAAATAAGAGGCTGGTATTGAGCATCTTATGCATGGAATCTGCTACTCACAAACAGAGCAGTATTGCTTATCTTAGTTACCTCAGTTACCCTCTTAAAAGTTTTGATTCTGAAAATGTCAGTGTTTAATAATCAGGTTAATTTGTCATCTGAGATCCTGTGCTACCGCGGAATAAAAGGGATATTGAGTATAAAGTCGCCTTTCTCATCGCCTTGTCAGCTGCTGAGAGAGTCCTACGGAGAGCTATGCCAAGGTTTATCTCCGCCTTTCGCTGCCTAGAGCTAATGGAAACCATCCAATATTCCTTTATACAACTCTGCAAGTAGTTACAGACTTCCTCCAAGTGCAGCAATCCAAAGAATAATTTTCTGATGCTTAATTTTGGAATTGAGTCTATAATAATCTGAAACACCCTGTATTCCTTATATATATGAGTAATATTGCAAAAAATACTGCTCATATTGAGAAGGAAAGAAAAATCTGCCTTGCTCAACTATTTTAAGATCTTCCTTGCACTCAATCTGCCTTGCGCATGATCATTTCAAGATCTCTAGTAACAATCCATTCTGAGCCATTATTTATTTAGCTCTCACAGGGCTGGCTTGAAGGATTGGTCTTTACTAAAAATAAAATTTAGATTTTATTTAACAAAGTATAGCTTTTTGAAAATTGTATAGCTTTGTTCACTGGAAATTATGAAGATTTTGACAACATTTCTTGAACTGGGCAATTACCAAACCTTGAAACTTGTTGTCCATAAAAACCTTTGACTCACTGACCAAAGCTGGTTTCTGCCTACCATAATCCACCTGAAGCATTCTACATAGTCTTCCCAATATTCAAAAACATTTTGTAGAACCCATAGAAAGGCATGCTTCCAAAGGCAGAGTGCTGCATGCCTACTTCATATCACAGCTGCCAAATTTACTGTCACCCTCAGTCATACATGAAATGTTTGTCACTATTATTATTTTGTCACTATTACCATTTTCTCAGATAAATTGGGACAGAAGTATAACAAAAGCCATACACTGCCTCAACTCCTCACATTCAGAAAAGAGAACATGGCCATCTTGACGAGGCAGAGCTCCAATTACTATTATTATACTTGCAAACACATAAGGAACACACCTGATTCCCAAAGAACTGAATGCCCTTTCATGAAGAGGAAAAATCTAGGACAGTAAATAATAAGCAATAGCAATTATAGTGTAATATTTTAAAAATTACAAGATTAACAAAAAGACAATAAATAAAATGGTAATGTGGTAGCAAGAAAAAAGTTGGATTTGCATAATTGTCCATTTTTTTTTTCTTCTGTTATTATGTAGGTTGGTGAGAACAGGGAATTTTGAAGCTGTAGTGCTTTGTTTTTTAGTGGTTGTATAAATTAATGTTTTTCTTGTTTTACTTGCAGTTAGTTTCACGGCAGACAGGATTGAGTGAGTGGGTGTTGCTCCCCTTCACCTATACAATAGATTTATATTGGCTTCGATGAAGAACTTTGGTCATATAATTAATTACGGGAAACAAGGAATTTGTTTTGTAGCAAGTATTGTAAACTAGTGTTTCTCAAACATTCCTAATGGAAACATTATAAAATTATTATTAAGCAGTTGTGTGAATCTAGTCCTGATTATTCAATTTCCAGTAGGAATTGATGGTACAAAAACATCCTCAAGTGCCTCAGTGGCGTGGTTGGTATGGTGTTAGCGTCCCACCTCAGTGGTCGCAGGTTCGATTCTCGGCCATTCCATTGAGGAGTGAGAGATGTGTACTTCTGGTGATAGAAGTTCACTCTCGACATGGTTCGGAAGTCACGTAAAGCCGTTGGTCCCGTTGCTGAATAACCACTGGTTCCATGCAACGTAAAAACACCATACAAACAAACAAAAAACAAAAACATCCTCTAGTTATTGTTAGATGTGTCCCAAGGAAAAGAGAAACTTGTGAAATGCTGGGAAATCCCAAATAGACAAGATAAACAATTTCTTTCAGGTGTGCATTCACCTAACCTGCCTGTAGTCACTTCAGGAAATATAACATATAAAGGACATATAAACATATAAAAGAGTTTTAAGGGTAGAGCTCATGGTAACTTAGTTAACATAGAACAATTCTGTGGAGTGACACAAACGAATTAGGTTTAGGTTCTTAAGTGGTAGGGGTAATATTAGGTTAGGCTAAGTTAGGTATAGTTAAGGTTGAAGGTCTTAAACCACAATGGTATTATTAAGGTAATAAACTGAGTTAAGGAAAGTTTGAGTTTTATTTAAAGAACCTTCAAATTTCTTCCAACATCCTCATCTGATTGTAACTATTAAAAGCCCCTACAGTAACTGACAACAGAATAAATGGTTCCATCTACCATTAATGCTCATGGAGGGCACATATGATCCTCAGCAAAACTGAATATATACTGCAGTTGTTATTGTTACCCATCAAAACTAACCACTATACCTACATAATGAAGCATCTGGGACACATGCCTAGACAGGATCTTATGAGACAAGATACAGTGGCCACAGATGACCCTATCCCCTGTAGGCAGAAACAATGCTTTCTACTCAGGAAAAATTAGAACACCAAGAGCGGAGCCAAACTGAAAAGCAGTAACACATATATTTGCTGAAAATACTCACCGATCCTGTGATGAATTCTATTTGTCTTCTCTCAATGATCATGTCATCATTGCCCCCAGGCTCTGGTTGTGCCTTGCAGCAACAAGACCCCATTACACTAATCACTTATGTAATACATCTCCAGTATGGCACACTCCTATGAGATAAAGTTCTCAAATGTTTATAATCATGGATTTTCCAATTGTATTCTTGCTTATACATAATTTTGGGTCTAAAGGCTGCAAAACTGATAGCAAGATTGGCCTTCCTCAGCAGTTCCTCCAATGCACATCATTTGGATTGTGATTCAACAGCTGTCAAATAACTGGGATGCCATAAAATAATTCTGAAAAGTAAGGAAAAATATAAATATGCAATCAATTCATATGTAAAGTAAATTATGTACAGATAAAGTAAAAATTGTAGATTCAGAACATTAATTCTCTTATTATTTATTATTTACTAAATAATATGAAAATTTTATAAATAAAAAAGGGATTTTGGAGGGGTTGCTGTGGTAGTGTTTAACACTCGCCCCAGTTTTATACAGACACCTTTTATATAGGTGAGCGAGTCAGAGGTTTCTGACATGTCCAATTTAGCAGTTCTCTGGTATTATAGCAATATTTTACTAGAAATAGTGCTAAAGGAGACATATTTCACGGAGCGACACGGCTGAGCCCAGAAAAAAGTTTTATAGATTACTTATCAAGTAATTGCACAGCTTATGTTTCTAGCTCACACAGCAGCTTAAACTCAAAATTCGTGCTGGTGCTTCACTTGTTTAGTGTTGGTGACCAGTCCTCCCCACTAATGGGAATGCAGGCAGTTCCCGGTTATCGGTGGGGGTTCCATTCCCGGGGGGGTGTGCTGATAAGCGAAAACCGCCATTAACCGAAACTCTTCCATTTATAGCGGGCCATGAGCACCCTTATGGCACCTCTTGTTAGGTATGCTATGGCCCGATAACTGGAACTCAGCCCGTTTTGGCTCCATAAAACGCCAATTTCATGACACTAGGCAAGTGTCATAAAACCATCCCAAACAAGAGTTCTATGTATTTGTTTACTGAGGCCTTCCAAGGCTTTGGCTACTTTCCTTTCCACCATTTCCCCTATCTCCATTTTCAACCTTCTTCATTGCACCCTTGAGGCATATTCTGCCTCATGCAGCCGTTCCTTTTGAGGAATAAGCAACTTCTCCCCCAACGTCATCTCATTCTCACCTTCCATATTTCCTCCTCCTGCCATCTTGCCAGTTACAGACCTACTTTACTCTACTGATTCCAGCCCCACGTTAAGTGCCAAAAATTATATTGAGACTAGATTTATTTTTAGGAGCAACAGCAAATATGATGGGCTGATGGTTTCAAGTGGAACTATGTAAGGCTATTCATACAAATTTTCCTTATTCATACAAATTTTCCTTAATACTACTTTATTCTATAGCTACTACCACTGCCAAACAATGGGATTTTGGTCCCTTTCCAACACATGGTTGCCAAAATCAGAGCAATGAAAATAAGATTATATATACATGAAATACAATGCAATTCTTATTTTCTTGGAAAATGAGGAATTTCTAAGAAAAATATACCACTTTCACACCACTCAAGCACACATGAATTTTCCACAGGGTACTTATCCTACAAAATCAATATGTATATTTTGCCCTTTACAACATTAGGGACTTTAATCCAACAAAAACAAGCGTGTTAACAGCAACTTTAAAAAATCCAATATTAGGTATATCTTGCCCTTTACGACATTAAAGTCTTGAATCCAATAAAAAATAAGGAATATGCTTATTAACCGCAATACTAAATATGACATTAGGGATTTGAATCCAATAAAAATAAGGAATGTACTTATTAACCACAATACTCAATATTGTCCCAAATACCCAGAAATATCTTAATTAACAAATATCACTTTCCAAGAGCTTCAATCCCATTGAGAGTCTATACACTGAACCCAGTAGCTTGCCCTTTACGCCAGGGACTTTAGTACTTTCACAATAAACAGGTTCAAGTAGTTCAATGCACTACACCATACATTAGGGACTATAACTTTAAAACTAACTCCATTGTAGGGAAAACATGAAGAAGCAAACGAAGGGGGAAAAGTTTCACACCTATAACAAAAAAGAAAAAACAAAAAAAAACTCAACAAAAACTGTAACAATAAAACAAAAAAATAATTTACTTTTAAAAATAAATCAATAATAATTAAATCAATATCAAACTTTTAAAAATAAATACTTTTTTTTTCCACACGAACCATTGCCTTACTGAAATAAACCCACACTACCACAACAATGTGTGTTACTGATGAGCAACAATATCATAGTAGCAGCATAAGTCAACAAGCAAGGGGGGCTCACTTCTCTCAAGCTTTATCAGTTGACAGTGCAGGTGCACAAGTGGGCAGTAGCACACACTCAGTAGAGCTGTCAACCAGGTACATTAAAGGCAAGAGGAATGTAGTGGCAGACTAAGCTCAGCCACCAGGATCAGCTGGTAGGAACCAAATGGTCCTTTCACCAAGATGTGGCAAAAAGGTTTTTCAGCCTCTGGGGGAGTCTAGTCGTACACTTGTTCACCACCCACTTCAACAAGGAAGCTAGAGACCTTCTG
The DNA here is from genome assembly GCF_015104395.2 of Macrobrachium nipponense. Lineage (NCBI taxonomy): Eukaryota > Metazoa > Arthropoda > Malacostraca > Decapoda > Palaemonidae > Macrobrachium > Macrobrachium nipponense. The sequence continues at coordinate 57,334,972 of NC_087207.1, forward strand.
CTCCGTTGTCCCAGACCAATGAGACCCATGTCAAAAACTTGAACTAGGGGTAGCTAGTTATGTAGACAAATTCAAACTCAAATCAAGGAAAATTTTGGTTGTCCAATCATCTGACCCTACAACAAAAGCAAAGCACATGTCAGAGATTACTGAAAAATGTCAACATTCTACGTTCAACAATCTACGCAGCAAATCAAGGAATTTTCTAATTGCTGAAAACTGCTAAAACTACGATTAAGGAAAACAGGAAGTTATATTAACTGCTGATAGAATAGAATACATATAGTATTTAGGCCGATGGCCAAGCGCTGGGACCTATAAGGTCATTCAGCACTGAAAGGGACACTGACAGTAAGAAAGTTTGGAAGACGTTACAGGAAGAAAGCCTTGCAATTGCTCTATGAAATAATTGCTAGAGAGGGTGGAAAGTCAGATGGTAGAAAGAGCATATGAATGGAGGTAAGTAGAGAACAAAGGAATGGAAGAGGTTGCAGTGCCGAAGGGACACTGCAAAGTACCTTAAGTAATGCCAACAACGCACCACACGAAGTGCAATGATGGCAAGTTTAAAAGTATTACACCCAATTTCTGAGATATCAAAAATGAAGGAAACATCACTGAATTTGCAAAATACAATTATCACGTTCAATATGTACTAATAAGGAGAAATACAGTAACAGTGATCAAGATAACTTATGTAATTAGTAATAGCTGCAATGTCTGTAACATAGCAGAAAACCAACAGTTATATCCTAAATGCCAGAAATATAGACATAAACCAAAGTAGTAATAATGTATGTCAAAAATATCTGAAAGACCAAATCTTAAATGAATGCAATTGGACCAAGGTAATGCATGCATACTGCCTAGCAACAAATACTACAATATACAATAACAAGAATATAAAATACAGGCGCCATTTCTCAATATTCAATCAGTGGGAATCAATATTATGGAAATACAATAGACTAAATTCTATTAACACATTGGAAACAAAAATAATGATATAATGTGGCAAAACATACTCATACTCCTGATGTTATTTTTATAGTTTTCTTTTTTAATAATTTTCTTGCCAAACCACTATTTCTACAGATAACGCCTACCCATTAACATAACTACCGCTACATCTAAAGAATTATGGAAGGCTGGAGTGGGAAGCCGAGGTTCTTAGAAAGGAAAAAGTGTATCAAAAGGAAAAGTAAAATATGGTAAAAATACAAACCAACCTACATAAAATATAAGGTGCAACATGAGATGGCAAAACCATGGAACGGAAGGAAAAAGCGAGTTTAATAAAAAATGAAATAGGCAATGAACTACAGTGGTACATCCTGGCCTACAGCACCATGTTCTACCTGGCCAAAGGTGCTTTGCACACCTGAACCACCAATTAACTACGGAATACTGTGGCAGAGTGATTTACTGGGATATAACCTGCTCAAGCCTTTCATGGCCTAACTTATGGGTATCACATTCTACCTGCCTTGAACAGATTATTTTCACTTGAATGACTAGAAAATGGGCAGTAATAATGATAAAATATGAGGCATTTGAACATACAAATTTAACCAGAAATATTATTAAGTACAAAAAAATAAGAACAATGCTATATTCAATAGATACATAAGTAACAAAATATTAAACAGAGGTCAGTAAAAGCGAAGACTATTACCACAGCTGCTGGACTGCGGAACGGTCTCCCTGAGTATGCCATGCAATTGGAACTTCAAAAAGTTCAAACAATGATGCAATACATTACAATCCTAACACTATTCTCCTTGCACTTGAACACATTTTTATGTCTTAATTTATTTTTTATTCTTAATAAGTGAGATCTATTCTTGCTGAATTTCCCTTTACCTTCTCTTATTTCCTGATGAGCACCATATTCTTTAGAAGCTTGAATTTCAAGTAAATGGCCACCTACAGACTTGTTCCATATGAATACAGTTCATCTTCTGAATAATCATAAATTTCATTTTTCCTATCTTTTTCTATGCTAATCTTTTTACCCCCAAGGGCCTGGTATAAACACGGCACCAATTCTGCACGTGAACTGGAAATTATTGAACCAGAGGGGTGTGGTAGTAGTAGGCTACTCTTCTGTTTTGTTGTAAGATCTCACTTAGGGTAAACAACCGAGTAGACTAGCTATGGCCATCCTAATCGTGTTCAGCCCCACCTTCAGAAAAAGTACTTTTAACACGTCCTGACACCGGAGATGGGCACCAGTCACGAGTCTTAGATCGTAAGAGCAACACCATTGAGACATGAGACTCGTGACCTTCTCCGGTGTCAGGAGATGTTACAGTACTTTTTCTGAAGGTGGGTCCGAACACGGCTAAGGTGGCCGCAGCTAGTCTACTTTGTTGTTTACCTTATAAGCTAATATACAACCTAACCTAACAAACAAACAATATGATGACAGCCTAATGAATGTGGGCCTAGTCTGGTACCTATGAACGGCAGAGACGCAGCATAGCTACCTATATTTTAGTTAACAACCTATTAGCTAGTTGTCTAGATCATGATAATCTAGATGTTCAAAGAACATTAGGTATCCAGTAGCTAGCTACTTCTCCTTCAAAAGCACTGCAATTTTCGAGGAAAACACAATTTCCAAGGTAAAAGCAGGCTCAGAGTCATTACTTAGAATTACCTATTACCCTATAGCCTAGATTAACCAAATTAACGTTAAATCTGGAAGACAAAAGATTAAAATCGGCAAATTAGGCAATCGACGAAGCAAGAAAATTTTGGACCAACCTCAGCCTTACGAAAATACGGCCTAGGCTATAGCCTACTAGCAGTTGGCCTACTTTATACAATCACCAGACCACAATTAACAAGCCTACGAAGTTATATGGTATAAATACCAGCTCCTTTCGCCTGGGGCTATATGCCCAATCGCAGTCAGCTGACATGACGGTCATCTGACCTACCCGAGTAGCAGCACAGCAGCCTTGGTATCCATAGGCCTCTATATTTTTCCTCCTCCTAGTTTCTAGTTCACACTGGATTAAGTTCAAACTCGCCTTCTGCAACAGTTGTCACGGGATATGACACCATTCCCCGGGATAACCAGCGTCCAACATGGCAGGGAGTAATTTGCCGTCGACGGGAATTTCTTCTGACTGACAAGTGGAGAGAACTGCTGCTGCTGCCGTTGATGACCAGAAGTAAACAAGACGTAAGTGGAATAGAGATGTGTCAACTAGATTTGCTTCGGTGGGGGGAGCGAGGGGTGGGAATTTGCTGTCATAGATATCGTTTGATAGCGTTCTTGCTCTTTAAAATAATTTTTTTAAAGACATTTTTTATGTATATATGCCGTATAGACATCATGTATCATCCGCTTTTAAGATAATTCCTTTGGATACCTTTAATGTCTTTGTGGGTGCACCTTACATAAAGATTGGCACCATATAGTACCTAGCTCTTATCTTCCGGGTTTTTTATTTTTAAAGATATCTTTAACGTGTTTTTAAGATATGTATAGCATAGACATCATATATTTTCCGCTTTTAAAATATTTCATTTGGATACCTTTAACGTCTTTATGGGTGTAGTACCTACAGATTTCCATCATGTAGCTATTTTCCGTTTTTTATCTTTTTTTTTTTTTGAGATACAACGTGTTTTAAGATATATATAGCATAGACATCATATATCTTCCACTTAAAAATCATTTTTGAGATGCTGTTGATGTGTCTGTATGTGTAGTACACAGTATAGAAATCATAATGACTTACGGTTTTAAAATAATTCTTGAGATGCTGTTAATGAATGTTTGTGGGTTGTATCTTCCGCTTTAAAAATATTTAATGATATGCTTTTGATATGCGTTTGTGGGTGCATATACAGTATGGACGGAAACCTTCTACTTTTGAAATAATTTCAGAGATACTTTTAATGCGTTTATGGATGTATCATCTATATAGCTACGGCATACATTGTTAATTGATTGTTAGCTAGATGAAGACACGATAAAGGTTTTTTGTATTTGTTTATCGTGGATGAAGATATTTCAAAGAATTACCTTAGCAGTTTTATTTTTCATTTAATATATCTTTTCTAGTGCTTTTATATTCATAATCTTCTCAGAAATAATTATGTAGATTCGAATTTCTTTTGTCATTTTGACTGTTGGTATTTCAGAGGCTTGCTTATCAAGGCCAATATCGGCAACCAGTTCCGGCTAGAAAGAGAAAATGAAGATAATTCATGTATGGTGTTGAATAGGGCTACACTAGGGCTAAAAACTTTCTTTTATATTCTCCTTTAAGGGTAGAATGGGATATAAATTTTAGGCCAAATGACAATTAAGCACTTGGACCTATAAGAACAGACTGAAAGGGAAACCGAGTCAAAGGTTTGATAGCATTTATCTCTGCTGTTAGAAAATTCCTTTAGAAAGTGGCTGTTTTTCATTTGCTGGTAGATGGTTAAAGTTTTTCAAATCTCTGTCATGTACGCTGCCCCGGTAGTTTTTGTTGTAGGGTCAGATGACTGGACAACTAAAATATTCCTTGATTTGAGTTTTAATTTGTCTACATAACTAGCTATCCATAGTTCAAGTTTTTTTTTTTTTTTTACTTTACTTTTACCAGGAAAATCATAATTGCGCATCCAAACTTTTACCTAAATTGTCACTAGGCAGTCCCCGTTTATGTGATCTAGTCTTACGCACTTGTCTAGCGATGATGATGACTGGATTTTTTGGCGCCGATCTCTGCTTATCGGCCATTTTCGGCTTACGCCACGCCGTCGATAATGGAACCCCGGCAAAATAACCAGGGTCTGCCAACTTAAATTCTTTAATCTAAACTCTTCTGATGTTGCCTTGACCTTACATTAAATAAAGGGGTAATCAAAACTACATTAAACATAACTTAGTCAATTTATTGGATTATCCTTCAACCATTTCGCTTATCACATGCAAAACTCATGTTGTATGACTTAATATGCTTGTTAGGCTTCACAGTAATATTAAAAATTCTTGTTAAATTTACTGAATGTCCATTATTTAATCCTGACTTTTTTTCTTATCAGTTACAGTGTGTAAAGTACTGTGCAGCTCACGTGCTAGTTCCCTACTGAGCCTTTGGGAATTATATATAAAATTTAGCTCAAGAAGTTCTTTAGTTGAGGGCTTGTCTCTTACAAAATGTAAAAATGAATTACATGACAATGAACTGCTTGAATGGCCTGTAAAAATTAACACCACAAGAATGAATGAATAATTAATAATTATCTGGCGTCGTGACTACCAGGATCATTGACGCCGAATGAAGCCATTTGGACAACCAATTTGGGAAAAATCCACACACACACATCATAAAAACTCTTAAAATTCCGCATCAGTTATTATACTATAGCTAGCGCAAAGATGCTACTTACGCATTAAACACCACCAAAGCTAAATTATTATTATTATTATAAAATATTTTAACCAGGCCACCGAGCCGACCTTCAGCTCCCATGGGGCTGGCCCAAAGGATTAGATAAAATGCAAGGTCAAGGCCAAAAGCCACGAGCTTGGACCAAACAGGTCATATAGGATAATAATGAATGAATTTAGATTAAATAATAAATTGCACAGAGGCAAAGGCTTTCATACTAGAACACAAACAGGCAATAAATACATTTATTCACGTTTCCATACATTCTTTCTAAAAAACCAAAGCTAAAAACTACACACATACATAAAAGCGAAATACCTAAATTTCGTTAAAAACTCCAACTTCTTTTAAAAATTCAACCACACACTCATAATCATACTGCGCTTCTTCACCCAAAATCTTTGTCAAACTGTAATTACCATCTCTATCTCTTTTGTCTTTAAAGTGCTGCTCTCTCAGTTCCCGATGACTAGGACATTCAACTAGCAAATGCTTAATAGTCATCGTGACGAGACAGTCATCACAGTAAGGTTGGTATTCACCACTCATGAGATACCCATGTGTCAATCTTGTATGTCCTATACGGAGGCGGCATATCGTTACTTCCCATTTCCTAGGCATAGATTCATATTTCCAAGGGTGTGTACGTGTGGCAAACTCTTTCATTTTTATTGGTCCTGCTTCGTTCCATTGCTGTTCCCATAATCTTGCAATGAACTTTGATATACTAGGAAAAAAGTCTCTATATGGTACAGCAATTGGTCTTGGTATCATATTGGTTGCTGCTGATTTAGCTAGTTGGTCTGCTTTTTCATTTCCATATATATTTACGTGCGCTGGGACCCAGCAAAAAGATATAGTAATCCCTCTACGCTGATGTAGAAATACCCACTGTGAGATTTTCAATGTAATTGGATGATCAGTATTGAAAATTTCAAGTGCCTGTAATGCACTTTTGGAATCACAAAAGATGGTGATGTTAGTGGAATTCTGGAGGGTTGCAATATGTTCCAATGCTGTTAAAATTCCATACAGTTCCGCTGTGAAGTTCGATGCTATGATGGGTAGTGCTCCTCTGCGGCTAAAATCATCACTAAAAACTCCATATCCGACTCCATCATCAGTTTTGGAGCCATCAGTAAAAACAAATGTAGAGCCTGAGTGCTCTGCAGCATGTTCTAAAAATAATACTCTGATTTCTGTATCTGATTTTTCTCTTTTAATACCTTTAAAATATTTACAAAATTTAATTACAGGTAATTTCCATGCTGGGGTAATTGGTAAATTAACTGGACATACAGGATTTCTTGACATATTCATTTTTTCCAAGATCTTTTTCACTCTAAAACTAAAAGGCTTAGGAAATCTTGGATGATTTTCATAAAAGTTGTTGAAACAATTTCTATTTACTGCTTCAAAGGCTTTAGAGTTGGGGATTCTCTGAACCCTAAACCAATATCTGATAATTGATGATTAACACCACAAGAAACTAACTGTGTAGGGTAAGACAAAGGATTAATAGGTATTGTTCTGCTTACATGGGATGGAATACTCTGTAACCAAGGATTTGTTGCCAACCTTAGGTTTATGATATAAGTGGCAATGAGTAAAAATTCTGACCAAAATTCCAGTATAGATCAAACTTATGTCTTGTGTGACATGTTACTTCTTAAAAATTTGATATTGCTTTTTATTTAAAATGGCAGTCCTGCTGCCAAGATTGGGGTGTGTGGGGAAATGTCAAATATTAATTTAAATGAATGTGACCAATTTAAAGAAAAAATAATTAGTTATTTTTTTTTCTTTTTTTTAAAGTTAAGAGGTCACAGTTCTAAACCGGGTTCAATCTTCTAATAGAATATATTTGTCACGCAATAAGGCAGCCCAATTATGCTCTTGCCAACAAATTTAAAGTTGAGTTTTAAAATCAGAAACATAGAAACTTTTGGGAAACGATCTTTTTTCATATACAGACAAATTTTGCACAATACCTTATATACACACAAATAACTCACTAAGTTAGGAGATGCAGACCATGTGTTGCTTCAAAGCTGGGAGCATCACTAACTTTTTTATACAATGACATGACTGAAAATTACCACATGCAAGTACAGTTACCGTTGGGGCATGAGTTAGATTAATCAGAACTTGGCCCCAAGGTTGCTAGAAAAAAGTGGATTGCCATGGTGACATGGCTACACAGCCTTTAATAAAATGAACAAATCTTTGAAGAGCTTTTTTTTTTTATTGTGTCAAGAATTCACACGTTTATCCACAGGCAAGCATATTTTCAAAAAACATGGTTCAATTAAATTAATCAGTTGCAATAAAGAATGTTACAGATAGTGAGTTATCTCCAACAATGGGGTTAGTAAGTTGAAAAGCTATGGATTGGGAACTATGAACTCTACTGTCTCAAGTCTCCATCAGTACATCTCAAAAGTCATACATGTAAAATTCTTAGCATCTAAGAGCTGAAAACATCCAAGTGTACAGATACATATAACAAAAAAATAACTTGACATTACTATTCATTAATTTAACCAGAATTGTTAATGACGAGTTTTAGAAATCGTTGACAGGAGACGCTACGTTTGATATGGTCACAGTAGTTGTGGCTTTACCTAATTTTTCAAATACTTCATTGCCCTGTACACAGGAGCCCATCATATTAAATTCAACATTTATCACATCTGAAGAAAAAACTCTGAAACAAACAGAACTGTAAAAACTTTATAGAACTCTAACAAACCTTGCAACCTTGCCAATGTTTCCTATAATTACGAGTAAGAATCACATTTAATTTCATGTGAAAGAAACCTTGTATTTTTGCTTTAGTATTTTGCATTCAGTATATATACTGAATGCAAAATACTAAAGCAAAAATACAAGGTTTCTTTCACATGAAATTAAATGTGATTCTTACTCGTAATTATAGGAAACATTGGCAAGGTTGCAAGGTTTGTTAGAGTTCTTAGATGCTATTTGATGAAACAAATAGCAGGAATTAAACCTCATTTACACACTTTGTATGCATTAATACATATTTTATAAAAAAAACATTCTTACAGAATATGATTACAAAATAAATGAGCAAACCTAAACCTCTATACATTGTAGTAGTACTTGGTAAGTCTCCCAACTGTCCTAAATGAGAAGTTAAAATGTGTCAGAAATTAAGCACAAGCACACACAACGATGAACAGAAAAGCTGAGTTCAATATCACTCTTTACAACTGATGAACTGTGACAGCACGAGGAAGAAAATTTATAAGAAGAACTTAGCAGCCAGCGAAAAGTAAACTAAAGTAAGTTCTTGTTGGAAAACCAGTGAAAAGTGAACATATATTCCACAAAGTGATGGCCTCCTAAATTTGGACTTTTAACTCACCATTACTAATAGTATGAGGATTTGAACTGTCAAGTTCAACCTGGCAAGACTGATAAAGAAAAGCACTTCATGTAAAGCAATGGTCTGTATCTACATAAAACACATAATTGCATGGTATCATGCATGTGCATACATATACATACAGTTAAGCTTGATCACTAATGCAATTGTATTCCGCATTCAGGCAAAGACTAACGGGACAGTATAATGGAATTTTATTCGCAAAGCTGCATACATTAAAATGACTAACTGTTCCCATTGTTCTGCAGCTGGATGATAGGGACAGTCAGTCCCTTGAAAGCTTGTGTCTATAATGAATAAAATCTTTGTTAGATGCTATCCTGTTTAAATGAGGTCCTGTTATTCTTTATATACATACAGTATAACTGTATATGCAGTAATGAATATGTCTAGTATAAGAACAGACAATTACAATACGAAGTACTACTAATCAACAAATTGGATTCTTTAAGGTATGATTAAAACAGGCTTTGATTACAAAAATTTATTCAAGTTCAAATGCACTAAAATTTATGAATTCCAAATTCACATTACATATTTACAAATTCAGCTTCTATGGAGTATAATGTTCATTCTCTAAAATGTTTAAATGACATTTAGCTGCTATTTCTTTAAACAAAATTTAATTTTTCCAAATAAAACCCTGTTACTTTCAGACAGCCAATTTGTGCATTTCTATCATTTTTTACTAAACATTACTGACTAATTTGCTGCAAACAGAATAATGTAACTTAAAATAAACATTTCTCATAAAAACTCATCAGCCATATTGAGCAGCATATTTTGATAATGAGGACACACAAATAGGATGTGTACAAGCAATGGTATTTTATGAAATAAAATTAATTTCTCAGGATGTAGTTCCTTATAATCTCTAAATTTACTGTTCTTTCTTACTTTTAAATGCCTTTCAAAAACCCTTACATTAACTAGGTATGCAAAAATATCTTTTATCAAATGAGTATAAACAACCATATCACATAGATAATTTTACAATGTACATATTTCGGAGAAAATACAGTACTTACATAAGATGATGCACTCAGAAACCTTCTACACACCATTAAATATGAAATTAGGAAATGATACCAAAATAATCTTCCCTAAGCTTCTTGGTAAGTTGTTGAAACACCAAGTTCTAGTGATTCTTTTAAAAACTAAAACAAAAAAATTTTCCTAAATCATTCAATTTGATTGTTGAACAAGAAAACCTCCAAAAACTTGCACTGGTGCAATGGTGACTCCAAAACTAAATATAGACAAATTAATGGATTCATGCAGACAATAAAAATCTAAAACCAACCATTCAGAGCACGCTGATTGTGAAAAGGCCACCTTAAACCTAACACCCAATGTCAGTAACCAATAATTTGAGATCCATGAAATATCCTTCATTTCAAGGGCTACATAAAATTCAGTGCAGCATTTCTGGTTGAAGTAACTATTGTATAAACATGCCTCAATTACGAATTGTAAGGTTCCAATATTAAAATTTAAAAACAAAAACTAGCTAGTTTATGCCTCAGTAATTTTGGGAAAGAAAAGCAATGAGAATTATTACAGATAATGACAACAACAACCAATGCAGTACAAAAATGCTCAAAATTTCCATTTTGCAATGTTTTGCATGAACGCATTTTCTCACTAAGATTCTTGTGTATTAAGATTTTGGTGAAATGTAAGATATTATAAAGAGAAGGTGATGAATTCCAGCAAGCAATCTGTAATATCTCAACAAACCCTTGAAAGAGTCAACATTAACTTTCTAACTTGGACTAAATAAGAATTACAAGCAACATCAATGGTAAGGAGTACAACTCTTTCTTAAACTTACCATAAATCAAAGAAGCGAAAAGTAAAAGACTTTCAAATTTTCCTCACACTGCAAGTGCAAATTACATCATAGTTATCATACTCTGTTTCTTTACACAATTTAACAAATATTATATACCTTCACATACTCTTAACATTGAATACTTTTTTCTTAGACCACTTGCAGGGTTTATACAAGTCCATTCCCTTAAGACTCTTCCTAAATTTGTTTCTGATATGACTTTTAACATGTAGCAACCAAACATTCTGCTTGAAAAACCTTTTACCACAAACTGAGCACTCGTATAGCCTTTCAACTGAATGCACACGTAATGTATGTTTTGTCAACTGATCATTGCCTGTAAAAAAAACATTACATGCCTTACATTTATAAAGAAAGGGTATAATTTCAATGTGGGTTTGCATATGATCTGCAAGCTGACTATGAAATTTGTACTGTATACCACATTCAGGACAACGCCTCAGAATGGCAGCAAAATGAACTTTCAGGTGCTGGGTAACGTCAAACTTGTAATTAAAATGTGTATCACACATTGGACACATATGTAAATGCACCTTTCCATGGGTATTTCTGTGTTCAAATAATGAATCCATTGAGTCAAATTCTCCAGGGCAATCTTCACAAGAAAATATTCTGTGTGTTTCATGGTACTTGGCTTTATGTGAACTCAGCTCTTCCAAATCTGGAAATGACTGTCTGCAGTAGTTGCACCAAATTTTCTTCTTATGAAGATTACTCAAAATACTTCCATAAGATGATGAAAGTACCTGATCATAAGCGATCAACTGTCCATTAATATCTGAAAATACATCGCTCCCTCGAGATGTACTCTGCCCCTCACTTAACAATTCACCAATTTCCTTTGTCAAGTTAATTACACTTGTTAAAGCTCTAAGCTCCCCTTCTAGTAACAATTTTTCATTGCAAGATGACTTTTCCAACTTATTAAATTTAGACATTTCATCCACCACTTCAAAAGCACTCCCACAATTGGTTAATTTTTTTTCGAAATTAAACACATAAGAATATATAGAATTAAAGCAATGATCAACTGCCGTTTCATTTTGACCTCTTGCCACTTCTTGGCCGGTTAATTTAGGGGAAAATTTCCAAATATTAGAAGCATTTACATGACATAATTCATGATCTCTGTTATCTTCTTCTGTGAAAGAAAGCTTGGGGCAATACCTGCATTGGAAAACTTTCCCATATGTATGGAATATGTGGCTGTCCATGTGCAGTTTGACCTCTGACACATCTTCAAAGATTTTGCAGCAAACACAGCAGCCGAAGGGTTTGGAACCTAAATGCTGTTTTACATGAATTTCTAGACTTGAAGTTTCATTAAACTGCTCAAGGCATTTTACACACTTTGGTGGAACTGAAAAATCCACCAAATCTATCAGCTGAGTAATGTCATAGTGAAACTCAAAGTTTTTAAAGCACAACATGCAAGATATTCCATCACTGGATTTGAGATGCTGTTTACATTCGTTTAGCAACTCTTCAAAAGATTTGTTCTCGACACTAAGCCAATCTGAACTAAATTCTTCTTCAGCTAAAGGGTCAACAAACTGTTTGTTATTTGCATTTTTTACAAGTAAATGCCACAATAAATGTTTATGAAGGTTCATTTTGCTTGGGATTGCCTTAAAACAGAGTGGGCACATTGTACTTAATTTGCCCAATGAAGCATCTGAGTTTAGTAATCTTCCTTGAGTCCTGCAAACAATGCTACCAAGTTTTTCTTCTGTGTCGTCAATGGTAGATATCTTGTTGGCAAATTCTGTTCCTTTATTTTCTAACATTAGTAAAGGCTTAAGTACTATTTGTGGAACAATGTCATGATCGCCTTCAGGAAATTTTACCACATGACCACTTTCAGCAACTTCTACCACACGATCACCCTCAACATCAACTAGTGCTACATCATTTCTTTGATAGGCTTTGGTGTCTACAGTTTGAAAACCCAAGCCTCCTGAAACACAGCTGTCTAAAGCTACTACAGACCTTTTGTCGCTCATTTCAGCAGTTTCCAGATCAATCAATGGACACCTCATCTGCTTTGGATCTATAGTCACTTCATTAGTTAGGGGCAATTCCATTTCATTCACATAGTCTGGTTCTATATACTTGACAGTTTCTGCCTCTTCTGTATGACCTGTATGAGCTAGTGGAAAACCCTCTCTCATAGTACACGTGGTTCCAGCAGTTTCAGTTAAGTAGTGCATTTTTTCATTAGGTATAGGTAGGTCATTCCTTGAATCTTTTTTAATTACAAATAATTTAATCTTTTTTATGTTTGGAATTTGAGCCCATGGCACTGACTGCAATATATCATCAATGTTTATATCATCACCTAACTCTTCCACAACTCGGTCAGAATCCATTGTTGATAGAAGAAATCAATACAGTATAACAAGGATTTGGTGATTATAAGTTTTTCATCATCTCTCTTAGTTGTCACTTCTGTAATCATTTGCAGAAATTTCTACTTCATTCATGCTATGATAGTGTCGGTGACGAATGCATTCTTGGTGAATGTATGTGAATCTATTTCTGTGAAACAATTCCTTCACTTAATAACATTACGTATTCAAGTTTATGTACTAGTTTCAATATTTATTATGTACTATTCCCATCACAGCTTTTTCTTCTTATTTTAATCTATATTCTTCCTTCACTGAATATTATATAAACCATGACATTACATATTGGTAACTCTGTTCCTCCTAACATGATTCTGTCAAATATCTTGTACCAGTTAATAAAAATCCTAATTTCTATTTAGCAAAACTATCAAATCAAACAAATTTTCTGTCACAAATGTATATCAGTTACTCACTACTGAATTTGAAAAAGACTCCTTTATCTTATGAAATGACTTCAAGTGATTATCCCTGACCAATCTGAAAGGTTCATTTTGGCCCCTGAAACTACACTAAAGCTTCCAGAAATTTAGACCAAACATTGAGTTACTTTCCTTACCTAAACTTTAGTTATTTTCCCACCAAATTGTCTTGAACATTTTGTCATTCTCAAAACATGTAACTTTAACAAAATTTAATACACAGAAGGAACTACACAAGAGGAGGTTCAGAGCATAATCATAATATAATAAAAATAAGTAATATCTATTTGAAACAATCACACTCAATCTCTGCTATACGTACTTCAAGCTAAATACCACATCTCTCTACCTTATGAATAATACATGACTATGTACTCATAATAATTATATAAAATACAAAAAACTGATTCACTATATACTTTCACTTCATTACAAAATTATTGCAACAACTTTATACAATGAATAGGGCACACAAAGATCACTTTTCTGCCTACAATCCAGCCGAGTCCAAAATCTTCATGACTTCTACATATCTGCCAAAAAGACCAGAAGGAAGAAATCTGTCAATATACTTAACAGAGACAGAAAAATAAAGACATTAATGACAGATCAGATATACTTTCTAAAATCTTTGTCTAGCTATACTCCACTTTTATCTGAAGTGCTTCTGAAATTTGAATGAAAAATTTATCTACCTCAGTTAAGAATCAGGATTAGCTACAAAGACTACATGCTGTCTAGGGATATTAGCACCAATAGCTACATAAAATCTTGTTACTTGAGACAAAAGTTTGCTCATCTTATGATGCCAATCTGACAATAAATAACATTTGAAAAGCTAGGTTAAACAATAAGCAAAATTAATAGCATAATTTGACTAAATACTGTACTATTACAATTACTGATAAGGTTTGAATTTTCAAATCAGTGGTCTAATTAATACAGTACATATTTAGCCATATTTACACAGCTAATTTTGCTTATGTTGATTCAAGTTTATGACAGTAAAACTGTACATCTATAGAGCCCTTGTAACTCATTTACAAGTTTCACCACTGCTAATTGTAAAACATTAAGAAGGTATGACTTTCTCCACATAAGAAAGAATTGCAGCTATACATACATAAGGTGTGAGACTGATATTTGATCTAGCTCATATGACAATGGAAAACTCTGAAACAAATGAGAGCATGAGCATACACTAGCTGGCTGATTATTTTCTGGTCTGTATACACTATTGCATGCTGCTTTACCAGTTCAGTAACTGAAACTTCTTTCCTAACAATGAGACAAATTACTGATATTCCAAATAGAATTTTTTCTCATATTCCAAGCATCACTTGCCCAAACTCATGAGAATCTTAATGTAGTACTGTATATAAAAGCCTTCAGTTACACTCCTCAGCATAAATTAATATGATTACTTCCTCAATTCAAATGTACTGATTCCTAGTTGTTTAGTTTACAGGTTAACATTATTGCTGACGATTTTGTATATAAGCAAAGATGTTCTGCCTTCAGAACATTTTCAATACCTAAATCCACTGCATTCATTATCAATTGAAAATAACATGAGAATTTTAAACCCCTTTTTGGGATAAAAACAATTGTCACAAAATTGTATTGCATTTCCCATTGCCATGAAAAAGAGCTTTGAATTTCAAACAACACAAGACTGCATTTCCCTTCATATTACACTCAAAACATGTACACATTCCTTCATAATTAATGTCAACAATGGGGGCACCAATAATTCAAAAATGTAGAAAAACTGAAATGGTTGGTAATAAATTTCTTGCCATTTATGAGTAAACAACACATAATTGTAACACCATGCTAAATGTTGAAAAGGGATGCATCAAATATTTGCAAGAAGCCATGAGAAGATTCAACTTTTGTCTTCTGAACAAAATCTGTAATCCTTTTTTTATGTACGTACAGGAAAATATGAGGCCAGCCTTCTCAATTCGTTATGCAGGTACTGTACCTGCAAATTATGCATACTTTAAGCTAAATTAATTCTCCTCTTCCTTTTTCTGCCAACTGCTTGGAAAGTAATCAATTTTTCACTCGCAGCAAGGTTACAAGATAACTGCTGAACAGCTACCCTTTCTCTTAGTAGGCAATCTGATATTGCATCTTTAATAATGTCATTTTCAAAATATATAGACAATTCCCTCAAGACATCACCTTTTGTAGTACAGTCTGCTATGCTGTCCTTCAACTTTTCTTTTGTCATACCTTCTGAAGTTGTTTCTAGCCAATCTTCAGCATCACAGAGGAATGGGTTCCCTTGCATATCTTCTTTGGACATATCATGCAGTAAGTCATCTATCAATACCTCCGCAACTCTGCTTCGAACTTTATTTTCATCTTCAGTTTCAATAAGAAAATCTCTTCTAGAATCACCACTTTTCTTATTATGGCTCTCTTTGTAAGTATCATACTCACAAATTTTTCCAGAACAAGTCTTCATATGCCTCTGAAAATTTTCAAAAGGGAAATCTCTGAAGCAATCTGGGCAGGTAACTAGGTTTTGATGCATCATTTTGTGTCGCTCAAAATCAGTAGGATGACAGTATAGTGTCCTTCCACAAGAAGTGCAATCATAAAGTTTCTTGTTCAAGTGAGTTGTAAGGTGTCTCTTAAGTTTACTGCTTTCTCTGAAAATTTTATCACATATGTAACACTTGTTAATTGTGTGGCACTTTGAATGTGACCTGAGTAAACGATTAGTGGTAAACTTTTCATGACAAATTTGGCACTCATATTGTTTCATTTGCTTGTGGAGTACGACATGTCTTTTCAGCTGGTCTTCACTTCCAAGTTCCTTCATACATCCTGGATACTGGAAAGTCTTTGGAGCCTCATGAATTTTTTGGTGTTTCTCATAGCTATCCATTGTTTTAAAACCTTTACCACATATATCACATAAAAGCTTCCGATTACCACTCCAGTGAACCGATTGGTGGGCTTTTAAATAGAATGCAAATCTAAACCCAAGCCCACAAACTTGGCACCTGTGTGGCCGTTTGCTGGATTGCATAACCTGCCTCTTGAATTCATAGGCATCTCTTTCAACCTCCCATGTTTCTGCTACTTTTGATGGTTGACCAGCTTCATCTTTTTCTTTAACAGGATCAAGTTCATCAGCACACCTAAAGTTACCTTCATCTTCATTCCCTAAAACTGGGACCATGCTGTTTTCTGTTTCAAAATTACTTGTTACATTTATTGGATCCTCATCCTTATTACACGATGAAATTCTTGTACCAGCTCCCAGCGACAGTTGTTGTTGTTTACCTACGCATTCTTCACTGTTGGAAGACTGTATCTTTTTGGTTTCTTCCCAAACTTCTTCATGCTCTCCACTGTGAAGTTCTGACAGTGGCAAAGGACACATCTTTAAAGATGTATGTGAGTCAACCTCCTGTGGTTTCTGCACAGGCAGGATTTTTTCTTCAAATTCACACTGTGATGACTGCCCATTTCCATCAGTTATGCCTTCCTGAGTTAGCTGTGCACTTTCACAGGTGAACACATTTGAGGTTTGGTCTTCAACTTCGTCTGCAACAGGAGTCTGAGCTTCTTTTACAACTGCAGTCTGTGGTAAAAATGGACCTTTGTGTTCCTCTGGTAATTTTACACTTGAATTAACAATAACCCTCCTTGGAGTTTGTAAGTGCTCATTGGCTATTGTTTCTTCCAGTGATTTCAGCTCTTCTGAACCTAATTCTTCCTGTAAAGATTGTAAATCTCCTTCTTCAATGACTTCTTGTAGTGACTGTAAATCTTTGATTCCCTGTAGTGGCTGGTTTTGCTGACTTTCCTCTTGATATGAGCTTTCCTCATATGATTCATATCCATAACCATGTTCATGACCAATATTAACTGCAGACAAACCCTCTGCTTTGAAATCATCTGTCAGAGATGAGAAACTGTGTAAATCTTCTAGATTTTCTAACCTTATATTACTGCCAACAAATATTCTAATTGGAAGCTGGCTGTGACCTTCATTACCTCTAAATATATCAGATTCCATGACTCTCTGACTTTCCTGATTTTTGTCCATGACTCTGATAACATAGGGAGCTTTACATGGATTAACATCTGAAACCTGTTTACAATTCTGATCCTTTGACCACACTTTTAACTGGACTGGCCTTTTCTCCTGCAAAACCTCTCCACAAGTAGTGTACACTTCCGATTCCTCGATAACGCCAAATTCTTCATCGGTCAACTGGAAGTGCATCTGATCACTGTCTAAATTTTTCAAGTGTGTTTCCTTTACTGGAGTGGTATTAGCGGGAAAACTTTTAACACGCACTTTCACCTGTGGGATTTTATTACCCTGGTTCTCATTTATCAAGTTATCAACGTGATCTGAGAGCATAATCTGCTCCTCTGAAGATGTAGACATAGCTTCATATTTTATTTCAGTGGCATGTATACTGATATGCAATTCAAGACTCTTCTCATTAAAGAACTTTTTACCACAAAGCGTACATGAATATTTCTTATTCCCCAAGTGAAGAGACATGTGTTCACTTAAATCAGGCTTGCTTGCACATACTTGGCTACATAAAGCACATTTAAAAGCTGTATTGCTCGTTGATGCCATCATGCTAATTTTTCTTGATGGTCATTTAAGTTTAGGAAAATTCTGCTGCAAAAGAATTCTCAGTAAGTTTTCCTCACAAGTTTCCACAGTTCCACAGAGTGATTGTCCTTAACCATTTCAAAGAATAAATTCAGTGTGCATTTTCTCTGCAGAGCTCGAACTGCAGAATAACTTCAAGATTAGCAGTAAAAAATTTAACTTCACTGATGAACACTAACAAATTATGAAAACTTGACTTCGTTCAATGAGCTAAAAGGCTTCATTTATCTTTATCTGCCAAGTAACAGGAAAGTGAAATACTTTCTCATGATACAGCAGCCAATTTACCTTTACATGAAAAACAGAAGCTCTGACCAATATCAGTACAAAGGAGGTCCATAGTAAATCTACTCCTCCACAGTTTAAATGCCCATGTAGCGAAAAAGGAAAACTTCTAATGATGTTGCCTGCTGAGTTATTCTCGGGAGATAAAGTCGCCTCAAACCTGCAAAGAGAAAACAATACAATAATATGCATCCGTATATGATTAAGTCAAAAGGAAAACGCAAAAGTACAAATTCTACAATCAACTCAAAAGAAATGTATTACAGAAACATGTACAGTAAAGAAACATCACAATTTTTGGAAGTAAAATGAAATTTTCATTATTAAAATGAAGTTTTATTGTATACTTACCGAACAATTATAGAGCCGTGATTTCCACGAGCGGCAGGATACTAAATTCAAATTTAGCGCGTAGGCGTCGCCAACACTGGTGGTGATGACGTCATCTCCCTCCACTCGCGGGAGAACCAGGTACAACTGCCCAGGTGAATCCAATTCTTTCTGCCCGTCCGTCCACCTAAGGGGAGGAGGGTGGGTATAATCATAATTGTTCGATAAGTATACAATAAAACTTCATTTTAATAATGAAAATTTCATTTTTATTGTAGTGTCTTACCGAACAATTATAGAGCTGATTACACATTTATGGGAAGGTGGGATTCAGTGGACCACTAGTATTTCTAAATGGTTACATTTATTACAATACCAGTAAACACTCAAGGTGTCTGTTGTACCTTACCTTGTAAGAGAGCTACAGCAGACTGTTACTGCCTCTGGTCGGTGCTCTTCTTACTATTGTAGAGGAATTGGAATTTGACCAAAGTTAGCCTCTACAGGAGTGGAATCCTTCTGTAGTTCAAGCGAGTCAATGCTGACTGACGGAGGATAGTAACAACAAAGATTGCCCTTGCCCTGGGCTAAGACCAGAAATTCAATCATACAAAACATTTGTCACCAACACCAGATTTAAAAACATATATACCCAACCATTGTAAAATCTGAGCTAACAGACTGATGAGTATCCCAGGTACTCAGTACCCCCGGCTTCCCTTGAACTCGACAACCTATTCAAGGTGAAAAGTTAGCATAGGATGGTGGATCGGACCCCTGTGCCGTTTCTCCCAACACCATGCCAGAAACCGCCACCGGACCTAACGTTTTACAATTCTCGAAAACCGTTTCTATCTCTTTGAGATAATGACTCACAAAAACCGAATTCGATCTCCAGAACGTGCTCTGAAGAATCGAAGCTAAAGATAAATTCTTTCTGAATGCTAAAGAAGTTGCCACTGCTCTAACCTCGTGAGCTTTAACTCTCAGAACGGAAAGATTGTCGTTCTCGGACTGCGAGTGAGCTTCCCTGATAAGCTCTCTAATAAAGAACGATATAGCATTCTTAGAAAGAGGACGAGAGGGATTTTGAGCCGAGGTCCAGAGCTTAGAAGAATGTCCTCTAATACCCTTAGTGGCAAACAGATACTGCTTAATAGCCCTGACTGGACATAAGAGCCTTTCTTCCTCCTCATGTCCAACCAAATCAGATAAGTTCCTTACCACAAAACTCCTCGGCCAAGGATTAGAAGGATTCTCATTTTTGGCTAGAAAGGTCAAAGATACCGAAAATACAGCATTGCCTTGAGAGAAACCGACTCTTTTGTCTATAGCGTGCAATTCGCTGACACGCTTAGCAGAAGCTAGTGCAATAAGAAAAAGTGCCTTCTTAGTCAAGTTCCTGAGTGAAGCCGACTTCAAAGGCTCAAACGGTGGCCCCATGAGGAACTTAAGCACCACATCTAAGTTCCAAGCCACTGTATCCTGCGGGAGCTTAGTGGTTTCGAAAGACCTAATGAGGTCCGACAGATCTGAATTGGAGGAAATATCCAAACCTCGATGTCGAAAAACCGAAGAGAGCATGGCTCTATATCCTCTGATCGTCGAGGGAGCCAGTTTCTTAGAGTTCCTAAGAAATAGAAGAAAATCTGCTATTTCTGTTAAAGAGGTCGCAGAAGTAGAGACTTTAGCACTTCTACACCACTCTCTGAAGATTCTCCACTTCCCTTGATAGAGTTTGTTAGAAGACTCTCTCCTACAACGAGCGATAGCTTCTGCAGCTCTTCTTGAAAACCCTTTTTCGCTCTGACAAGATTCCGGACAGTCTGAACCCTGTCAGAGCTAGAGCGGACAAGTTTTGGTGGAACCTCTTGAAGTGAGGTTGTTTGAGAAGCCACTTCTCTGGAGGAAGAAGTCTGGGGAAGTCTACTAACAACTGGAGAAGGTCCGGGAACCACTCTTTCCTGGGCCAAAAGGGAGCGATTAACGTTAGTGTTACATTGCTGTGGCCGAACATTGAACTTGTTCAGCACCTCTCTTATTAGACCGAACGGAGGGAATGCATAAGCTTCCAGACCCGACCAATCCAACAGCATTGCGTCCACCGACCAAGCTAGAGGATCTGGAACTGGAGAACAAAAGAGAGGAAGACGGTTGTTCCTTGATGTCGCGAACAGGTCTATTGACGGTCGTCCCCAAAGGCGCCAAAGTTTCTAACAAATCTTGTTGTCCAAAGTCCACTCCAGAGGTAACACTTGCTGTTGACGAACTTAACTCGTCCGCCAGGACGTTCATCTTTCCCGGAACAAATCTCGGGACTAGCTGAACCTTCGCTTCGTTTGACCACAGGAGGAGATCCTTGGCTACTCCGTATAGAGAGAAAGACTGAGTCCCCCCCTGTTTCCGCACGTACGAGAGAGCCGTGGAGTTGTCGGAATGCACTGCCACTACCCGACCTTCTACTAAGCTCCAAAACTGTCTGAGCCCCAGGAAAATTGCTAAAAGTTCCTTTACATTTATGTGGAACTTCTTCTCCTTCTCCGACCAAGCTCCTGAAGTCCGTTGATTTCCCAGCGTCGGAAAAGAACTGTAGGTTCGGGAGGATGGGTCGTAAATCTAACCCTTCTTCCAACCTTGCTCGAGAGAGCCACCACCTTAGGTCCTCTTTTATTTGATCTGTGACAGGAAAGGTAATCGAGTCTGGTTGTGTCTTCCTGCACCAAGAGGCTCTCAAGGAAAATCTGCAGAGGTCTCATGTGCAGTCTTCCCAACGTCACAAATTTCTCCACTGACCTCATTTGCCCAGGAGCCTCATCCACTGATTGGCAGAACTTACCTTTTTGTCCAAGAACTCCTGAACTGTCTCCAGACAGCCGTTGAACCCTCTTCGGGGACAGAAAAGCCCGAAAAAACTTGAGCATTCAGAATCATCCCCAAATAAAGGATGCTCTGAGATGGAACCAACTGGGACTTCTGTTTGTTGACCAGAATTCCTAACTTTCTGGCAAGATCCAGAGTTGTTCCAAGGTCCTTCATGCACCGACTCTCTGATTCCGACCGGAGAAGCCAATCGTCCAGATAGAGGGAGATTCTTACTCCTAATATGTGCAGCCGCCAGCTTCCTATCGGGGATAGAACCCTGGTGAAAACTTGAGGAGCGGTCGCTAGTCCGAAGCAAAGCGCCCGAAACTGAAACACCTTGCCTTCGAACATGAACCTCAGGTACTTCTGAGATTCGCGATGTATCGGAATATGAAAATAAGCGTCTTGCATGTCCAGAGAGACCATCCAATCCCCCTGTCTGATGGACTCCAGAACCGACCGAGTGGTCTCCATATGAAATTTGTTTTTCTGGACATGCAAGTTTCAGGGCGCTCACATCCAAAACCGGCCTCCAGCCCCCTGATGACTTGGGAACTACAAAAAGGCGATTGTAAAAGCCTGGAGGAAAATCCCCTTCTATCTGTTCTATCGCTTCTTTGAGCACAAGCGCTTCCACTTCTGCGGCTAGCGCCAGAAATTTGTCTGAGCCCGGAGAGTATGCCTGGAATGGAATTGGCACAGGTGAGAGCGAGGGAGGTGAAACGAGAGGAATACGATAGCCGAACTTGAGTACTTGCATACCCAGGCTTCTGCTCCTCTTGTTTTTCCCATTCCTCCCAAAACAGAGCCAGCCTGGCTCCCACTGGTGCATGAAGAACCGAGCTTTCATTTGGTAAGGTTTGTTAACCTTGGCCGAGGCCATTAGACTGAGGTCGCAAATTCGACTTCGGCCGAAAGAAGCGCTTGGGTTTTCTCCCTCGAAAAGGCGCTTGGGCCAGAGGAGAAACCGAAGGAACAGTCTCCAAAGGAGCTTTAGGTCTCTTAGTAGACTGTGCCAGTAAATCCGAAGTAGATTTCTTATCTAGCGCAGACGAAATTGACAACACTACATCGTCTGGAAAGAGGTTATCTTTCACAAAAGGAGCAAACAGAGAGCAGACTTATGTTAGGGAAGTAACCCTTTTAGAAGCAAAGGACACCAAAAGTTTTGCCTTTTCTTAAGGGTACCAAAGGCGATGAGCGAAGCTAACTCATCACATCCATCCCTAATGGATTTGTCCGCACAGGACAGAACACCAATCCAATCCTCTGCTAACTCCTGAAAAGAAAGAGAAGGACAGTCTTCGATCTTGGCCGCTAAAGCGCCAATAGTCCAATTAAGGAAGCTAAAGACTTCCAAAAGTTTAAATTGATTCTTTACAACGTGGTCCAACTCAGGCGCTGTAAAAGAAAACTTTCGCTGCGGCGAAAGCAGATCTTCTAGAGGAGTCGATTAAACTGGAGAAGTCTCCCTGGGAGGAGGCAAAACAAACTCCCAGAGAAGGAGCTTCCCCAGTTACATAAAACCTATACCTCTTACGAAGCAACTTAGAGGGAGGGTAAGCAAAAAGCGCCTTCCCTAAGTCTCTTTTCATAGACATCCATTTCTCAGTCTCTTTCAACGAATGTCTAACCGCTTTAGATAGAACAAGTTTTGGGAGGAGAGGGTCTGAAGTTTTCCTCCTCATCAAAAAAGTCGAAGTTGGGGAGCGCGGAGCCGCTTTCTCAAAATAATCTGGATAAGATACCAGAAGAAATCTAAGGAGCACGTGAATAACACGAGAGGTGATGTGAATCCTCCTCCTCTACTTCTTCTTCATTCTCCGATACCGCCGAAGAAGTAGACGGAACTACAACCGGATCTAAAGGTTTCGAACCACCCTTGGACTCATTCATCCAGTTGGTTAACATCTCTAACTGCTTGCGCAAAGGAGCCAGAGACGAATCAAAAACAGTTAACGTAGGCTTGGAAGAGCCTAAATGTTCAGCAGGAGGCGGAAAAAACTACTTGCGCCTCGCTCGGAGCCGCCGAAATTCGAGGCAAACAGGCGCATCAGGCGTAACAGACGAGAAAGCGCCTAAAAGAAACACCCTTAGAACTGCTAGCTACAGCGCTAAAACCACAATCTCTACTAGTAGATGGAGCCGAAAAAGGCACAGATTGAGGCGACGAATGAGTCGCTAACGGCCGAGGCGCAACCCTACTCTCAGGCTCCTTATACCGCTTGACTGGAGGAGGTGAAGAATCAGCGCCTGAACGCCTCTTTAAGGGACGCGAAACGGGCGAATCTCGCCAAGAGCGCTGCGCGACCGGAGACGAATCGCTTGAATCATTCGAAAGGCGTTTGACCGACAACACCTTTCCAACGCTTAACCGAGCCCTGTTGAGGCGCAACAGGCTCAACAAGAGAGGCGCCTGTCTGTGGGCAAATCCCGATCGACTCCTTGGACTTCCGGTATGTCTTCTCCCCGGTGCGGGGGAGCTGGACAGTGACCTTTGTCTAGGAGACGTGTCAGGACAGACAGACGCACCCTCAACTACACTCTTACCTGAAGACGCTTTCTCCAAAAACGTCTTAACTGAATTACCAAGTTGCAAAACCGTATTCGCTAGTACCGAAAATTTCTGATCTAACCTCGATTCCAGACTGGCAATGGTGTCGGAAGAAACTACACGGGAAGCCGGAGAAGTGGGATTAGTAGGAGGAATAGGAGGTGTAGTTAAAGGAGACATAACAATTTGAGGAGAAACAGAAGGAACAGATGCATCGCAAGACGAAGCAGAGCTAAGTCTACTTTCCCTAAGTAAAGCGACTGCTTTTTTCCTAATTCTGTCTTTAGATAATTTCTCCGAGTATTTGAACTAAAAAACTTCCATTGAGAATCAGTCCAATCACTACACTCGTTACATGTTCGATCTGCTGAACAAACCTGTCCCCTACACTTAACACATTTAGTGTGAGAATCATACTCTAACTTGGATAATCTAGTTTTACATCCTGAGATGCAAAACCTAACTCCCGACGGACTAGAATCCGACATGGCAACGCCTAAATAATAAGCAAAATAACAACGCCAAAAAAGAGTACTTCACCAATTCCGAAGATCAAATCCACAAGAAAAAAGCGAAGCAAAGTCATCCAACCGCACCGACCACCGATGTTCACCGGACGCCGGCAGGAAAAGAATTGGATTCACCTGGGCAGTTGTACCTGGTTCTCCCGCGAGTGGAGGGAGATGACGTCATCACCACCAGTGTTGGCGACGCCTACGCGCTAAATTTGAATTTAGTATCCTGCCGCTCGTGGAAATCACGGCTCTATAATTTTTCGGTAAGACACTACAATAAAATTGTATTTTTCCTAACTATACAAAGCTGAGGTCCTTTACATAAGGAATTACTTTCAGCATAGGCTGGAATTACAGCCATTAAATTCTTGAACAAGGTGGTTAGGCAGTAACTACTGTCTGGTAGGCAGGTAGGCACCCCTGCACGGATGTAAACACTCCACTTTGCCTTTCAGCCCAGGATCAGATTGAGGGGTGGCATGAGGTGGGCATAAATGTACAGGACCTCAGGTTTGTATAGTTAAGAAAAATACAATTTACTTTAAAAAATTGTGATTTGTTCCTACACGATATACAAACCCTCGATCCTTTACATAAGGAAGACTTACTGATTCATGCCTTATTGCCCACATCTCCTTCCTCCCCTTGCTAGAGGAAGAAGCAGGCTTGCTTTTCTGATTGTGACAAGAAAAATAAAAAGGAAACTCTGTGTGTAAGCTTACCACATCAAAAGGCCTGACCAGCCAGTATAAGTTCGAGTCCAATTCTCAACCTGAAGAAGAGAAGTAGGACGGGGAGGGGGAAGGAGGAGAGACCAGTCACTTTCACATCCTTCATACCTCTAGAACTTTACACCACAGGCAAGAGATGCAACTTATACTCTTAAAGGAGCCAGGTAAGCAAACACAACTTGTTGAGTATTCACCACAGGTCCAAGAAAAAGGAGTTCTAAAGACCTGTGGGCAACAACCTAAAGGAGGAAAGATATAATGTCGTCCTCATCAGACTACATCTGTTTTCCAGGCCAACATATTCCTCAGAGTGCGATGAAAAGGATCAAGCTACTGGCACTGTGCGCTATTGGGAAGAGCATTACAAGTGACATAGCTATCAGCAGAGACGAAGCTCGTGATCTCGCAAGACTCGAAGGAAGCCATGTCCTTGGACACTTCTCCATTGTTGAGCCCATAGCATAGAAAAGAAAACCGACATCTGATGAAGGGTGTCGAATCTCCGATGGTCCAGCAACTCATCAATAGGACAAAGTAATGATTGATCTGGATCAATAAAAAACAGTCCAAGGCATAGAGGATCATGACAGAATCGACCCGTTCAAACAGATGCTGAATGATTTGACATCCAAGACGGAGTCGCGACCTGATAACCTGCCTTATGATGGGTGATGCTGAAGACGCTCCATGCAACATGTCTATCCTTTTCACCACTGCCAGAGAGAGACGGGATGCAGTCTTGAATAACAGAAACTCTGTCTAATGACTCTCATGTGGCCTTGCAAAAGTAAAAAGCCATCTAGAGGCCTGATATCCATGAGATGGCAAGACATTGAAAAAGTTTCTCATCAGTAATATAATCTTAACTGAGGAGAAACAATACTACTTACGTGAAAGACTAGAGCGAGTATGTACCCACATTATTCACTGTTGAATTGAAAGAAGTTAACTTTCACAATTCTGATGCCAATCGAAGAGGATGATTCTGATTCATGAAATTTAGTATATTTATTTGACATTCATGCTTATCACATTGTTAATGACCCAAAGGCCCATGGTAATAGTGTTCAGTTTTACCAAGTTCTGCTTTTATGCACTGGCACTTCACTTCTAAGCAATTAGACTAACTGATACTTGTTAGGGTAAATGACCGTGCTGCATCATTTTAATTGGTGAAACAAAAATACAATTAAATCTTTAAGCATACCATTCAAAAGATTGAAGATTCATCAACATTCGTCCCTCACAGAACTACCACGTCCTGCCCAGCACTTATTTGAATGATATTTGCATATATATGTAACGTTTATTGATATTACTCAAGATTGTAGTTGTAATCAGCACAAAAAAACATTTTGTTGCCTATACTAGATAAAGTATGAGATGACGTATTCCTGAGGTCATGTTTTGAACTGAAATGCATTTTCATATTTTAGGAGAACACTTACTTCAAGAGGAGTGTAGAATGCTGCCTGGATGGGCCAAAACTCTTGACTGATGCTCATGGCAGCGAATTCAAGTACTTTTTCGGGAAGGTGGCAACAATCCAGGATTGGTGGCCACTATGTCGCCGCTCGGCCGTTTACCCGATCATAGCATCGATCAGGGTAAACAACCACAGACGATCCATCATCATCGCGCTGGCCAGGCCTTACTCATTCGATATTTAATTGGTGAAACAAGAATGCATTTACAACTTTAAGCATATCATTCAAAAGATTGAAGTTTCGTCAACATAATGTAAAATATGAAAGCTCCATACGAACTAAACTAAGCATGTGAGCTCTTTGTAAAATATGTTTTCAAGGCAGTTTTGAAATCCAATATGGCGGCAATCGTGTGACTGACCGTTCTAACCACAGACAATCCACCATCTTTCCCAGCCTTCCCAGCACTCATTTGAACAATGTTAGCATATATATAAATATGTAACGTTTATTGATCTTACTCAACATTGCAGTTGTAATCAGCACAATAAAACATTTTGTTGCCTATATTAGTGAAAGTACGAAACTTTTTATTCCCAGAGTCATGGTATGAACAGAATTCATTTTTACCTTGTAATTGGGGGTTTTATCCTTACTGCCATCACAATTGAAACTCCACAGTGCTTATTTGATTGTAATTATACACATTTTGGTCTTAATTCACTCCAAATTGCACTAGAACCACTTTGTTGTTCATGGTTCCTAAGCACTCACTCCACAAACACAGTTACAAGCAGCAGACGACTACACTGTTTATGAGGTGCAAAGCTTTATTCCCTTAATTGTTCACTTTACTCATTATTTAGTTCAACTTTACTTTGTCAATTCAAAATGTTTATTTAATTCATGTCTATTATCCCTTTTTTGCAACCAAATTAACCCCAAAAAATTACAAATATTTCTGATGTACTTAGCAGCAGACGAAGCGATGAAAAATGACATCGTTGCCAATCTAGTGGAGCTTTACACATACGCAGATGCTTTTACAAACTGTTTCCATGAATTATAGTGGTCACAGTAATGCAGCAATGATAAAATTGCTGTAATATGTATATATACTACAAATAGGGTAAACAATCACGGACGATCCATTGTCATTACGCTGGCCGGGTCTTATTCACTCGATATTTAATTGGTGAAACAAGAATACAATTACAACTTTAAGCATATCATTCAAAAGATTGAAGTTTCATCAACATAATGTGATACAGTGGACCCCCCGTATTCGCGGACTCACACATTCGCAAATTTCTTTCAGGAACGTTTCCCAGTATTATTCGCAAAAAATTCGCACATTCGCGGTATTTTTCTGTGAGAAATATCCACAAATTCCTGGTTTTTTTATCAATCTCATCATAAAATGCACTTTTTTGTGATAAAACTATTAAAAAAAACCAAATATGAAAATTTTTTGTGGGTTTTTCTTGAGTTTTAACTAACAAAATAGGCTGTTTTTAGCGTTTTTATAGGGGTTCCAAACATTCGCGGGTTCTAACTATTCACGGTGGGGGGGTGTGTGTGTGTCTGACACGCATCCCCCGCGAATACGGGGGGACCACTGTATATGAAAGCCCCATACGAACTAAAATAAGCATGTGACGCTCTTCGTAAAATATGTTTTCAAGACAGTTTTGAAATCCAATATGGCCGCTATTGTCAGGCGGGCTGGTCTAACCACGGACAATCCACCATCCTTCCCAGCCTTCCCAGCACTCATTTGAACAATGTTAGCGTATATATGTAATGTTGATTGATCTTACTCAAGATTGCAGTTGTAATCAGCACAATAAAGGGATTTTGACGAAGGAAAAATCTATTTCTGGGCAAGGGCCTGTGTCGCCCAGTGAAATGCCCCTTTAGCACACATTTCTAAGGTAAATTAATGCTAACATACCAGAGAAAAAGCTAAAATGGAAATGCCAGAATATTCTGGCTCGCTCACCTTATATAAAGGTGTCGGTATGGTTTCTGGGGCGAGTGAAACCACTACCAGGGGTCTCTTGCCATTTAGATTCATCCTTCTTCAAAATCCCTCTACCAGAGAGGAGCCGATCCAAGGCCCACTCCCCACTACCACTACTACTAGCGCCTCTGACGGCATCCTTTTCGTTAGGTGGTCCCTGGACAACCAGTCATTCAATTGGATCTGTCAACAAGTCCCAGGGCTTCAGGTGGATCTCTTTGCCACGGAGTCAAATCACAAATTCCCTTGTTACGTGGCTCCCAACCTGGACCCTCTGGCTTATGCCACGGACGCCATGGCTATAGACTGGAATCAATGGAAGAAGATTTACATCTTTCCCCCAGTGAATCTTCTTTTGAAGGTTCTGAACAAACTCAGAACATTCAAGGGCCACATTGCTCTAATAGCCCCCAATTGGCCCAAAAGCAATTGGTTCCCACTACTATTGGAATTGGGACTCCGACCTCAACGGATTCCCAATCCCAAGCTATCACAACTAGTACAAACAAAGACTGTGTACGCTTCCTCAGGATATCAGAAAACCCTAACTTTATGGACTTCATGAAGGTTGCGGCAAAAAGGGATGCCAACATCGACCCTCAGAACATCCTATTCTTAGAATCGGATAAACATGAATCAACCCTACGTCAGTATGACTCAGCATTTTTCTGAGGAATTCTGAAACTCAAACCATGACAACCAATCTGGCCATATCCTTTTTTAGGTCACTGTTTGAAAAAGGTTTAGCAGCAAGTACTATTACTACTACTAAATCTGCACTCAAGAAAATCTTCCAGTTTGGTTTCAAAATAGACCCTAACAGACTCTTATTTTTTCATCTATCCCTAGGGCCTGTGCTAGACTAAGGCCATCAGAGAGGCCTAAGTCTGTGTCATGGTTCTTAAATGATGTTCTCAAACTGGCCTCAGACACTGATAATGAATCATGTGACTTTTTACCCCTCCTGAGGAAAACATTATTCCTTTTGAGTCTAGCTTCAGGAGCCAGGGTATCTGAACTGTCAGCTCTATCTAGAGACTCAGGTCATATAGAGTTTCTCCCTTCAGGAGAAGTTTTACTTTCTCCAGATCGTCAATTTTTAGCTAAAAATGAGGACCCACTAGATAAGTGGGCCCCGTGGAAAATCCTCCCACTTTCTCAGGACCCATCCTTATGTCCAGTTACTGCCCTAAGAGCATACCTTGCTAGAACAGCCCTAAGATCTTCAGGCCCTTTATTCATGAGGGAAAAAGGTGGCACTATTTCCTTAAAAGGAATAAGGCAACAAATATTATATTTCATTAAACAAGCTAACCCAGAATCTTTCCCCCGTGTACATGACATTAGGGCAGTGGCTACCTCAGTTAACTACTTTCAGCATATGAATTTTGATGATCTGAAAAAGTATACAGGCTGGAAATCTCCGACAGTGTTCAAACACCATTACCTCAAGTCCTTAGAAGTGCTTAAATTTCCAGCAGTGGCAGCAGGAAACAGTTTCTCCTGACACTGCCTAAGTAGTAGTAAGTAGCTTACATCTAGATCTCTCCTTTCTACTACCTGCCTCACTGACATTCTTGCCATGGCTCTGCCACCATGTAGCCTTTGTCTGCCTATATTAGTGAAAGTACGAAACTTTTTATTCCCAGGGTCAAGGTTTGAACTGAGTTCATTTTTACCTTGTAATCGGTGGTTTTATCCTTACTGCCATCACAACTGAAACTCCACAGTGCTTATTTGATTGTAATTATACACATTATTGGTCTTAATTCACTCCAAATTGCACTTGAACCACGTTGCTGTTCCTGGTACCTAAGCGCTCACTCCACAAACACAGTTACGAGCAGCAGACGACGACACTGTTTATGAGGTGCAAAGCTTTATTCTCTTAATTGTTTACTTTACTCATTATTTAGTTTTAACTTACTTTGTTTACTTATTTTTCAAATTTTTATTTAATTCATGTCTATTATCCCTTTTTTGCAACCAAATTACCCCCGAAAAATTACAGATATTTCTAAAGTAGATATAATCCAATGTTTCTAACCTTGTCGTACATCTGGCTGCCAAAAACTATCGCGGAGCAGACGACAGATTTGTGGAATATAATTTTTTTTTTTTTTTGCTAGCACTTTTCATTGATTTAAGTCTATATTAGTATTTTGATTTTTTAATAACTGTATGCCAGAAATAAATGTAACCTGTAATGTTTGCATGCTAAGAATGGCAAAATCACGTTCCTCGTTGCCACTTAGTGGACTTCCACACATACGCCGATGCATTATTATAAACTGTTTCCATGAATTCTAGTTGTCATAGTAATGCAATAATGATAAAATTGCTTTAAAATTTATGTATATATGCTTCCAATACATAGGCTAATTTCACTAATTTCCACATTTGGTGTAAGTTTAATACCCAGTTTTGAGGGTGAACACATACCAATTGGCAATAGTGTATAAATATATCATTTCAAACATCTAACTCACCTGGTAGTTATATATATAGCTTACGTCCCTGACGTCACAGGACAGAATTTCAAAAACTCGCGGCAATCGCCGATTGGGTAGTCAGGTGCACCACCTGTGCGCCCTCTACCAGGTACGTAGCACCATACCAACTATTCCTCAGATCTTCCCTGCCGCCGCTACGGTGACATCGTTGGAACTTCGCTCGTTATAGCCCGTGTCTTTTGCAGTATTATTTTCTTTGGTGAAGTACACTTTGGCTTTGGCTTTCGCTTGATGGATTTTGATTTTCGTTTCGATATTGTTGGTTTGACCTTTGCTTGTTTTTTGATCTCTCTTTTTGATTTCTCATCATGTCTGATTCTGCTTCAAGTTTGAGAATGTGTGTGAAAGGTTGCAAGACTAGACCTTGCTAAATCCTCTTTAGATCCTCATTCTATTTTGTAGTAAATGCAGAGGAAAGTTTGTGAGATAGGTGATAGATGTGATGAATGTGTGGGCTTGCCTGAGACTGAATGGATTGAATATTTACCGCTATGTGCGTAAATTAGAGAAGGATAAGGATAAGGAGAGCGAAGAAGACCTTGTCTCGCTCCTCCATAGACAGTCAAGGAATAGATAGTTCTCTATCCCTCGATAATCCTATTGATCCTCCTCCTGTTTGTATCATTACCAAATCCCGTTTCAGAAACAGGTAAAAGTCCATCATTACAGGACATGATGACGGCCATTCAAGCCCTTGGTCAACGGGTAGAATCCTGGCACAAGACAGGGATTAAATTATGGTCTAATATGAGAGATATTAAAGTGAATAGTGAAATTAGTGCAAGTGCAGTGGAGGGTGCGGCCGCTCGGACTTGTCGTGCTCCTAGTCCTAGACCTCTTCCAAGCTCACCAACCCCTGTGAGAAGAAAGTCGACCGACGAAGGGAGGCGAGAGGTTTTAGCTCCCGCAGCTGGTCGTCCCCTCGAGCGTACCTGTAGACGATCCCCAGGACGCTCACCCTCGCTATAGGAAAGGGAGGTTTTTAAAGTGTTTTCTTCGTCTTCTGACGACGCAGTACCCAGACGGGGCTGGCGTCAGACTTCTAAATCCAGACCCTTAATTAAAAGGAAATCCCAGGACGCCGAGCGTCTTGATACTGGACGCCAGGACGAGCTATACTCAAGAGCGTCCAGGATGTAGTCATTGGAGCAGCCCCGAGCGCTTCCCTTCAGTTTCCGATATTTGCTCTCCTACCAAATTAAGACGTAAGACGTCGCACAGGCGACCATCGTCTTTGGTAGGAGGCAAGGAAATATGGAAAGGGGGAAACCTTCGGTGCAAACTGCAACTCCGGTATCGTTTTCTCTTTCGATTCCGATGCTTGCTCTCCTGCCAAATCAAGACGCATGATGTCGCACAAGCGGCCGTCGTCTTTGGCAGGAAGTAAGGAAGGATCGGACGAAGGGAGACTTTCGGTGCGTGCTACAACTCCTGTTCGCTTCCATTTCGTCTCCGATGTTTGCTTCTCCTACCAATATAAGACGTAAGATACCGCACAGGCGGGCCGTACGTCTTTGGTAGGAGTAAAGGAAGCATCGGACGATTGGATGCCTTCAGTGCATGCTCCTGCTCCTCCTTCGATTGGCGTTCTCAGGCCTTTCATCTCAAGACGAACAGAATGAAGAGAGAGAGATTGACTTTGCAACTTCTCTAGTCTGTTCCCAGCAGCAAGAAGCTCCACAGTTTTCCGTTACTGCCAAGATTTTAAGCAGAAACTCTCCTCTCTTATGCAGTCATATCAACCTGCTACTCTTACTGTTAAACGCCAGGACGAAAAACGTTTTAAAGCACGACGACAGGACGAAAAACGTCTTGAAACAAGACGCCAGGATGAAAAACATCTTGAAGCAACGACAGCAGGACGATAAGCGTCTTGAAGCAAGACGCCAGGACGAAAGAAGTCTTGAAGGAAGACACCAGGACGAAAAAAACGTCTTGAAGCAAGACGCCAGGACGAAAAACGTCTTGAAGCAAGACGCAAGGACGAAAACGTCTTGAAGCAAGACGCCAGGACGAAAAACGTCTTGAAGCAAGACGCCAGGACGAAAATCGTCATGAGACAGGATGCCGAGACTCCAGGCATCAAGAAACTGGACAGCAGGATGCACAAACGAACATGACATCGCTACATCAGTTGTGTCTCAATCAGAAGAAAGGAATGAAGACATCCCCCATTCTCCTTTTGATCAGATGCAAGCGTTTCCGAGGAAGAATATCAAACAGATCTACAACCTTCAGCAGATCTTAAAAGGCTTATGAAAGTTTTTGCGGAACTTTTCCAGAAAGTTTTGTGCCAGCTGCCCCTCGTTCTCCACCTTCAGACCGTTCGACTTTAGAAGGCTTCTAAAGAATCCGACTTTACGAAGATGGTATTATCGCGCTCTTCGAAAAGAGCCTTGAAATTAATGAAGGAATGGATGGACTCTAAGAAAGACCAGGGAAAAACAGCTTTCTCATTTCCTCCGGCCAGATTAGCTTCCAGATCCAGCATCTGGTACGACATGGAGAAGTCCTAGGTTTGGGAGTTCCAGCTTCTTCCCATGGGGACTTCTCTAGTCTTGTGGACTCTTCTCGTCGGACGGCCATGGGGAAGACGAAAGTGTTTTGGTCTTCCTCTGAAATGGACCACCTCCTCAAAGGGATTTTTAGAGCCTTCGAAGTCTTTAACTTCCTAGACTGGACTCTGGGTTCGTTGGGAAAGAAAATTGAAAACTTGAAGTCTACCAAAACGGAAGAACTCGTTCACCTTTATGTCATGCATTGACAAAGCGCTTCGAGACGGGTCGAACGAGCTAGCAGCCCTTTTCTCAGCTGGAATCTTGAAGAAAAGGGCCCAATTTTGTTCTTTTCTTTCGAGTGGAGTAACGCTCACTCAGAGAGCGGAACTGCTTTTCGCTCCCCTTTCGACTCATCTTTTTCCGCATAGTTTGGTAAAAGAAGTATCCTCACTCTGACTCAAAAAGCGACACAAGATCTGACGACTAAAGCAGCAAGGATAGTTGTTCCGTCAAGTTTTGCAGGACAGAAACTTAAAGAAACCACTCCTCTACCACGTAGTTCTCGGCCCTTTCGAGGTAGATCCCTCAGGAGAGGGAATGCAAAGACTATTACAAAAAACTCCAAGAAAGGAGGCTTCAGAGGAGGAAGTAATAAAGTCTGACATAGTTCTTCTTCAGACAGTGGTAGGAGCCAGACTCAAAAATTTCTGGCAAACATGGGAGAAAAAGGGAGCAGATCCTTGGTCTATTCAGCTTCTCAAAGAAGGATACAAGATCCCTTTCTGGAAAAAAACCCCCCTTAGCAGAAAAACCGATTTTGGACGTGAGTTCCCTGAATTTTTTCGTGAAGAAAACAAAAGTTCATCTATGGAGACAACGAAATCAGTTCTTGCTGCAGTCAGACGAGACGACTGGATGGTTTCGTTGGATCTCCAGGATGCTTTATTTTCACGTCCCGATCCACCCAAACTCCAGAAAGTACCTAAGATTTGTTTTACAAGACAGAAACATTTTCAATTCCGAGCTCTTTGTTTCGGTCTAAATACGCACCTCAAATTTTCACAAAACTTATGAGCAACGTAGCAGCAATGCTACACAAGAAACGCATCAGAGCTCATTGTATCTGGACGATTGGCTCCTCAGAGCCCATTCCTACGCCAACTGTCTGGAGAATCTTTCAGAAAACAATTCGATTATCAGAAGACCTAGGCCTTCTGATAAACCACCAGAAATTCCCAAACTGATCCCATCCCAGGAAAATCTTGTAACTTGGGGGATGAGGATTCAGAGTCAGGTTTTTTTTCGGGCTTTTTTCCGTCCACATTGAGAACGGAACAAGCTTTAGAGAAAATAAGAAACTTCCTAAAGAAACAGAAGTGCTCTGCGAGGGAATGGATGATCTGCTGGGGACCTTTTCCTCGCTAGAACAGTTTGTCTCCTTGGGAAGACTGAACCTACGCCCTCTGCAGTTTCATCTAAATCAGCATTGGGACAAGAAGAAGACACTAGAGTCAATGTGTATTCCCTGTTTCGAACGACATGAAACACTATCTACAGTGGTGGAACGATCCCGTCAAGCTCCAGGAAGGCCTCTCCCTAGAGCAGAGGAACCCAGACCTAGTGTTGTTTTCCGACGCCTCGGACTCGGGCTGGGGAGCAACACTGGGGAAGTTAGAAGTCTCGGGCTTCTGGAACAAGGAGCAAAGTAAAGTTCCACATCAATCTGAAAGAATTGACTGCAGTTTTCCTAGCTCTTCAAGGAATTAGAGAGCGTATAGTCGGAACAAAGTGGTACAGGTCAACTCCGACAACACAACGGCGTTGGCCTACATCAGCAACAAGGCGGGACTCACTCAGTCTCTATACAGAGCAGCAAGAGAACTGCTCCTCTGGACAAAAGGAAAAAAAACGTGATTCTGGTAACACGCTTCATTCAGGGAGAAAAGAATGTGAGAGCAGACATCCTGAGCAGAAAAAACATCAGTCTTTGACAACAGAATGGAACTCTCCATCAGGAAGTTTTGCAAGAGTCTATGGCGAATCTGGGGGCGCCCTTGCATAGATCTCTTTGCAACAGCGCAGACAAGACGGATGGAGACTTACTGTTCTCCAGTCCCAGACCCCGAAGCAATCCCACATAGATGCGTTCCTTCTGAATGGGACACATCTAGACGTGTACGCCTTTCCCCCATTCAAAGTGGTAGCACAGAGTGTTACAAAAGTTTGTGGCTCACGAAGGAACCAGGATGACTCTAGTGGCACCCCTTCCTGGCCGACAAGAAGAATGGTTCACAGAGGTACTGGAATGGATGGTGGACACCCCAAGAAGCCCTTCCGTTAAGAGTAGATCTACTCAAACAGCCCCACTTGGAAAGGTATCACCAAAACCTCCAAGCTCTTCAGCTAACTGCCTTCAGACTATCGAAAAACTCACAAGAGCTAGAGGATTTTCGAGGGAGGCAGCGAGTGCAATTGCAAGAGCAAGGAGGTCTTCAACCATTAAGGTATACCAATCGAAGTGGGAGACTTTTAGAGGATGGTGCAGAACAACTCTATTTCCTCTTCCAGTACCTCTGTGACTCAGATAGCAGATTTTCTGCTATACCTCAAGAAGAGACGTAACTTTTCTGCTTCTACTATCAAGGGTTATAGGAGCATGCTAGCAGCTGTCTTCAGGCATAGAAACCTTAATCTATCTGATAATAAGGATCTACAAGATCTTCTTAGATCCTTCGAGACAACTAAGGAAAGAAGACAATCCTCAACATCTTGGAATTTGGATGTAGTCCTCAAGTTTCTCATGAGTGACAGGTTCGAACCCTTACAGGAAACATCCCTTAAGGACCTCACCATGAAAAACTCTCTTCCTGATTAGCCTAGCAACAGCAAGAGGGTCAGCGAAATCCATGCTTCAGCAAAACTGTAGGTTTCAGACAGGGCAAAGCCATCTGCTCGCTACAGTTGGATTCCTAGCCAAAAACGAACGCCCCTCTCAACCCTGGCCCAAGTCATTCGAAATTCCGAACCTCTCGGATCTCACGGGTGAGGAAGTAGAGAGAGTTCTTTGTCCGGTAGGTCTCTGAGGCATTACTTGGAGAGAACGAGACAAATACGTGGCACTTCAGAAGGGCTTTGGTGTTCGGTCAAGAAACCCTCTCTGCAAATGTCGAAGAATGCGCTATCCTTTTTATAAGGCAATTAATTAGGGAAGCGCATTCAGCATGTACTGAAGCAGATATGAAGCTGCTTAAAGTTAAGACTCACGAGGTTAGAGCTGTAGCAACCTCGGTAGCATTTAAACAAAATAGATCTCTCAGAATATCATGGACGCAACATTCTGGAGGAGCAAGTCAGTTTTTGCGTCGCACTATCTTACGCAAGTGCAAACTTTGTATGAAGACTGCTACACATGGGTCCGTTGTAGCAGCTCTTTCAGTAGTGGGAAAAGGGTCTACCCCTTAAAACCCATAATCCAATACTCTTTTTCTTCTCTTGGAACTATTGAAAAGTTATGGTTGTTTGTGGAGAC
The DNA here is from genome assembly GCF_015104395.2 of Macrobrachium nipponense. Lineage (NCBI taxonomy): Eukaryota > Metazoa > Arthropoda > Malacostraca > Decapoda > Palaemonidae > Macrobrachium > Macrobrachium nipponense. The sequence continues at coordinate 57,372,401 of NC_087207.1, forward strand.
TGGATGCAGTCCTTCCACAATCATTGATCTTTAGTCAGGTGATCAACTTGTTCCTTAGTAGTGCCCGGAACAAGAGTATTGTAGGGAGTCTAGTCACATAGAGGTTTGACCGGTTGACAGTCTCCAAGAGGTCTTCAGCCCCCTGGGTGGATCGCTGGACCTCATAAGGAAAGCAGACACAATGAGACAGGATATCATTAAAGTCAGCTTCCTTAACAGGTACGAACCCGTACGTTTGTTTTTATTAAAACACTTATGTCAATTTCCAACGATGATAGTGTTTCTGACCCCTCCACCAAAGGTGTTAATCAGCTATATATATAACTACCAGGTGAGTTAGATGTTTGAAAATGTTATTTTCATGATAAAATAAATTTTTTGACATACTCACCTGGTAGTTATATATAATTAATTCCCACCCTCCTCCCTCTAGAAACTATGGGCATGGAAGATCTGAGGAATAGTTGGTATGGTGCTACGTACCTGGTAGAGGGCGCACAGGTGGTGCACCTGACTACCCAATCGGCGATTGCCGCGATTTTTTTTTTTTGTTGAAATTCTGCCGTGACGTCAGGGACGTAAGCTATATATATAACTACCAGGTGAGTATGTTCAAAAATTTATTTTATCATGAAATAACATGTCAATAGGCAGGTACAACCGAGTGAATCATTAGATATATCCACCAATGTAAACTATTATTAGATAGATAGATGGAAAAATCATAGAAAATAAGTTTAAACTGAAGCAACTTTCAGAGAGAGAGAAGGGAAGGTGAAGGAAGGAAGAAGGACAGGGGTGGCAGTGGAGGTGGGGGGAGAGAGTAAGTGAGCTTTTTACTGCTGTGTTCGTATCCATTTCTGGATAATGGAGTTTTTGTCTCTTGGTACAAGGACAAGTGTTGTTATTCTTTATGATTAGTGATTCACGATAACCTTATAAATTACAGCACTGGGTGTAATACACTATAGCAAAATCTAGTTCTGATACGAGTGTTCGTTACAGAAATATTGCCAAAAAACGTGCTTGCACTGTCTCTGAAACCCATAGTAGGTATGCTGCTTAGTTGTCAATCAAGTTTTTTGTAATCAAGTATTTTTTACAAGCTAGCTATTGTATAAATTTGTATTTTTTTCAATCAAAACATACGCTCCTCAATGCTAACTTTCCTCTTTTAACGACTTTCTGGTCATTGCAAATTCGGCCCCATTAATTTCTTATGGTGCGAAAACAGACAAGAGGCACAGAGAGCGAAAGCGATTGCGTCACACTACGGCAGGATCCGGCAGTAAAATATCTTCATATATCCAAAAAGTAAATAATAAAGATATATATGCACATTATGATTATAACAATTACATGAATAGCTGATAACAATCTGCATGAATAACTGGTAAACTGTTCTGCAAGACAGTTGAGTATAGCAATTCATTTACTATTGGTACGAAAATCAAGATGTCATGACGTCATAATATACAGGACTTAAAAAAACGTTCTAATTCCAAAAAATAATTACTTAAATTTGAGTCAGGAATCAAGTTACTTTTTCAATTACGAATATTTTCAAAATAATCATCATAAATATGTAAAATATTGATGTCCTACTATTTATTTAAATAATTATCTAGTGCACGCTTCGTCGTCGTCTTCTACCAAAACTGTAGTTTCCTTAAAAACGTCGTGGCAAGGGACCATTTTAAGATTGTTGTGATGAAAGTGCCCAAGCATCTATGGGTACAAGTGGTGTGCGGATTTAGCACAGGATATGGGAAGTTTGTTGACACAAGTGACTCCGCAAACATCGAGATGGCGTCAATCTTCTAAAGTTTTGTAATTGTAAGCAAAAATTTTGAAAGCGTTTTGGTGTTGTGGGCCTGCGTTGGCCACCCTTTTCATTACCCTCTGTTTAAATCTTAAAATATGGCCTTAATTTCTAACTTTGGAGAAAATACTTATTTCGAAAGGAGAGTAGAGGTCTTTAGCGCCTTCTCTCACCAACAACAACTCGTGACTGATGACCATCTCCGGTGTTAGGACGCGTTAAAAGTGCTTTTTCGGAGGGTGGCCAGCCGTGATAGTCGGTGAGTTGGTCAGTCCACGCGGTATTTTACCTTAGATACGCTAATTTCACTTATATCCCTGGTTTTGTGTAAGTCTTATACCCAGTTTGGAGGGTAAATACATACCAATTGACAACACTGATAAACAATTAAAGAGCGCAAAACGCTGCAAAGAATACCATAATTACCTTGGATAAGTAGTGGTTGGAAGTCGTGTTTACGATTGTTGTGATGATAGTGCCCCAGTGGTGTGAGGATTTAGCACAGGAAAGGGGAAGTTTCTTGACACAAGCGACTCCGCAAACATCGAGATGGCGTCAATCTTCTAAACATTTTTAATTGTAAGTAAAAATTTCGAAAGCGTCATGGGGGGAGTGTGCACTGTGTTGGCCACACTTTTCATTACCCTCTATTTAAATCTTAAAATATGGCCTTAATTTCTAACTTTGGAGAAAATACTTACTTCGAAAGGAGAGTAGAGGTCTTGAGCTCCTGCTATCACCACCAACAACTCATGACTGATGACCATCTCCGGTGTCAGGACGAGTTAAAGTACTTTTTCAGAAGGTGGCCAAAAACGCGGTAGTCGGTGAGTTGGCCAGTTTCTTTAAAAGTTTCTTTTGGAAAGATTTCAAATCATCAATAGGGTAAACAATCACGGACAATCCACCATCATCACTCTGGCCGGGTCTTATTCACTCAATATTTAATTGGTGTGAAACAAGAATACAATTACAACTCTAAGCATAACATTCAAAAGATTGAAGTTTCACCATCATAATGTGATACAGTGGTACCTCGAGATACGAAAGGCTCAACTTACAAAAAACTCGAGATACGAAAGCCAATACGAAAAATGTAACGACTCTACATACGAAAAGTTTTCAAGATACAAAAGGTTTCTGTAAAGTCCGAGATTCGCCCGAACCACTGATAACAATTTTGAAACTCACGTGCCGCCAACTTAGTAGACTCGCCACCATCCTCCTGCTCTCCCATTGGTTCCTGATGGTAGTCGCGGCCATGAGATCCTTCTCTCCTATTGGCCAGCGTCCCTCCCATCATGCATCTATGTACGTGGTGGCGTGCCTCGGCCACTCGGTACCAGCATCGTTATAGTACGCACGCGGTATTCGATTCGGGATCGTCAACTGTTTCTGAATCTACTAGTCAGAGTTGACATTGTGATGGTGTTTGTGTCATGTGTATTTTCAAAAAAAAATTTCTCATATCTTTCCACAGAAAATGGAAAAAGAAGAGCACCTCTTGAGTGACGACATATATGATATGATTGACCAAGATCTCTCTTGTGGGATAAGTGACCAAGATCTCTCACATGGGATAAGTGATCAAGGTCTCTCTCATGGGGATAAACTGAAACTTTGCAAGGTAGTACGAATCTCACCCACTCCCTGCTGAACAGAGGGTGTTGACCAATCATTTACAACATGCATACGTACCAGTATAATCAAGGCACTTCAGTTTATGTTGAAGGTCAGCAGCCAAACATTCAGTACCCAAATCAGTTGCAGAGAGAGCATTTGGTTGAACAGGGTTTTGATGGACACCAGGGCCAACAGAGTCATGAGGTGCAACAATTAGTAGATAATTATAAAGACGGGCAGCCGTTAATGAACACTACACGTTTATAGAAAAAAAAGACACCCCAAAAAGGCTCACACAGGTCGTATGCTTGCGCAGTTCGATGACGTTTGCCTCAGTCGTTTCAGGAACATTGTGAAAGTAGGCAGAAGCAATCTTCCTTGGATCGTTATTTTTTAAAGAGGCCTTTAGCATTAGCAGGAGTAAGCAAAAAGGAAGAACCAAGTGATAAAAAATGATATTGTTATTGTACAATAAAGTTTCATACATACTTACCTGGCAGATATATACTTAGCTATAGACTCCGTCGTCCCCGACAGAAATTCGAATTTCGCGGCACACGCTACAGGTAGGTAGGTCAGGTGATCTACCGTCCCGCCGCTGGGTGGCAGGAATAGGAACTATTACCTTCTAGAACCAGATTTTCTCTTCCACCTGTCTCCTGCGGGGAGGCTGGGTGGGCCATTTATTATATATATCTGCCAGGTAAGTATGTATGAAACTTTATTGTACAATAACAATATCATTTTCATACATTCAACTTCCTGACAGATATATACTTAGCTGATTGGCAACCCTTTCCCCCCCTTTGGAGGTATAAGAGACAGCTATTCACTGATTAGACAGGTAAACAACATACGTTGTAGGTAATAAATAAATAAAACCTTGGTTCCTATGTGTTTAGACGAAGGGTTGACTTCCTAGCTATTGCTAGGAGTCTGCTTCGTCTCAAGAGCCTCAGCGAGGATGTGACCTATGGTTGAGAGCTCTTGTGAGGACTGTCAATGGGGTCTTATCCACTTACTCGACAGAAACCTGATGGCAATTGTCACTTGGGTGGGGCTTATCCACTTACACAACACCATAACCTATGCCTATGGACATAATTAAGGAGCACAACACCGATCCCGATCACCTGATCCTAACACGAGGGTTGTGCTTAATTTGAAAAGAGTTATCCCCAAACTCCTTTCAAACAACCCAAAGTAAAAATACTATGTTAAAATGACAATTTGTCGAAAATTGCATTTTTCCTAACTATACAAACCTGAGGTCCTTTAACAATAGGAAGGTAACTAGCGGCAGCTGTAGACGGTCGTGAAGATTCGAACAAGGGGAGTAAAACGGTAGTTAACTGCTTGTTCCGGTCGGTGGGCGCGATGGGCGCGCGCCCGAAAGGTGAAGAATCACTTTTGCTTTAGGCCCATGCAAAAAGTTGCAGAGTGAGGGGTGGCATGAGGTGGGACTATATGTAAAGGACCTCAGGTTTTGGTTTTTATAGTTAGGAAAAATGCAATTTTCGACAAATTGTCATTTGTTCCGATACGTAATACAAACCCAAATCGGTCCTTTAACCAATAGGAAGACTCACTTCTTGGTGGGAGGAATCTGAGTCTTTTTGGTGAACAGACGGTGTTCGTCCAACCCTGGAGTGCCTCCCTGGTTCGTAGAGCAAGGGAGGATCCAAACCTCTGTCCGATTGATCGGGTGTGCAACACCCGCAGATCAATGGTCAGACCTCTGGGCCAAGTACTAAGAGAGAGGCAAGCGTATCTCTTCGTACCAGCAAGCAAGAACTTGTTCCTGTTTGCAAGAGACAATCATAAAATGATGGGTTGTTTGTCTCAAATTGGCATCCACTTCCTCCCCCTTGTTGGAGGAAGTGGTGGATATTTACTCCTATCCCTACTGAAAGGGATAGGATGGTGCTCTATTGAGTAGCTCACCTGCATCTCGTCCTTACCAGCACGGGTGGACGACCGTGTTCCCTCTACCCAGAGGTAGAAGGGAAGAAAAAGATGGGAAGAGGAGCCAGTCACACTCTCATCCTCATCCATTCTTTTACGGTCCACACCAGGCGGACTCGATGCTGTTCAGCCTGCGAGGGTCTGGGTTAAACTAAAACAAAAAACGTGTTGAGCAACCACCACGGTTCCCTTAACCGGAAAAAGATCCAAGGAACAACTGTGGGCAATATCCCGAAGGTAGAAGGAGGTTGCATGTGGTGGAAGGTTGGACCATGGCTGCCTGCCTTCATTACCTGCGCCACGGAGAAGTTCTTGCGGAACGCGAGAGAATGATGAAGAGGCGTCCACACTCATCCTGGGTGTCGAGTTTCTTCAGACCAGCTCCGTCGCGCTTTCACAGGACAAAGCAGCATAGCCTTCGTATCGGAGGCGGTCGAAGTCCATTAGGAGGGTATTGTGAAGGACTCGAACCAATCGTCAGTTACCGAAGGGTTCTGAGTCTTCGCTACGAGATCGCTACGAAGATCGGTACGAAATCAGAGCGTCACAAATCCCCATCCCTTTGTGCTTGACTTCTCAAGAGAAGTCATGCAGTTACCTAAGACGAAAAGAAGGGAATAGTCGTATGACTATCCCTCTTCTCGACTTTGGTTATGTACAGTACAAGTACTGACAAGCATAAGACGAAGTAATGATTGCTCTGGAAACAACCGAATAACCACAGCATAGTTTCGTAACTGACTCGGGCGCTCTGACAGCTGCCGACTGACTGGTTCGGAATCAGTAGAGCAAGTTGTCCAAGCATCCGGGTAAGTCACGTGACCTTCGCCCTTTAAAGAGTTATGCTGAGAGACCCAAACAAATAAAATATTTGTTAGTCACCGATGCCGACGGCGCGGCGATGATTCTCTTAATGCATAAGCTCAAAAGGCGAAAGTCAATTGCCTTCAAAAGACCGAGGTCCCTGATGGCAAGAAAATCTCATAGACGTTGAATCTCAGCTTAAGGAGAAACAACACTATGTGACGTTGAAGACGAAGGTAGGCAAATGAATGCAACCTACGTCTTCCAGCTGAATCGAGAGAAGGAATCTCAGATTCTAAACCTGTGCTTACAAATGACTGAAAACGCTAACCAGCCATTTCATTGCTGTCCGGTGTGCAGTGAAAGCGGGCGTTCTTCAGTAATGAACACAGGGAGAGCCGCCTGAAGAACTGCTTCTCATGGGCTGAACGTTGGAAGTAGAGCTGCAGGTGTGGGAGTAGGCGATGTCTTTCAATACATCTGCTAATCCGGGGTGAACAATGAACAATTGCACACCTCCGGATACAAGATATGAGGACAAACTCAGATTCCACAGGCAAAAATCATTCGCATTATCGAGATACGATGCAGCAAGAGACTATTACAGAATTCTGTTACCGTTGCGGTAAACAGAAAGATGAGAGTCGAATAGATATCTCTGTTTAAAATTCTCGCAATACCGAAGACGATGAATACTAGCTTCACAGTAGTAATGGTCATTCATGTATGCGAGAATCCCCGTTAATCAGAGACTTAAGTCCGTGATTGTTGGGCAGAGATACGGTTGGTATTCAATCAAAGCAGGTGAGAAAGACATAACCAACAGTCCATCTCGAAGCGACAGCTGGTACTGAAATGCCTCGGGCAATTCAATACGCAGTAGCTGTCGCGGACTCGTCATCCTGAGTTGCCAAGTAATCCTTTCCATGAAGGAATGCGTTCGGCTAGAACCACCGAGCATAAAAAGATATGCTCGAGCAATTATATTTATGCGAAACGAATTTCGGTAAATATAAAAGCTTAAATGGTGTTGTTGTGACAACATCATAAGTATATAAAATTGAAACTGGAAACTCCTGGGAGGTTGCAGGCAACCCCGAGTTGCAGTTCAATTAGAATACTTTTCGTCTAAGTCGCAATCTGTAGAATAACCAGGATATGCGCCTACCCCTCGACCATTCAACTGCTTAGCAGAATCATGTCGCGAGGTTAATATACGTAGTATATTGTAGGATTCTGAACAACGATCTCCATCCTAAATTCTTTCCTTCAAGACAAAATAAGGATTGGAGATCGACCACCTTCGTCTCTATCAAAGAGAGTGATGAAGTCTTCCTCGAAGGAAAGCTTCAATGGTGAACAGAATACTAAGACGATAGTTTCAAGCCAAACTGGATATTCCCGTCCGTTCTTCTCTATTCCAGGTTGGTCGCCTACTGTGAGATAGTCTTCTTTCAGCAGCAGTCTTCTTCCTAATGCTAGAAATTCCAGGAATTCGAGCATAGGCGAGGTTCCCGATTATCGTGTAACATATCGGGGATTCTCGTCTCGCTCACTTTGGACCGTGGTCTCGCCTAAGTGTTTGGAGATCGTAAGAAACTCGAACACTCTGAATGCGCTAGAAATTCCGTAGAATTCTATGCAGTCTGCGAAACCCCCACCGAATTCGTCAAACGATATCGGCTGGTGGTCCTCTCGATTCCCGTAGAAATCGAGAATGGGGCAGGATCCCTCCTCAACGACCGGGGCTTACGTCAGGTAGGACCCGAAGGTCCCCCCGGTAGCGCGTCCCCAACGTGGGATCTACAGAGAAATCTCTGTAGGATCCCTCCCCTTTCCCTCGTAGCCGTAAGGAGAGAGGGAATGGGGGAGGAATTGGATACTCGCTCGCCTTCCCAGTGGAACTAGCAGTTGGAGAAGAGTAGGAGCAGCCATCGCCTTGCGGCGATGGCCTCTTAGAGTCTGGGAAAACGTATCGTCAGGAGAAAACGTTTTCCCGAGGAGGGTTACGAACTCTCACTGTAGGTAAGGGTCTGCCGCCACTGTGAACGTCGTCTGGGTGGGGCTGATCGACACCTGACAGGAGAGAGCCGATACCGTCCTCCGACTCATTCCAGTCCTCGTCGAGGTCGAAACTTCTCAGGAGGACCGAAGGAGTATTTAAATACGGTGTCCGAAGACACGTAGAAACGCCGCTGTCGCAGTAGAGGAGGTGGAAGTAGCTTGATCGACTGGCCAGAACTGAGAGAGCCTTCTTGTCCGGAGACGAGAGACTCTGGTTCAAGACAGACTCGGCAAGCTCCGATCGCGGCAAACCCACCGTCGGTTTGGGTTCCCTCTCGGGCCCCAAAACGACTCGAGCAGAGACACGGGCTCTGCTGGTGGGAGCGGCGATCCTTCCCCAGGTCGTTGTGCTGACAAATCAGTGCAATAACCTGGGCAAAGTTTACTCTGAATCTCGGAAGTTACAGCTCTTGAGGAGTAGGACCGTCCAGTCCTCCAACAAGAGCAGCTCCCAAGAGGACCAGCAACAGATCCTTGACGGTTGCCTACAATCACTTGCGCGTACGTCCTGGCTGGTCCTAAGACCATACCTGGCATGTGCGCTCGTGACGGGATCGTGAGCGGCGCATCTCTCACGATCACTCCTATATACCTCGCTCTTTCCTGGCGTATGCCGAGGAAGTTGAAGGTATCAGAGAGACAGAAACTGACGCTACACCCCCTCCCCCCCCTGACGGTCGCCTCCAATCACTTGCGCGTACGTCCTGGTTGGTCCTAAGACCATACGTTGGCACGTGCGGCGTCGTGACGGGATCGTGAGCGGCGCACCTCTCACGATCACTCCTAGCTACCTCGCTCTTCCCGGTGTAGCCGAGGAAGTTGAAGGTAGTGGAGAGACAGACCTGACGCTCCCCCCCCCGCTCGTCTGGCAGGACCAGCGTACGTGGGGGGCTGCAGCCGATCACCAACCCGCGGTGGGGATCGATCTGCAGGCCTGGCCGTGCCGCTCACCTGTGGCGAGTGGCTCGACTGAGCACGTCGACCACCCCGGTCCCGTGCATCAGACGAGCTGCTGCTGGTTACTGTATCCGCCCGGTCCCTGTGGGAGCGGCGGTCAGGTGACCTGCAGAGCTCACTTTTTGCGGTGAGACCGGTGAGACGTCCTCGCGGCACGTCAAACCGCTGGTACCAGCCGAGGCTGGTACACCCGTCAGTCGAGGGGACCTGGGGGACCTCTCCCAGCCTCAACCCGTGGTCGGTCAGAGGACAGTCACGTCCACCCGAGGTACCGGCTGGTCGCTACGAGAGCTGCCGCTGGCCTGGCGAGAGTCACCTGAGCGGCTCTCGACAGTCTTCTGCTCTGTGCCTCGGTCATGACGCTGAGCGAACTCAGGCATCTTAACTTTAACTGGCTGCACGGTCACGGGTACCCGAAGGAGACCGTACACTCGGAACTTCTCGCGGACGAGAAACCGAGCCGGTACCTGGCTTAGCAGCAGAGCTGCCAAGACCAGGCGAGGGTGTACCAGCGGTAGCCAGCACATCCTTGGTCCCGTCTTCTTCTTCTTCTCAGAAGAGGAGACGGGCCCCGTTCCCGAAGGAACAGGAGGACCAGCAGAAGAACCCCCCGTCACACCGGAGTGAGACGAGCCCTTCGAAGTTCCCGAAGGAGTCTTCTTAGGGGGAAAGACCCCGTTACCAGCTGGTCGCTGCGAGAGCGGCCGCTGGCCTGGCGAGAGTCACCTGAGCGGTTCTCGCCAGCCTTCTGCTCCGTGCCGCGGTCTTGGCGCCGAGCGAACTCTGGCGCCGAAACTTTGGCTGCACGGTCTCCGAGGAGAGCGTACACTCGGGATCTCCCGCGAACGAGAGACCGAGCCGGAACCTGGCGTAGCGGCATCGCCGCTAGCACCAGGACGAGGAAGTACCAGTGGCTAACCGATACTCCTCTGGTCCCCGTCTATCTCTTCCTTACGGAAGGGGAGACGGGCCCCGCTCCCGAAGGAGTTCAGGAGGACCAGCAGAAGGACCCCCCGTCCCACCGAGGTGGGAGCGGGCCCTTAGAAGTTCCCGAAGGAGACTTCTTAGGGGGAGGAGGCAGCCTTCTTCTTCTTCGGCTTTATGGCCTTAGAAGTCGAAGGGGAAGAAGGCAGCAGCAGAAACGAAGACGAAGATGACACCTTCCTCTTCTTCGTCAGCTCACGCAGGACAGTCGTCAGGTCCTCCATCCAGGCCGGAGTCGGGCCTATTGCCGAAGCAACACGGCCCGACTGCACCTGTCCGGAAGGACCTGGGACTGGGGAAGACACACCATGGGCAGGACCAGCATGGACAGGCGCAGGAACCAGGAGCGACAGGAACAGCAAACACCACTCAGGAGCGGCAGGAACAGCGGCAGCAGTAAACACAGAAGGGACAGCCAAGCCAGTAGCGGGAACCACATCAGCGGCAGGTACGGCAGGCCCAGCCATCGCCTCGTAGAATCGTCGGCAGCCAGCGGGAACCGGGTACTGGGTCTGGCGGCCGGTCCCAGGGGCGAGCTGCTGGAACAGCGGAAGTCTGGGGCAGGCAACAAGAAGACAACACAGGCGGCGGCGGCATACCCCTCCTCGGTACGGCGGCGACCGGCCCTAGTAGCGGCAGACGGCGTCACCGACACAGCATGGGAGTGTAGACCAGCGGGGGGAAGCAGCATAAGCCCGCCGTGAAGGTTGTAGTGGAGACCGCTCCAAGGTCACCGCCCCAGACCTCGCTAGACTCTGCAGCAGATCGTGGATGCTAGGCACGCCCTGCAGCCGCAGTGGCCCATACCTGTCCAAGGTCGTCTCCCACGGATGTAGCACCTGCGGTAGCACAGACAGATTAGTAAGAGGGGTTCCCTCACGCACGAGACATGCCCCACCCCGAACGCAAGGAAGACCCCAAATACAAAATACAACGAAGAAGCTGAGCGGGGGCAGGAAAGAAGACGAAGAATCGGATACCAAGGGAGTCGCGGGAGAGCTTTCCGACGACTTCCCGGCAGACCTTCGCTTCCCCTACCCACGCACAGCAGTGAAGAGTAATATGAAAATGAAACAGAATACTGCACTTGCGATTCACTTCATAGAACTTAAAGGGGAAAGATCAATTCCCGGGTAAGAGCGGAAACTTGATCCATAATAATATGATGCTATCATAAAATATATATGAAAATGAAACAGAATACTGCACTTGCGATTTTCACTTTCACATAAATAAATCGTAAGGATTAATTCCCGGGTAAGAGCGGAAATTGATCCAAAATTAAATTTGATGCAATTAATAAATGAAAATGAAAAGAATACTGCATTGCGAATCCACTTTCATTGCATTCTATTCATACAATAAGAGGCTCGTGCCGAGCGCAATCACGCTCTCGGCAACGAACGCACAGGGCAAAAATATAATGAAAAAGAGTACTTACATCTTTCAATTACACACTTTCGCCCAAAATACATGACTCGGCGCGAGTGCGCCCGCCCTCGGCACCGAGACATAATTCAAGTCAATTTCATGAAAAGAGCGGAAATCGCCGCATCTACGGCGATAGCTCCATGTTGACTTCATATTAAGTAATGAAAATGAAAACAGTGTACTTACAGTTTCATTTTCAAGTCAAACAAACCATTAGTAGAAAACACAATATAAACAAAGCATACGACGATGAAGCGGGCAGAGAGCGATGACGAACACGTCCTTCACACCCGCGGCCGAAAGCAAAAAAAAAAAGTGATTCTTCACCTCTCGGGGTGGGCGCGCGCACGATCGGACAAGCAGTTAACTACCGTTCTTCCCCTTCCCGTTCGAAGCTTACGACCGTCCCAGCTGCCGCTAGTTACCTTCCTATTGTTAAAGGACCGAGGGTTTGTATTACGTATCGGAACAAATAAAAATTAACTCGCTTAGTTAAGGATCAGTGTTGGCTCCCTATCCCAGCAACATATCCATAGACACGTATAACCAAGAGAGAAGGATCTCTCGTAGGTCAACTTGACCTCCATTGTGTAATGGGAAGTCAACACAGAGTTGCATCTCTGACAGCTAATATGTCCTGATGACATATTGTTATGGAAAGAACAAGAATTCATAAAAGCTCGCACTTCATGCGCTTTTAATTCTCAGCTGTTTGAAGGAATCATCAAGTTACTCATGAAGTGCTTTAGCGATCACACTTGTTTCAAGGAAGACCAAGGCTTTCTTTGAAATGGATCTCTTGTGGATGAAGCCTAGAGCCTGGCTGGCGTCTGGCTGGCGCCTGGCGCCTGGCTGGAGCCTGGCGCCTGCCTGGCGCCTGACGCTTGGTACTATTTGGCGCCTGGCTCCTGCCTGGCGCCTCGCGCTTGCCTGGCACCTCGCGCCTGCCTGGCGCCTCGCGCTTGCCTGGCGCCTGACGCTTGGTTGGCACCTAGTCCTGGAAGGCGCTTTTCGCCTGACTCCTGGCTGGCACCTTGAGCCTGGAAGTAGCTTCGCGCCTGGCTCCAGACTGGCACTATTTGGCGCTTGGCGCCTGGCTGACTCCTCTCCACTTGCTGGAGCTTCGAGCTTGGTAGAGTTTCGAGGATGTCTGGCGATGTCCACATCGGACACTCTTATCTGTCTGATTTGTTCGCCTCTAGCGCATCTGCACTAGGTTGGAGGCCCCCTCTTTCTCTTCATCAGACAATGACAGTATTCCTTGAAACTGTCTGCCTCTGGCGTTTTTTTACGCCTGTTTTGGCATTTGGCGCCTGGTTGGCGCTACATTGTCCGAAAGTCCTGAACCTCCACAATAGTTTATCAGGAGATTGGAGAAGGGTGGAAGAAATTCTTCCACTTTGAGCTTTTGGCCTCTCCGCCAGGGGAGGTGATTGTGGTAAACTACATCCATTAGACGATAGGACATCTAACAGTACGAGAGATAAGAGTCTTCCTTCCGAGGAGGATCCTTCTGAATCCTTCGTTGTTAACGAGATCTCTTCTTACTTGTTGATGAAGTTCCTCGTTGCAGAATCTTCCCTATCCTTGTCCGAAGGAAGGGAAGGAGCTTGGAAGTCGAAGGAGACTCCGAGCTGAAATTGGGAGGACTCCTGATTTCTAGCTCTTCATTGTATCCCTCTGAATACCTTCTGGGAAGCATTTCGAGCCCTCATCGCATCCCAAAGACTTTGTAGGCAAAACGTTTAAACCATCTCTTCTTCTGTAGGTGAAAACGTAAGTACCCTGCCTGGGCAACGAAACTTCTATCTGAAAGCATTGAGTCAGGAATAGAGGGTTTTAGTTCTTTTGCCAGACATACTATGCTGGCAAGAACCCATTGCCGAGTCTCCATTGAATCTGATGCGAGATTCCAATGCACAAAAAATTCACTTGTCTTCTTGGTAGTTTAGGGCCAAGAGAAAACAAAGAATTCCCTCATAAAATTTCTCAAAGAAGTTTGATGAGGAGCAGTTCCATCTTGTCGGAACACGGAATCTGAGGCCACAAAAGATCCCATTCGAAGTACATGATATCCTACTCTTGTCGTATTGAGGTATCGTATAAGATCCCGAAGATCTTAATCCTCTGCTATCTCTAATTCCCCTTGTATAGACAGAGTACGTATAGTCTTTTACTGCGCTCTTTGATAGCAGATATATACAAAGGTGATTCTTCCCTCAGAAAAGGAAGAAAAAACCTAATGTGGTTCACAGAGGTATCGGAAGAGGACAGTCTCCTCTTCCATCAAGCACGATCTGCAGCAATTCTATGTCCTGGCCATGACTATTGTCATTCACCTTGAAAAATCCTCTCATTCATGTCCACTTCTGGTCAGTCTGCACGCAGACAGACTCAGAGTGGAGAGGTTGTTAAGGTCTATTTATAATAGATGATGATCGAAAATCCAAACTTTCTTGGAACAGACTTCTAAAACATGCTGTGAGAAGAACATGACCTATGTGAATCCAATCTCTCTAAGACTAAAATGAGGCATAAAGTATCATTCTCTCTTCCTTTGATGCCCATTTATCTTAATATCCATTAAGAATGTATAATCTAGGGGAAAAAAGACTAAAGTTTATTCCCCTTTTAAACTAAAAAATGGCATATATTAATATCTTTCTTGGTTCGAGAATAAGGAAGCAATATAGAAGCAGCATGTTCGTCTTCCATCTTGTGAAGAGATCTATGACGAAGACATCTCGCAGGCTTCCACAACTCTCTTTCCAACTAAGATTAGATATAAGTCAATAGTTATATTGTCGATCGAGAAAGTTCTCACGGACGTGCAACGAACCTCTTAAGGATCATTACGTTCCGTGTCTGTGTTCCGAACAGATTCTCTCTTGTTAACGCGAAAAGAGGCGAAAAAAGAGATTCTCAATACTTCTTGAAATATGAGAGAGCTGTGGAAATGGCTTAATGATTTAAGTCATTTCGTCCCTCCTTGGATTGAGCCCACCCCCCTTCAAGATAGACGGGAACCGAAATCAGGAACGATACCGTGCCGTTACTGAGTCCTGCTGGTCAAGAGAGGATACTGAACCCTTCGATTAATAACTCGCTATATCAAAAAGTTTGCAAGTCCAATATTTTGCTTCTGTAAGCATGAGAGCATCAATTAATATGTTATTGTCATGATACAATAAAGTTTTATGCATACTTACCTGGCAGATATATACTTAGCTATAGACTCCGTCGTCCCCGATAGAAATTCGAATTTCGCGGCACACTCTACAGGTAGGTCAGGTGATCTACCGCCCCGCCGCTGGTGGCGGGAATAGGAATCATTCCCGTTTTCTAAGACAGATTTTCTCTTCCACCTGTCTCCTTACCTTACAGACCTTACAGACCTTACAGTTCGTTCGGTTGCCCCCAGGTCCCTCAGTGTGAGGCGCCTCTAATGTACAGAGAGTTGCTAGTACATCTTCCGGTATATTTTGCATCTTCCAATCTTGGATGGTCTGGGATGCAGTTTAGATATTTGTCGAGCTTATTCTTAAACACATCTACGCTCACTCCTGATATATTCCTCAGATGAGCTGGCAACGCATTGAATAGACGCTGCATTATCGATGCTGGTGCGTAGTGGATTAATGTCCTTGTGTGCTTTCCTTATTTTTCCTGGTATAGTTTGGGGGGGGAGGTCGGGTGGGCCATACCCGTATATATCTGCCATGGTAAGTATGCATAAAAAACTTTATTGTATCATGACACAATAATAACATTTTTATGCATTCAACTTACCTGTCAGATATATACTTAGCTGATTGGCACCTTTGGCGGAGGGTAAGAGACAGCTAATCTACTGAAATAGACAGGAAACATCAATATGTTGTAGGTAATAAAATTAAAAACCTTGATTCCTACCTGTGTTAGCGAAAGACTTCATGGCTACTGCCTAGGAGCCCGTATCGCTTCAAGAGCCTCGCGGGTAGTGACCTCATGCTAAGAGTTCTTGATGGTCTGTTACAGGGGTCTTACCCACTTACGCTTCAGAACCTAGGATCTTTGTCATGGGTCGCTATCCCACTTACATGACAAAACACCTTGCCTATTGGCATGATCATAGAGCACGACACTAATCCCGATCACCTGATCCTCATTGGGGTTAGTACTACGATTGAAAGGAGTCATCCCCGAACATCCTTTCAAGCAACCCACAACTCAACAACAATATCAAAACTAATTATTAAAAAATATTAAAAACAAATTTAAGGGAATGCAGCGTCTTGCCTCCATTTCCCAGCATAGTATCCGCTGATACATAAGGTCCAAGAGCGAAACATTTATCGTATGTTATTCTAACATCCTTTAAATAGTGGGATGCAAATACTGAATTGCACCTCCTAATAGTTGCTGCTAAAATGTTTCTCATGGACATATTCTTCGTAAAAGAAAGGGAAGTTGCCACAGCCCGGACTTCGTGAGCTTTCACTCTCAGCAGCTTTAAAGAGTTCTCTTGGCAATTCCTATGAGCTTCGGTAATTACATTTCTGACAAAGAATGCCAGTGCGTTCTTTGACATCGGTCTCTTGGGGTTTCTTACCGAACACCAAAGACCTTGTCGACATCCCTGAAGCTGTGTCCTTCTTTTCTAAATAAAATTTTAAGGTCCTGACTGGGCAAAGGGACCGATCCAACTCTCTTCCCACCAGAGAAGAGAGTCCCTTGACTTCGAAACTTCTAGGCCAAGGTTTAGAAGGGTTCTCATTCTTTGCTAGGAAAAGATCCTGGAAAGAAATGACAGCCGAGTCTTTTCTAAATCCCACCCGAGAGTTCCAAAGCATGCAATTCACTGATCCTCTTAGCAGTTGCTAGAGCCAACAGGAATATGCATTTGCTAGTAAGATCTCTGAATGAGATTTTATCTATAGGTTGCGAACCTGTCCGACATCAAGAACTTTAGGACAACGTCCAGGTTCCAACTCGGGGTGAATCGGACGAATCTCAATTTCTTAGTCTCGAAAGACCTGACGAGATCATGAAAGATCCTTATATTTTCTCGAGATTCAGCCCTCTGTTTCTAAAAACAGCTGAGAGCATGCTCCTATATCCCTTGATAGTTGATACGGCCAATTTGGATTCTTCTCTCAAGAAGAGGAGAAAATCGCGATTTCGGTTACAGAGGTATTGGAAGAGGACAGCTTCTTCGACCTACACCATCTACGGAAAACTTCCCCACTTCGATTGGTAGACCCGCAGGGGTAGAGGCTCTGCGGGCTCTAGCAATTGAAGTTGCCACTTTCTTTGAAAAGCCTCTCGCTCTGACCAGTCTTTCGATAGTCGAAAGGCAGTCAGGGAGAGACTTTGGATGTTTTTGTGGAACCTCTCGAAGTGGGGTTGTCCTGAGCAGATGCTGTCCTGTCTGGTAGAGATCTGGGGAAGTCCCACCGTCCCATTTCCAGTAACCTCTGTGAACCAAGAATTCGGCGGGAAAGGGCCCAAAAGGGAGCAATTAGAGTCATTCTCATTCCTTCCGATGCCACAAATTTCCTTACTACTTCCCCCAGCAATTTGAATGGGAAAGGCGTATGCATCTATGCCTGACCAATCCATGAGGAAGGCATCGATCGTTGTGGCTCTGGGATCTTCTTCTAGCGAGCAGAAGTTGTCTATTTTCCTGGAGAGGAACGTGGCAAACAAAAGGTCGATCTGGGGTCTCCCCCAGAGTGACCATATTTGTCTGCAGACTCCTGAGTGGAGCATCCACTCTGTCGGGAGAACCTGGTTCTTTCTGCTCACCTGTCTGCCCTTAGGTTTTTAACTCCTTGGACAAACCTTGTACGCAGAAATAATGCCCCCGTTCCTCTGTCCAGGTTAATAGAGCTCTCGCATTTCGTTTCATAGAGAAAGAGTGAGTGCCCCCTTGATTCCGGATGTAAGCCAGAGCTGTGGTGTTGTCGGAATTGACTTGAACTACCACCCCTCTGACTTCCGCTTCAAAGTATTCCAGGGCTAGATGAATTGCCAGGAGTTCCTTCGCATTGATGTGCAGAGTAGTTTTGTTGTCTGGTCCAAATACCTGCTACTTCCTTTGGACCCAGTGTTGCTCCCCAACCTGTTTTCCGAGGCATCGGAAAACAACACTCGGTGAGGGTTCCGAATCAAGAGGACACCCCTTCGTTCCTTGTTAATGGGGTTAACCACCACTTTAGGTCGGATTTTATCCCCTGTTGGATGGGAAAAACATCTGACAAGTCTCCTGTCTTTTGACTCCACATCCTCTTTTAGATAAAATTGCAGAGGTCTGAGATTTAATCTTCCCAGGGAAATGAACTGCTCTAACGAGGAAAGGGTGCCCAGCAGACTGAGCCATTCCCTCGCCGAGGTCCGTTCTTTCCCTAAGAAGTTCGAGATCTTTTCTAAGCCTCGAGTAATTCTGTCTTGAGATGGAAACGCCCGAAAACCCCAAGAATCCATCTGTATCCCCAGATAGACTATGTTCTGTCTGGGGATCAATTTGTGATTTCTCGAGGTTCACGAGCAGTCCCAGAGATTTTGTCAAGTTCAAAGTCTTCTCCAAGTCCTTCAAGCACTGATTTCCGATTTTGCTCTTATTAGCCAATCGTCCAGATAAAGGGATATATTTACCCCTCTAGATGTAGCCATCGCAACATTCATCATTAGCCTCGTGAAACCACTTGAGGGGCCGTTGAAAGGCCGAAGCATAGGGCTCTGAATTGGTATATTCCATGCATCATGAATCGGAGATATTTCTTCGATGATGGATGCAGGGGGACATGAAAGTATGCATCTTGTAGATCTAAGGAGACCATCCAATCTCCTGGACGAAGAGCCGCAAGAACCGATTTTGATGTTTCCATAGAGAACTTTGTGTTCTCCACAAATCGGTTCAATGCGCTCACATCCAGGACCGGTCTCCACCCTCCGAGGATTTCGGAACCAGAAAAAGACGGTGTAGAATCCTCGGGAATGCGGATCCCGAACCACTTCGATGGCCTCCTTTTGCAACATCTGTTCTACCAGTTGCAATAATGCTTCATTTCTTGGCATGGGTCCTGGTATTGGGCTGGCTGACAGTTCCCTCGGGTTCGTAGTCAAGGGAGGTCTGTCTCGAAAGGGGATCATATATCCCTTTGTTACCACGGAAAGGGACCAAATTTCTGCCTGTCTCCGAGCCCATTCTTCGGAAAATTTCCGAAGTCTGGCTCCTACCGGTGCTTGAAGGACTGTTGTCTCATTTCTCTCTCTTGACAGGTCTGAAGGAAGACCTACCTCTTCTTCTGCACTCCTCTCTTAAAAAGAGGATCTGGCCGAGGGTACTCCTAGAAAGGGCTGTTGAGGAGCCCGAGTCTCTCTCTAATAGGACCCGAAGTCCCTCGATTTCTTTGCAGATTGGGCCAAGAGATCTTGTGTGGCCTTTTCTGTCAAAGAATGAGAAATATCTTTTACTAGATTTGAAGGAAACAATTGGTCCGACAGAGGAGCATACAGAAGAGATGACCTCTGAGTAGGAGTACTGCTTTCGTCAGAAAAGAGCTAAATAAGACTCTCTTCTTCAGAATATCAGTTCCAAACAGAGAGGCCACCTCTCCTGCTCCATCCTGAACTGCCTTGTCCATACAGGTGGAGGACACTATGAAGGACTTCTGGACTAAGAGATTCCTTCTCTTGTGTCTTTTTGGCCAACACCCCAAGGGACCAGTCTAAGAAGTTAAAAACTTCTAAGACATTAAACATCCCTTGAGGAGATGGTCCATCTCAGAAGTCCCCCATGTGATCTTTGCTGATGACAAGGCTTGTCTCCTAGACGAATCCACCAGATTCGAAAATCTGCTTCGGCAGTGGACGGGAGAGCTAGACCCCGTGGTTTGCCCGTCTCGTACCAAATTCCCTTCTTTCCTGATAGTCTGGAAGGAGGGCAGGTAAAGACTGTCTTCCCCGCCTTCTCCTTGGATTCCAACCAATTTCCTACGAATCGGAGCGCCTTGTTCATGGAAATGGTTGGCTTCATTTTAATAAAAGATGATTGTTTCGGGACCTTCGTACTTGTAAATAAGGACCTTGGAGAAGGAGGAGCAGTCGGGCTTAAAGAGTCCCCAAACTCTTGAAGTAAGAGGGCTGCCAGCGTCTTGTAATCTGACAAACCCGGAGCCGAGTGATCTTCAGAGTCCGAAATCTCTTCCAAATCCAATTCCGAAGAGGATTGTTTATTTCCAGCAGGAGACTGGCCTCTTGCAACATCCCCCCACTCTCGCAAGAACGACGACCGCCTGTGCGATAACTTGCATCCCTACGAGAGATAGGTTGATCCTGCAAAACGACCTTATCCTTCTCCTGGCAAGAGCGATGGCCGCTTGTGCGACACCTTTCTCCCCCTGTCAGACGAAGGATGTCCTCTCCTATCGCTTTCTCCGGAACCACCTAGTCCTGACAAGGAATACGGCCGTTTGTGCGACAACTAGAGTCCTTGTCAGGTAAAGGTTTATCCTTCCGAAAGCCAAACAAATCTTCCTGGCTTCAATTGTCTTTTGGTAAGAAGTCCGTCTCTTATTTGTCACCTTGTGGGGCTCATTGCGCCGGGTTTGCGGCGCTCGTGGGATTGCCTTGCGCCAAGCTGGCGCTTCTGGCGCCTTTCGCAGAGTGGCGCTTCTGGCGCATCTGGCGCTACTGGCGCATTTCGGGAAGGGTGCGCTTCGGCGCATCTGGCGCATTTCGCCAGGTGCTGGCGCTTCGGCGCATATGGCGCATTTGGCGCTTCTGGCGCATAATGGCGCACTTTGGCGCTTCTAATTCTGGCTCTTCTGACTCGTATGGAGTCTCAAACGCATCTGGCGCATCTGGCGCATTGCGCCAGGTTGGCGTTTTTGGCGCATTCTTATTACTCCTCTGAGTATAAGCCGAAACTTCCGTTTCTTCTTTCCTTCCCTTCGTCTTCTTTATAGGAAGGAAAGAGTCCTTTCTCCTGGGAGTTTCCTTAGTAAAAACTCCTACTAAGGCCGAAAGTTGCTCCTGCACATTTAGGATAATTTTCGCAGCCGCATTCTCTTTTTTCCTTCCCTGATTCAGGTGAGGGATGTCTAGAAGCGGAAGGAAACTCCGATTTCCGTTTAGGAACCAATCTCCTTTTCTTTTCTTCTCACAAGGTGATAGATCGGAGAAAGTTCAGGGCTTGAATCCAAAGTTGGAGCCTTCCAAACTTCTTCTTTAAGGGGCGTGACAGTCATCAGAACTCCATCCCCTTACATTCGGTGAAGAATCTGACGAAGAAAAAAAACACTTCTTTAGGATTGCTTTTTCGATAGCGATCCTTGGCAGTCGGGTCGTCACAGAATCTGCCGAGGGGACGCCTGATCGGTGGGGATTCTCCGTAACCTCCGTACGGCTTTCGACATTCCTTCTCCTCTGGGCCTGTGAGCTTGGAAGAGGTCTAGGCCTGGGAGCGAGACAGAGCCGATTAGACGCACCCTCCACTGCACTAGGGGGGACACTTAATTCACTATCACTGTGCTTACCTTTCAACGTCGCATTTGACGTTCCATCCTTTGTAGCGCAGCTTTAAGATCTGCAATTTCCGTTGCCGGATTTGCAGTCTTTAGTACTAGAGGAAGAAGATAGAGGTTTAGGGTTAGGTGTTAATTTAATAGGCTCGTTAGAGCGAGACCTACTTACACTTCTGGAGGAAGCCTTCCTAGCCCTATCCATATCTAATTTCCTTAAATATGAATTTAAATTCTTCCATTCTTCCTCATTCATATTTACACATTCATCACAGGTGTTAGAAATTGAACATTCATTCCTTCTACACCCCTTACAAACTGTGTGAGGGTCTACCGAAGCTTTCGGTAGCCTCACCATGCATCCCTCATTTACACACTGTCTTCTAACCGTAAAGCTAGAATCCGACATCATGAGAAATATCCAAAACCAAGTCCAAAAAACAGTCCACGAAAGAGTATGCCAAACCAAAGATCCAATACGTCACCAAAATAACCGGCTTAGAAGATCAATAGCGATGAAAAAACACGAAAATCACATCAGGAGTAACAACAACAATGTTGCTGTCACGGCCGATAGAGAAAATCTGTCTTAGAAAACGGGAATGATTCCTATTCCCGCCACCACGCGGGGGCGGTAGATCACCTGACCTACCTGTAGAGTGTGCCGCGAAATTCGAATTTCTATCGGGGACGACGGAGTCTATAGCTAAGTATATATCTGACAGGTAAGTTGAATGCATAAAAATATATAGCTCTACTGCGTTAAATTCATATTGTAGTCTCATTCATATAATCCTGATACATTGCGGTAAACATTACCGCAAGGTTATAAGTGATCTTTTTATTAAAAACTCCTTAGCAAAACAAATACCATGTAATTCATGTTTGCCTATAAATCCCCTCAATTCGAGGCTAAGTCCATGATTGTAGGGGGAATATACGGTTAACTATTCGATCCCGTTGGAGAGAGAGATGTAACCATCTGCTCATGACCGAGAACTGGATGGTACTGTATTGGCTTACAACAATGACAGCCGTCTCGTTCGCTGCCTGGCTGCATTCATCCTGAGTTGCCAGTTACTCCATTCAATGAAGGAATATAATAAAATTATTCTCGAACCTAAGGAAGCTCTCAATAATGCAAATTTAAGCCAAACAACCTTTGTTAAATACCAAAGCTGAGTAGGTATTGTCGTAACAAACCTTTTAAGCGAAGTCCTTACTAGGAAATTCCTATAAGGATATAGATAATTACGTAGCGAACCACAAAGGCAACTATGGTATGCGTATATGACTTGTCATTCAGTAGTCGTATACACCAAATCTTCTTACTACATTCTTTCCTCTCCGATGCAGAGAGAGAATGGAAATCTTACTCTCTTCGTTCTTTTCCGAATTAGTATTAGTCGAAAGAGATCGCAATGAAAACCTAGGATCGAAGAGAATCCCTCAAACTTTTATTCTCTTGGAGATAAGGCCGTATTCTACGCCTCTATTATCTGGAAGAGCCTCTAATCAATGAATGAGAGCTCGTACAAATCTTGTTCAATTTCCAAACGATTGCCACTCTTTCTGTAAATGGTTGGTTGCATTATTTTTAGAAGGGGGATGATTTTAATATCCTCTTACTAGTAATGAACTAATTCTCTCAATAAAAAAAGGTCGCTAAGGTCTTATAAACTGAGAGACCAGCCCCCTTATTGGCTTCCAATTCCGATCTATCTTCCATTTCCTGTCCATCAAGTTGGGAGAAGAATGAGCAACCGGAGGAGAGCGCCTCCTTTCGTAAGGTGAAGGGCTTTTAGCAGTACCGACTCTAACCTGACAAGGGCTACGGCCGCCTGTGCGACATCTTGAGTCCCCACCAGGAAAAGGCCGATGTTGCTCTTGCCTTTACTTGCATTAAGACTATCCTGAGAAGGGCGACGGCCGCCTGTGCGACAACTCCCGTCTCTATCAGGAGAAGGCCTCGAATGTCTTTCACCTTTCGCAGAATCAGGCATTCCTGCGAAAATTCCCCAAAGAGGAGCCTCTCGGTCCGCCTCTAACTCCATCTCCGATGAAGATCCTGGTTCATAGCTTCAGGCGCTTTTCGCCTTTCAGGCGCATTGCGCCTCATTTCAGGCGCTTTGCACCTCATTTCAGGCGCTTCAGGTGCTTTGCGCCTCATTTCAGGCGCTTCGCGCCTCGTTTCAGGCGCTTCACGCCTCATTTCAGGCGCTTCTTTAGAATCCACTTGCCTTGTCGGAGTTTTGCGCCTGGCCGCCTCGTCCGAGCTATCAAAGACTTCTATCGGACGGGATTTCTTAACGGGAAGGAAGTGATCCTTTCTCCTGGGAGGATCCTTCTTCAAAACTTCCATTAACGAAGATATCTGCTGTTACATTTCTCCTAGGATCTTCGTAGCGGCGTCTTCTTTCTCCGTATCCGATCTAGGGGAAGGAGAATTTAATTAATAAATCTCTTTCTTCTTCTTCTTCTCAGGTGGATAGTCTTCCGGAAAACTTTCCGGGCTAGAATCCCAAGCTGGCGATTTCCACGATCTTTTAGAAGGTCTCGATAGCTTGTCAGAACTCCACCCTATTTTCCTTTCGATGAAGAATCGGATGACGAAAAAACACTGTTTTAGGATGCCTTTCCAACGGCTATCCTTGGCAGTCTGGGACGCTACTACAGATCCTGCCGAGGGGACGCCCGACCGGTGGGGATTCTCTGAAACCTCCTTACGGCTTTCGACATTCCTTCTCCTCTGGGCTTGTGAGCTTGGAAGAGGTCTAGGCCTGAGAGCGAGACAGAGCCGATCGGACGCACCTTCCACTATTTTAGGACGCCTTTCCAATGGCGAACTTGGCAGTCTGGGACGTTCTACAGAACCTGCCGAGGGGACGCCTGATCATTATTCTTTACGATTAGTGATTCACAATACCCTTATAAATTACGGCACTGGGTGTAATACACTATAGCAAAATCTTGTTCTGATACGAGTGTTAATTACAAAAATATGGCCAAAAAACGTGCTTGCACTGTCTCTGAAACCCATAGTAGGTATGCTGCTTAGTTGTCAATCAAGTTTTTTGTAATCAAGTATTTTTTACAAACTAGCTATTGTATAAATTTGTATTTTTCTCAATCAAAACATATGCCTCTCAATGCTAACTTTCCTCTTTTAATGACTTTCTGGTCATTGCAAATTCGGCCCCATGATTTCTTATGGTGCGAAAACAGACAGAGGCCCATGGACCGAAAGCGATTGCGTCACACAACGGCGGTAATCCAGCAGTAAAACATCTTCATATATCCAAAAAGTAAATAAAGATATATATGCGCATTACGATTATAACAATTACATGAATAGCTGCTAACAATCTGCATGAATACGTAACTGGTAAACTGTTCTGCAAGAAAGTTGAGTACGTATAGCAATTATTTACAATAGGTACGAAAGTCAAGATGTCGTGACGTCCTAATACAGGACTTAAAAGACCGTTCTAATTCCAAAAAATAATTACTTAAATTTGAGTCAAAATCGAGCTACTTTTTCAATAACGAATATTTTCAAATTAATCATCATAAATATGTAAAATGTTATTGTCATGATACAATAAAGTTTTATGCATACTTACCTGGCAGATAAATACTTAGCTATAGACTCCGTCGTCCCCGATAGAAATTCGAATTTCGCGGCACACGCTACAGGTAGGTCAGGTGATCTACCGCCCCGCCGCTGGGTGGCGGGAATAGGAACCATTCCCGTTTTCTAAGACAGATTTTCTCTTCCACCTGTCTCCTGAGGGGAGGCTTGGTGGGCCATTAATCGTATATATCTGCCAGGTAAGTATGCATAAAACTTTATTGTATCATGACAATAACATTTTTATGCATTCAACTTACCTGTCAGATATATACTTAGCTGATTGGCACCTATGGCGGAGGGTAAGAGACAGCTAATTTACTGAATAGACAGGAAACAACATATGTTGTAGGTAATAAATAAATAAAACCTTGGTTCCTATGTGTTTAGACGAAGGGTTGACCTCCTAGCTATTGCTAGGAATCTGCTTCGTCTCAAGAGCCTCAGCGAGGATGTGACCTATGGCTAAGAGTTCTTGTAGATCTGTCAATGGGGTCTTATCCACTTACTTGACAGAATATAATGTTATTGTCAAAGGGGTCCTATCCACTTACATGACAAAACACCTATGCCTAGTGGCATAATTAAGGAGCACAACACCGATCCCGATCACCTGATCCTCACACGAGGGTTCGTGCTTAACTTGAAAAAGAGTTATCCCCAAACTCCTTTCAAACAATCCAAATAATAAAAAATTCCGTTAAATTAAGATTTAACTCACTAGTTAAGGATCAGTGTCAGCTCCCTATCCCAGCAACTTATCCGTAGACACGTATAACCCAGAGAGACGTATCTCTCGTAGGTCAACTTGACATCCTTCGTATAATGGGAGGTCAACCCAGAGTTGCATCTCCCGTAAATGACAGCTAATATGTACTTAATGACATATTGTTATGGAAAGAACAAGAATTCATAAAAGCTCGCACTTCATTCGCTTTTAATTCTCAGCTGTTTGAAGGAATCATCAAGATACTCATGAAGTGTTTTAGTGATCACATAGTTTCAAAGAAGACCAGGGCTTTCTTAGAAATGGATCTCTTCTGGATGAAGCCTAGAGCCTGGCTGGCGCCTCACGCCTGCCATGGTTTGGGCTACCTTGCGACCTCGCGCCTGGTGGCGCTCGCGCTTGTCTGGTGCCTCGCGCCTGGATGGCGCTCGCGGCGGCCTGGAGCCTCGCGCCTGCCTGGAGCCTCGCCTCTGGAGCCTGGCCGGTTCCTCCCCACTTGCTAGAGCTTCGAGCTTGTTAGAGTCTCGAAGATGTCTGTCGATGTCCCCATCGAACTCTCTTATCTGTCCGATTTGTTCGCCTCTAGCAAATCTAAGTCAGGTTGGAGGCCCACTCTTTCTCCTCACCAGACAATGACAGTGATTCTTGGGACTGTTTGCCTCTGGCGTTTTTTACGCCTGTTATGGCATTTAGTGCCTAGTTGGCGCTACATTGTCCGAAAGTCCTAAACAACCACAATAGTTTATCAGGAGACTTTGAGAAGGGTGGAAGACCTTCTTCCACTTTGAGCTCTCGGCCTTTCCGGCAAGGGGAGGAGTAGTAGTCAACTACATCCATAATTGATATGAAATCTAACAGTACGAGAGATAAGTCTTATTCCGAAAAGGATCCTTTGTGATTACTTCTGTTGCTACCGAGATCTCTTCTTACATGTTGATGAGGTTTCTCGCTGTAGAATCTTCCCTATCCTTGCCCGAAGGAAGGGAAGGAGCCTGGAAGTCGAAGGAGACTCAGAGTAGAAATTGGGTGGACCCCTGATTTCTTAGCTCTTTATATATATCCCTCTTAATACTAACTGGGCAGCATTTTGAGCCCTCATCACATTCCAAAAACTCTGTAGGCAAACGTTTGCAACATTTCTTCTTCTGTATGATTTTAAAACGTAAGGACCCTGTCTGAACAACGAAACTCTATCTGGAGCATTGAGTGAGGAACAGAGGGTTTTAGTTCTTTTGCCAGACATATTATGCTGGCAAGAACCCATTGCCGAGTTCCCATAGAATCTGATGCGAGATTCCAATGCACAAAAAATTCCCTTTTCTTCTTGGTCGTATAGGACCGAGAGAAACGAGGAATTCCCTCATAAAATTTCTGAAAGAAGTTTTATGAGGAGCAGTTCCATCTTGTCATAACACGGAATCTGAGGACTCCAAACAAAAAGAATCCCATACTCAGTGCATGATATCCTACTCTTATCGTATAGAGGTATCGTATAAGATCCCGAAGATCTTAATTTTCTGCTATATCTAATTCTCCTTGCAGAGACAGAATATAACCTTATACTGCGTTGTTGATAAAAGATATAGACAAAGGTGATTCTTCCCTCTGAAAGGGAAGAAAACACCCGTATGTGGTTCACAGAGGTATAGGAAGAGGACAGCTTCCCTATTCCACCAGCAAGATCTGCAGCAAGTCTATGTCTTTACCATGACCTTGCCTTTTACCTTGAAAAAATCCTCTTACCATGTCTACTTCTGGTCAGTCTGCACGCAGACCGACTCAGAATGGAGAGGTTTTGACAGGAAAACTATATACTGGATTCTAATAGAACCTCCAGAATCTCTGGGAAATTTCTTACGAAACATGCTGTGAGAAGAACGTTATGATCTCTGTGAATCCAATATATCTAAGGCCAAAAATGAAGCATAAAGTATCATCCTTTCTTCCTTTGACGCCCTTTATCTTAACATCTGTTAAGAATTTATATTTAGGGGAAAAAGACTAAAGTTTATTCCCCTTTCTTTAAACTACAGATGGCGTACATTGCTACATCTCTTGGGTCAAGAATAATGAAGTAATCTATAGGAAGCCTGGTCGTCTTCCACCTTGCGAAGCGATTATGAAGAAGACTTCTCTCAGGTTTTTTACAACTCTCTCCAATAGATGCTAGACATAATTTAACAATTATTATCGTCTATCGAGAAGTTTCTCACGGACGTGCAACATATTGCAGTGAATCTCTTAAGAATCGTTACGTTCCATGTCTGATTTCTAAACAGGTTCTCTTTTGTCAACGCGAACCCGGGCGAAAAAAGAGATTCTTGATTCTCTTTGTGATATGAGAGAGCTGTGGCATTGGCCTAAATGCTTAAAATAAATAATTTCATAGTTCCTTGGGATCGAACCCATTTTCGATTAGAAGGGGAACGAAATCAGGAACGAAACTTGCCGTTACTACGCCTCTGTCGAAGAGGCTAGTGAACTCTAAGGTTAATAACTCTCTAAAACGAGAAATTATCTTGGATGGCGCTTCTAGCGCCAATTGCGCCAGGCTGGCGCTTCTGGCTCATTGCGCCAGGGTGGCGCTTCTGGCGCATTGCGCCAGGATGGCGCTTCTGGCGCATCGCACCAGGCTGGCGCTTCTGGCGCATCTGGCGCATTGCGCCAGGCTGGCTCTTCTGGCGCATTTGCGAACTAGGAGAAGGAGGGGTGGCAGAACTCAAGAGACTCTCCAAATTCTTGCAATAAAAGGGTTGCTAAGGTCTTGTAAGCTGAAAGACCTGCACCCTCATTGACTTCCTAGACTGATATCTTCCATCTCTTGTCCCATAATGTTGGGAAAAGAGTGAGTTACCCGAGGAGAGCGCCTCTCTTCATAAGGTAAAGGGTTTAAAGTAGAACCAGCTTCATCCTGACAAGGGTTACGTTCGCCTGTGCGACATCTTGAGTACCTGGCAGGTGAAGGCTGATCCTACAAAAAAAACTTCTCTCCAAATCAAACCAATGCGATAGAGACGAAGTCGCTTATGCGACCACTAGAGTCTCTTTCACGAGAAGTATGTTCTGGGTTCTCTTCCAGAGAAACTTCCCACAGATTCAGACACATCCTGACACGGGCGACAGCCGCCTGTGCGACATTTCGCGCCCCCGTCAGGAAAAACTGATCCCTGTTTAATTTCCATCTTCCAACACAAAGAAGCTGGAAATCCTGGATGCTGTAAGAATTTTATAATTCGAAAGTATTTCCTCATTGGAGCCTCGTCTTCTAAACTTCTTCCAATTTGAGAAGATCAGAAGGAGATTAATCCCTTTCATAGGTTATTGTTCCTTAGACCTCACTTACTGTAAAGGCGAAGGAATTCTATCATTGAGAGACTGTGACATCACCGCTCTATCCTGTGGCACCTATCCACGTACTGACCAGACCCCACGTTACTGAACTTCGTTGATCGGAAGAGAAGCGGTATTCAGCGTGGTATGGCCTTTGGCTATGTGCCTTCCCCATGGCATTCCTTCATGCGCTTTTGGGAGGATCTTTCATCATGGTAGACGTCTAAGCAGGCCCCTGGCACTTGACTTGCACCTGGTGCCTAGATGAAGCTATGCTTTAGTAATGATACTATAACCATCCAATTTTCCTCTTTCTTTATTCATAACATAAACAAGATTATCTTGTATATTCATAAGAATCTTCGTTGATGAATCTTCCTTCTCATCCGCCGAGGGTAAGGAGGTTTAACCATAAGGGGGAAACACTGTTTAAGATGCCTTTCCAATGGCTATCCCTGGCAGTCTGGGACGTTCTACAGACACTGCCGAGGGGACGCCTGATCGGTGGGGATTCTCCATAACCTCCGTAAGGCTTTCGACATTCCTTCTCCTCTGGGCCTGTGAGCTTGGAAGAGGTCTAGGCCTGGGAGCGAGATGAAGCCGATCAGACGCACGGGAAACACTAATTCACTTCTTACCTTCTAATAGCTCACTTTTGGAGCTATATTCCTTTATCTTCAAATTGCAATATGAATTTGTAGTTCTGTAAAGTAAGAAGTGATGAGGATACAACACTACTAGTACTGTTAATGCTCTAACTGCTCGTTAGTACGAGAGCTATAAAACTTCTAAAGGAAGCGTAACTAGTTCTATGTTTTTCTGACTTCCTCGATAAGGAAGTTAGCCTCAATCAATTTTAAATTTTATTACCCATTAATGAATAAATATTAATATTTCCCTTCTTGCAAACTATGTAAGTGTCTACCGAAAACTTCGGTAGTTACACATAATGTATTCTTCGAAATTTTCGAAGCCAAATTCGTTAAAACAGTTAATAAACGTATGCCGAACCAAAGACCCAGTACTTCCCTGCAAAAGATAGCCCAGAAGATCGATGGCGATGAAACACGAAAATCCAAATCAGGAGGAACTGCAAATGTATGTTTAAATTCCGGCCGATAGAGAAAATCTGTCTTAGAAAACGGGAATGGTTCCTATTCCCGCCACCCAGCGGCGGGGCGGTAGATCACCTGACCTACCTGTAGCGTGTGCCGCGAAATTCGAATTTCTATCGGGGACGACGGAGTCTATAGCTAAGTATATATCTGACAGGTAAGTTGAATGCATAAAAATGTTAATGTTTTACTATTTATTTGAAAAATTATCTAAGTGCACGCTTCGTCGTCGTCTTCTACCAAAACAGTTGTCTACTTAAAAACGTACTGGAGAGGGACCGTGTTCCGATTGTTGTGATGATAGTGGCCCAGCGTCTGTGGGTACAATTAGTGTGTGGATTTATCACAGGAAATGGGAAGTTTGTTGACACAAGCGACTCCGTAAACATCAAGATGGCGTCAATCTTCTAAAATATTGAAGCGTAAATAAAAATTTTAGAAGTGTTTTTGTGAGATTTCCACTGCCGTGGACACCCTTTTTACCCTCTGTTTAAATCTTAAAATTTGGCCTTAATTTCTAACTTTGGAGAAAATACTTACTTCAAAAGGAGAGTAGAGGTCTTTAGCTCCGTTTCTCACTAACAACAAGTCGTGACTGATGCCCATCTCCGGTGTCAGGACGCGTTATAATGTACTTTTTCGGAGGGTGGCATGCATTGATAGTCGTTGCCCTGCTGCAGGCCATGCAGTGTTTTACCCTAAGTACTTTTTCGGAGGGTGTTCAGCCGTGACCGTCGGTGAGTAGAGCCAGTCCATGCGGTTGTTTACCCTATTTCGAAAGGAGAGTAGAGGTCTTTAACTGCGTCTCTCACCAACAAGTCGCGACTGATGACCATCTCCGGTGTCAGGACACGTTATAAGTACTTTTTCAGAGGGTGTCCAGCCGTGACCATCTGTGTGTTGGGCCAGTCCATGCGGTTGTTTACCCTATGCCTCAGCTCAAGAGGAGCTGCATATTCAAAGGCTCTGTAGCCACATACTAGGTAAGGAAAACCGTGGCTCTAACAACATTAAACACAATTGACTGACGAGTTGCCTGGACAAGATAACGAAACCTAGGGGGAAAAACCAGTGACTACCAACCCTTATCATGGTGGACAGGTCTTATTCACTCGATATTTAAATGGTGAAACAAGAATACAATTACAACTCCAAGCATACCATTCAAATGATTGAAGTTTTGTCAACATAATGTGATATATGAAAGCCCCATACAAACTAAAATAAGCATGTGACGCTCTTCGTAAAATATGTTTTCAAGGCAGTTTTGAAATCCAATATGGCGGCTACCGTGGGATGTACAGGTTCTGATCAGTGACGAAAATCATCTTTCCCAGCCTTCCCAGCAATCATTTGAACAATGTTAGCGTATGTATGTAACGTTTATTGATCTTACTCAAGATTGCAGTTGTAATCAGCACAATAAAACAACATTTTGTTGCCTATATTACTGAAAGTATGAAACTTTTTATTCCCGGGGTCATGGTTTGAACTGAATTCATTCTTACCTTGTAATCGGTGGTTTTTATCCTTACTGCCATCACAACTGAAACTCCACAGTGCTTATTTGATTGTTATTATACACATTTTGGTCTCAATTCACTCCACATTGCACTTTAAACAAGTTGCTGTTCCTGGTTCCTAAGCGCGCGTGCCACAAACACAGTTACGAACAGTAGCCGACGAAACTGCAAAGTTTTATTCCCTAAATTGTTTACTTTACTCGTTATTTAGTTCAAATTTACTTTGTTATTTAAAAATTTTAATTTAATTCATGTATATTATCCCTTTTTTGCAACCAAATTACCCCAAAAAATTACAGATATTTCTAAAGTAGATACAATCAAATGTTTCTAACGTTTTCGTACATCTGGCTGCCGAAAACCATAGAGGAACGACTATGGATAAGTGGATTATATACATTTTTTTTTTTTGCTTTTTTGTTTTTGCTAGCACTTTTCATTGATTTCAGTCTACATTAGTATTTTGAATTTCTTTAATAACCGTATGCCAGAAATAAATGTAACCTTTAATGTTTGCATGCTAAGAATGGCAAAATCATCGTTGCCACATTAGTGGAGGCTTCACACATACACCGATTCATTATTATAAACTGTTTCCATGAATTCTAGTTGTCATGGTAATGCAATAATGATAAAATTGCTTTAATATTTATGTATATATACTTCCAATACATAGCCTAATTTCACCAATTTCAACGTTTTGTGTGTAGTCTTATACCCAGTTTGGAGGGTCAACACATACTGATTGGCAACAGAGAGAGAGAGAGAGAGAGAAAGGAAGGCGAAGGAACGAAGAAGGAAAGGGGTGGCGGTGGACCTTACCTTACAGACCTTACAGTTCGTTCGGGTTGCCCCAGGTCCCTCAGTGTGAGGCGCCTCTAATGTCTACCAGAGAGTTGCTAGTACATCTTCCGGTATATTTTGCATCTTCCAATCTTGGATGGTCTGGGATGCAGTTTAGATATTTGTCGAGCTTATTCTTAAACACATCTACGCTCACTCCTGATATATTCCTCAGATGAGCTGGCAACGCATTGAATAGACGCTGCATTATCGATGCTGGTGCGTAGTGGATTAATGTCCTGTGTGCTTTCCTTATTTTTCCTGGTATAGTTTTGGGCACTATTAATCTACCTCTGCTTGCTCTTTCTGATATTTTTAGTTCCATGATATTTTCTGTTATTCCTTCTATCTGTTTCCATGCCTGAATTATCATGTAGCGTTCTCTTCTCCTTTCTAGACTATATAATTTTAAGGATTGTAGTCTTTCCCAGTAGTCTAGGTCCTTAACTTCTTCTATTCTAGCTGTAAAGGACCTTTGTACACTCTCTATTTGTGCAATATCTTTTTGATAGTGTGGGTACCATATCATATTGCAATATTCAAGTGGACTACGAACATATGTTTTATAAAGCATAATCATGTGTTCAGCTTTTCTTGTTTTGAAGTGCCGTAACAACATTCCCATTTTTGCTTTACATTTTGCCAACAGAATTGCTATTTGATCATTGCATAACATGTTCCTATTCATCATCACACCAAGGTCTTTAACTGCTTCCTTATTTGTGATTGTCTCATTATTAGGTCCCCTATATGCATATAGCTTTCCTTCTCTGTCTCCATAATTTATTGATTCAAATTTATCAGAGTTAAATACCATCCTATTTACCTCTGCCCAATCATATACTTTGTTAAGGTCTCTTTGTAGAGAGCTTCCTATCTTCATCACAAGTAATTTCTCTACTTATTCTTGTGTCATCAGCGAAACTACTCACTACCGAATCCTTAACATTACTGTCTATGTCCTCAATCATAATAACAAACAATATTGCAGCTAGCACCGTACCTTGTGGCACACCGGATATTACCTTGGTTTCATCCGATTTCTCATCGTTTGCAATAACTATCTGTTTTCTGTTGTGTAAAAATTCTTTTAACCATCTTCCTACTTTATCTACGATATTGTGTTTTCTAATTTTCTTTGCTAATATATTATGGTCTACTTTGTCAAAAGCTTTTGCAAAGTCTAGATAAACCACATCTGTTTCATTTCCGCTTTTCATATTTTTGAATATGTTCTCACGGTGGACTAACAGTTGGGTTTGTGTACTTTTTCCGGGTACGAAACCGTGTGTATATTAAACAAATTATTTTTTATTAAATGTTTCATAATATTTTTCTTCATTACCCTTTCATAATATGTGATGTTAGACTCACAGGCCTATAATTACTTGCCTCTAGTCTTGATCCACTTTTGAAAGTAGGGGTGATATATGCTAATTTGTGCTCATCATAAATCTTGCCTGTATCTACACTTTGTCTTAATAATATTGCAAGTGGCTTTGCGATAGAATGAACTACTTTCTTTAACAAAATAGCAGGGACTCCATCCGGCCCTGCAGCAGCTCCATTTTTAATTTCATTAATTGCCTGCACAATATCAGCTTCATTAATTTCTATGTCAGCTAAATATTCACTATTTTCTTCCCTTACTTCTATATCATTATCTTCATTATCTATTCTAGGGGTGAATTCTCTCTATATCGTTCTGCCAGTATGTTGCAAATTTCCTTTTTTTCATTCGTAATCTCCCTTCAATTCTCAGAGGGCCTATTTCTATTCTTCTTTTATTCATCTTCTTCGCATATGAGTATAATAGTTTGGGGTTTTGCTTGATATTTAATAGGGTTTTTTCTTCCAAGTCCCATTTTTCATTTTCTTTTGATTGTATATCTTTTTTTTGTTCTGCATTTTCTATCTTACTTTTTAGTTCTATAACTTTCCATGCATTTTTTTCTTTTGCAAGACCTTTTTTCCACTTTCTGATTTTCTGGAACAAGATCCTTCTGTCTCTTGGTATGCATGAATGATGTTTACTTTTCTTCTTCGGTATATATTTTTCCACTATTTTCTCCAATATTTTATATAATATCTCCGTATTTACCCTTATGTCATCACTTACGAAAATGTTATCCCAATCGTTTGTTAATTCTCTTAATTTCTGACTCAGTTTATATTTTTTACTGTATAAGTTGTATTTTCCATATCCTTCCCACTTTTTCATTTCTTGCTTATCTCTATTTTCACTTGCTTTGGAATGAACTGTTAATTCTATGACATTATGGTCTGAAATACTCGCATTATAAACTATTATTTCTTTAACATAATTCATCTCGTTCACAAATACTAGGTCTAAAGTATTTTCCTTCTTGTTGGCAGGTGATTTATTTGTTGAATGTTGTATTCTAGTAGCATATCTAATAGCTTTTCAAATTGCCTCTTATCTTCTGCACTACTATTACTCTCTTTTTTATATGTATAAGTACAACCACAATCTCCTATTCGTTCTTTCCATTCTACGAAAGGAAAGTTGAAGTCACCAGATAGGAGAATAGTCCAGTCCTTGTGATTTCTACATATATCATCCAATTTTTCAATTATTAAGTCAAACTCTTTAGTATTAGGAGGTCTATATATTACTATGTTCATCAATTTTTCAGATTCAAATTCTACCGCTATTAGTTCACATTCTGAGTTACTATATTTCTCATATATTTTTTCCTTGTTTTTTGTCTTTCCCATATATTGCGGTTCCCCCTTGATTCCTACTTTTTTCTATCTGATCTATAAGTTTGGAACCCTTTTATTTGATCATCATTCCCAGTCTCTTGGGAATACCAGGTTTCACTTATATTCATTATATCTATTTTCTTTTCATTTTGGGTTAGTTCTTCTAAGTACTCTATTTTTCTTTTTGAGTTACTCGTAACTAAACCCTGCGCATTCATCACTATGATGTTTTGCGTGTTTTCTCTTCAGTTTATTAATGGTAGTAATAAGGATTTTCCCATGTCTCTTTCCTGTTCTGGTATGTTGTTCTTTTTTTCATTTCCAGAAATTCTGACATTAAAAAATCCAACTTTTCCATAATATTTGATCTTCCTTCATCATAATTATTCATTTTGTGTCTGAATCTGCAAATTTTTTTTTTTCCCCTTTCTCCGTTTTTTTCTGCATATCCTCTTGCATAATAAATACAGTTATTATCTCTTGAGTAGAATTTCGGAGCTGATGCTTTGAAATTTTTTGCTGACACCTCTGCATATCTCATTGGTGGTTTGCTTTTCTCTTTTACCTGATATTCTTGATTTCTCTCTTTATTTGTTTCTTTCTTATTTTGGATTTTATTACTTGGTTGGTTATTTATTTGATTATGATTCATGGCTACAGGTGCATATATTTGCATTTTTTGTCGAACTTACATCCTTTTCCTTCTTTTAGGTTTTTACATATTTTTTGGATGCAGATCTCTGCAATCATCCCCATATCCATCTAAGTATGCACATTTACCATATATTTCATAGTTTTTGACATATCTTAGGATGTTTGTAGTAACATCTTTCTCCAAATCTGCAATTCCTCTTTTCAAAAGGTTGCAGATTTTGTCTTTCTTGTCTATTTTTTCCTCTTTCCCGTCATTGTGTAGATCTGGGTAGAGCCTCTTCGGGATTTGCTTTTCTGTTGTCATATCGTAATTTATTTCTTCGTAGGTATGCTTCGCTTTATTGCCCCTCATATGTAGTATCAATGAGTATCTCTGCATCCATACTTTTATCTTGTTCTTTGTTTTCCTTATTTTTTCTGTCATTTCATTTTTGTTTACTTCTTCCTTTTTCCCCCCTTTCCTTTTTTTCTTCCGTTTTCCTTCCTCTTCTTCTTCTTCTTATTGTGTTTCCACCCTTCCTCTTCTTCTTCATCCTCAACTATTGTACATTCAATCTTGATTTAATAACATTGTCTATCCATGATAGACATGTTGAACAAAAAATTCTTGTATCTTTTCTTAAATCTTGTATTACCTCAGCACACTGTGGATGGGTCGGAATGTTGCATGCAGCACATTTTCTGATTAGGTTTTGTGGATTGACTATGCTATACCAAACCTTACACAGTTTGCATGCTTTTGGCATTCTTTTTCCTAATGCATCAATTAGGATATTCACAAGATTCACCTTATTCATTTTCTTTGTCGGAATATGTTGGTTTATGTATATTTTCTTTATGAGTCTCTTGACCACTTGGATTTTATTTGGAACTTCTTCAATTATTTTCAAGATGTTTTCATTAGATTTGTTCCAGGGGGGGGGGAAGGGTAGGTGGAGCTTTTTACGTGTGTTCGTATCCAGTTCTGGATAATGGAGTTTTTGTCTCTTGGTACAAGGTCAAGTGTCGTTATTCTTTACGATTAGTGATTCACGATACCCTTATAAATTACAGCACTGGGTGTAATAATGCTTTATAGTAAAATCTCGTTCTGATACGATTGTTCGTTACAGAAATAGGTATTGCCCAAAAACGTGCTTGCACTGTCACTGAAACCCATAGTAGGTATGCTGCTTAGTTGTCAATCAAGTTTTTTGTAATAAAATGATATTGTTATGATACAATAAAGTTTTATACATACTTACCTGGCAGATATATACTTAGCTATTGACTCCATCGCGCCGACAGAATTTCGAATTTCGCGCACACGCTACAGGTAGGTCAGGTGATCAACCGCGCTGCCGCTGGGTGGCAGGAATAGGAACCATTCCCGTTTTCCATCATATTTTTTCTAAACCATCTGTCTCCTGAGGGGAGGATGGGCGGGCAATTAATTGTATATATCTGCCAGGCAAGTATGTATAAAACTTTATTGTATCATAACAATATCATTTTTATACATTCAACTTACCTGTCAGATATATACTTAGCTGATTCACACCATTGGAGGAGGGTAAAGACAGCTAATAACTGATTTAAACAGAAATCACAACAATCGTTGTAGGTAATAATTAAATAAAACCTTGGTTCCTACCTATTTAGACTGAAGACTTCATGATTAATAACCAGGAGTCTGCTTAGTCTCAAGAGCCTCAGCGAGAAATTTATCTATTGCTAAGAGTTCTTGTAGGTCTGCCAAAGGGGTCTTATCCACTTATTTGGTCGATCCTATAAGGGCTATGTCAAAGGGTTTCAATCCACTTATATGACAAGTACCTTTTTTCTAAGGAGCACAATACCGATCCCGATCACCTTAACCTAACACCTTGTTATTTCTAAGATTGCAAGGAATCATCCCCGAACCCCTTGCAAACAACCAAAAACTCAAACACAATTACCTCACACATTACTTAATTACAAAAAATATAAAATCAAATTTAACTTTTTTGCACAACCCCGCTTTTAAGATCTATTCAAAGCCTCCTACTGGCAGAAGCAACGGCCGCCTGTGCGACGTCAAGTGCTCATGCCAGCAGAAAACCCTTGATACTGTCTCAAAAGGAGGTTCATGTATGGATTTGTAGACAAAGTCTTTAGTACAACTCCGCTTATCAGGCACATTCGCAGTTCCTTACTGACAAGGGTAACGGCCGCCTGTGCGACAACTAGCCCCCTTATCAGTAGTAAACCACAAACTTGCCTCAAGGAAAGGGAAGATTTACGTACGGTAAAAGACACAGTCTCCTATAGTATAGCCCATCCTGTAAAATAAACTCACAGTTCCTTACTTAACCAAGGCACTGGCCGCCTGTGTGACGTCTAGCCGTAATGTAAGAAGAAACTTAAAGTCTATCTCAAAGGTACGGTTTTGCAAAAAATAATTGTAATCTTTTCAGTTAAGGATCGATATGTGTTCCTATTCCCAGCACTGTATCTGCAGACACAAAAGGACCCAGAGAGAAGCACTTTTCATAGGTAATCCTAACATCTTTAAGATAGTGAGATGCGAATACCGAATTACATCTCCAATAGGTCACATTAATAATATTCTTCAGACATATTCTTCTGGAAAGGTAATGAAGTTGCCACAGCTCTTACCTCATGAGCTTTTACTCGCAGTGACTTATAGGAATTGTCTGCACATACACTGTGAGCTTCCGTAATCACACTTCTAACAAAATATGACAACGCATTTTTGGACATTGGCCTTTTCATATCCCGCACCGCGCACCATAAACTTTGTTTACATGCCCGTAGCTCTTCTTTCTTTTTAAGATAGAACTTAAGAGCTCTAACTGGGCATAAAGTTCTTTCAATTTCGTTTCCCACCAAAGATGAAAGCCTTTTTACTTCGAAACTCCTTGGCCAGGGTTTCGAAGGGTTTTCATTTTTAGCTAAAAATAAAGTTTTGAAAGCACAGATAGCCGCGTCTTTCCTAAAACCCACTCGAGAATCTAGGGCATGGATTTCATTGATTCTCTTAGCGATAGCTAAGGCTATGAGGAAAATACACTTTCTCGTCCAATCTCTGAACGAGGCACGGTCGGGAGGTTCAAACTTTTCTGACGAGAGGAACTTGAGTACGACATCCAGGTTCCAGCTTAGAGGAACTGAGGATATAGATTTAGAGGTTTCAAACGATCTTATTAAATCGTGTAAATCTTTATCTCGGCCAAATTCAATCCTCTATTTCTAAAAACAGCAGAGAGCATGCTTCGGTATCCTTTTATGGTAGAAACTGAAAGCTGAGCTTCCTCTCTCAAAAATAACAGAAAATCTGCTATATTGGTCACAGAGGTATTGGAGGAGGACAGTTTATTCTTCCTACACCATCTTCTGAACACATCCCACTTCCATTGGTAAACCCGAATAGTTGAAGCTCTTCGGGCTCTAGCAATTGCTTTCGAAGCTTTGCTTGAAAAGCCTCTCGCTCTGACCAATCTTTCGATAGTCGAAGGGCAGTCAGAGCGAGAGCGGGGAGGTTTTGATGGTACCTCTCGAAGTGGGGTTGTCTGAGAAGATCTATCCTGTTTGGAAGAGATCTTGGGTAGTCCACTGTCCATTCCTGTACCTCTGTGAACCAATCTTGGGATGGCCAAAACAGGGCAATGAGTGTTAGTCTCGTCCCTGTTGATGCAACGAATTTCTTCGTCACCACTCCTAGCAACTTTAATGGAGGGAAGGCGTAAGTGTCGAGACCCGACCGGTCACTCCAGTAGCATGGCATCCACCGCTATCGCTCTCGGGTCTTCGACTGAGGAGCAGAAGTTTTCTATCCTTTTTGAAAGGAATGTCGCAAATAAATCTATTTGTGGCCTCCCCCACAGTTTCCATAGACTTTGACAAACCTGCTCATGTAAAGTCCACTCCGTGGGGAGAACTTGGTTTGTTCTGCTGAGCCTGTCTGCTCTCACATTCTTTTCTCCTTTCACAAATCTGGTTAGGAGTGTGATGTTCCTCTCCTCCGTCCATGACAGCAGGTCCCTCGTTATCTCGTAAAGGGAGAACGAATGCGTCCCCCCTTGTTTTTTTATATAAGCCAACGCCGTGGTATTGTCTGCGTTGACTTGGATCACTTGATTTTTTACTTCTGATTCGAAGAATCTCAGTGCCAGGAACACTGCATATAGTTCTTTGGCGTTTATATGCCAGTCCTTCTGTTCTATCTCCCATCTGCCCGACACTTCTTTTGCCCCTAGAGTTGCTCCCCATCCCGTCTCTGAAGCGTCTGAGAACAAGGTTAGGTTTGGGTTCCGAACCTCTAGAGACACTCCCTCGTTCTTTTTTAGTGGAAGCAGCCACCACTTCAGGTGTTTCTTCGCTTCTAATGTCACAGGAAAAGTGTCCGACAGACGTCCCTTCTTCCAAGTCCATGATTGTTTTAGGAAGAATTGTAGTGGTCGAAGATGAAGTCTTCCTAGGGACACAAATTGTTCTAGGGAAGAAAGAGTTCCTAACAGGCTTAGCCACTCTCTGGCTGAACTCTTCTCTTTCTTTAGAAAGGACATAACTTTCTGAGTCCCTCGCAGAATCCTTTCTTGGGACGGAAAAATCCGAAAATCTAGAGAATTCATCTGATCCCCAAATAGACTAAGTCCTGACTGGGGATCATCTGTGATTTCTCGAGATTCACGAGTAGTCCTAATGAATTCGTCAAAACGAGTGTCTTCCGTAGATCCTCCAAACATTGTTTCTGGGATTTTGCTCTTATTAGCCAATCGTCTAGATAAAGAGAGACGTTTATGCCCTCCAGGTGTAGCCATCTGGCTACGTTCCGCATCAGGTACGTGAATACCTGCGGAGCGGTGGAGAGGCCGAAGCACAAGGCCCTGAACTGAAAGACCTTTCCTTGTATCACGAACCTTAGATACTTCTTCGACGATGGGTGAATAGGAACATGAAAATAGGCATCCTGCAGGTCTAGAGAGACCATCCAGTCTCCCTTTCGCAGGGCTGAAAGCACCGAGGCAGAAGTCTCCATCGAGAACTTTTTCTTTTCTACATAACGATTCAGGATGCTCACATCCAAGACCGGTCTCCATCCTCCCGATGCCTTTGGTACTAAAAATAGGCGGTTGTAAAACCCCGGGGAGGAAGGATCCTGAACCTCCTCTATTGCTTCCTTGTCTTTCATCGCTATCACCATCTGAAGAAGTGTCTCTCTCAGCACAGGGTCCTTGTACTTCGCCGATAGTTCCTTCGGAACTTTCGACAAAGGTGGTTTGTCCTGAAAAGGTATGATGTAACCCTTTTCCAAGACTGCTAACGTCCAATGGTCGGCTTTCCTTATTGCCCAGGCTCCTACAAAGTTTAGGAGTCTGGCCCCTACAGAAGTTTGGAGGATTTTGCTGCTACTTTGTTCTCTTAAAGGCCCTAAAGGAAGACCTTCCTAGCTTCTCTGTCGTCTTCCTTTTTGTTGGAGGTCGAGAGGTGGAACCTCTCCGAAAGGGCACTACTGGAGTACGAGTAGTCTTCTTAGCTACTGAAACCGCGCTGGTCTTGCTTTCCTGGTAGACTGAACCAAGAGATCTTGGGTTGCTTTCTCAGCCAGCGACTTTGCAATATCCTTCACCAAGAGAGAAGGAAAAAGATGCTCCGATATAGGAGCATACAAAAGGGCTGACCTCTGTGAAGGGGACACGGCTTTGGTCAGGAACGAACCAAACAACGATCTCTTCTTCACTACTCCAGCACCGAAAAGAGATGTCAATTCTCCCGAACCGTCTTGAACTGCCTTATCCATACAGGATAAAATACTATGTAGAACTTCGGGTTCCAAAACGTCCGGTTCTTTCGCCTTCTTGGCCAGCACTCCAAGGGACCAATCCAAGAAGTTAAAAACTTCTAGTACGTGAAAAAGCCCCTTAAGGTGCTGATCCAATTCCGACATGCTCCAATAAGCCTTCGCTGAGTTCAATGCCTGTCTTCTTGATGCTTCTACTAAGCTAGAAAAATCAGCTTCTGCTGAAGATGGAAGCATAAGACCCATTGATTCTTCCGTCTTATACCACATTCCTTTCCTCCCTCCGAGTTTACAGGAGGAGAGCAGAAAACTGTTTTCTGAGCCTCCTTCTTCACATTCATCCAGTTGTTTAATGATTGAAGAGCTTTCTTCATTGAAATAGCTGGTTTCATTTTTAAGTACGAGGACGACTTAGGAGTCCTCGTACTCGAAAACAACGATCTCAGAGAGGGAGGAGCTGCTGGGCTTAGGGAATCTCCAAACTCTTGAAGAAGCAGAGACGCCAATACTTTGTAATTAGAAACGCCCTCATTATTCGGGGTTTCTTCCTCCGACACGTCTTCCAACTCCATCATGGAAGGAGAGTGAGTTCTTATATGGGAATCTTTTTCCTTAGGAGAGATACTTCTAGGAGAGAGGCTAGCCGATCTAGAAGCTCTCTCTTTCCTATCCAATAATTTCTCCTGAGACCTTGAAGTCGAAGCCTTCGATGTACAAGGTTCTCTATGAGGAGTTCGATCCCCATTATCCTGAATCGGGCTCCTATTTGCAGGAGAATCGTTATCTGAAGATATTACATGCCTCATTAAATATCTCTTCCTAGCAACTTCTAGCTCAACTTGTAATCCCTTATCAGCTGGCGCCTTGCACCTGGATGTCTCCTCCCGCGCGGCTGGCGCTTCGCTCTTGGCTGGCGCTTCGCGCCTGGCTGGCGCTCCGCGCCTGGCTGGCGCTCCGCGCCTGGCTGGCGCTCCGAGCCTGGCTGGCGCTCCGAGCCTGGCTGGCGCTCCGAGCCTGGCTGGCGCATCGCGCCTGGCTGGCGCATCGCGCCTGGTTGGCGCTACACGCTCGGTAGTCTCCTTTGATACACTTTTCCTACTCTCAAAAGGTTGTTCTTTATCCATAAATCCATCTTCTTATCCTGATGTTTGTTTGCGCTTGAGCAGAGCCTCCCGCCTGGCTGGCTCCTCGCTCCTGGCTGGCGCTTCGCTCCTGGCTGGCGCTTCGCTCCTGGCTGGCGCTTCGCGCCTGGCTGGCGCCTCGCGCCTGGCTGGCACTTCCCGCTCGGCTGGTGCTTTGCGCATGGTTGTCTCTTTGCGCCCCAAAAGCGCTCCATGAACTCGTACTTTTGTGGGTCTGTGAAAGATAGACTTTTCATCCCAAGAGGAAACTTCTTTCCTGGGAGGTTGATAATAAGGTGTCCTCGATTTCTTCACAGGAAGATACTTATCCTTTCTTCTGGGAGGATCTCGGGAAAGAACCCCGACCAGGGAAGCAATGGACTCCTGCATATCTTTCAATATCTTAGTAGTTTCCTCCCTTTGATCTAAATGAGTTAAAGGAGAGGATACTTTCTCCATTCTCGACGACTTAACAGGAAAAGGCAAAACTTTTGCTTTCTTATTTTCCGTCGGGGAATCCTCCGAAAATCGCTCTGGACTCGAGTTAATCCCAGATTCTTTCCATATCCTCTTAAGGGGACGAGAATGATCCGCCGATCTCCATCCTCTTTTAGGAGACGAATTCTCGGATGACGAAAAACATTCACGAAGAATGATATTGTTATTGTACAATAAAGTTTCATACATACTTACCTGGCAGATATATACTTAGCTATAGACTCCGTCGTCCCCAACAGAAATTCAAATTTCGCGGCACACACTACAGGTAGGTCAGGTGATCCCGCCGCCTGCCGCTGGGTGGCAGGAATAGGAACTATTACCATCTTGAGTCAGATTTTCTCTTCCACCTGTCTCCTGAGGGGAGGCTGGGTGGGCCATACAATTGTATATATCGCCAGGTAAGTATGTATGAAACTTTATTGGTAACAATAACAATATCACTTTTCCATACATTCCAACTTCCCTGTCAGAGATATACTTTAGATGATTTGGCAAACCTGTTTGGCGGAGGGCAAGAGACAGCTAATTACTGACCTGATAGGTAAACAACATATGTTGTAGGTAACACAAGTTAAATAACAATACCCTAGTTCCTACCTGTTTTAGGCGGAAGATTTCATAGCTCATGCTTAGAAGTCTGCTTCGCCTCAAAAGCTTCAGCGAGGGTGTGCCCTATGGCTGAGAACTCTTGAAAGGACTGTCAATGGGGTCTTATCCACTTACTCAACAGAACCTAATGGCAATTGTCACTAGAGTCTTATTCACTTACATGACAATATACCT
This sequence comes from Macrobrachium nipponense, assembly GCF_015104395.2. Taxonomy (NCBI): domain Eukaryota; kingdom Metazoa; phylum Arthropoda; class Malacostraca; order Decapoda; family Palaemonidae; genus Macrobrachium; species Macrobrachium nipponense. The sequence continues at coordinate 57,416,294 of NC_087207.1, forward strand.
ATGCCTCTTGGCATATACTAAAGGAGTAAAATCCTGATCCCGATCACCCGATCCTAACCGTGGATTTGTATATATGATTGAAAGGCGTTATCCCCAAACACCTTTCAAACAACCTAAAAACTCAACACCAAATAATTTTAAAATCACACTATATAAAATATAAGGACAAAAATTAATTTTAAGGATCAGTCTTCTCTCCTTTCCCCAGCACTGTATCCGCTGATACATACGGCCCCAGAGAGAAGCATCTCTCATATGTTACCCTCACATCTTTCAAGTAATGTGAGGCGAACACTGAGTTACATCTCCAATACATGGCCGCTAAGATGTTCTTCATTGACATGTTCTTGTTGAACGACAATGATGTAGCGACTGCACGTACTTCATGTGCTTTTACCCTTAAGGTCTTATATGCCTCACTATCACAACTCATGTGGGCTTCAGTTATAATGTTTCTAACAAAGAAATGCTAAGGCATTTTTTGACATCGCTCTCTTAGGGTCTTTAACCGCACACCATAAACTTAGATTGCAACCCTGCAACTGCTTCTTCTTCTGCAGGTAAAACTTCAAAGTTCTTACAGGGCATAATGTTCTTTCCATTTCATTCCCAACTAATTGAGAAAGCCCTTTTACTTCGAAAGTCCTAGGCCAAGGTCTCGAGGGGTTTTCATTTTTGGCTAAAAATAAAGGCTTAAAGGACAATACAGCCGAATCCTTCTTAAAACCCACTCTCGAGTCAAGCGCTTGCAGCTCACTCACTCTTTTCGCAAGTGGCCGAGCGATATTAAGAAAAACAATTTCCAGTTAAGTCCCGGAAAGTAGCTTTATCGGGAGGTTCGAATCTCTCAGACATAAGATATTTGAGAACCACATCCAGATTCCAACTAGGGGTGAGAGAAGTTCTTAATTTTGTAGTTTCAAATGATCTAATTAAGTCATGCAGATCTTTGTCATTCTCTATGTTCAGGCCCCTATTCCTGAACACAGCTGATAACATGCTCCTATAACCTTTAATGGTTGACACTGCCAGATGAGATTCTTCTCGTAAAAACAAAAGAAAATCAGCAATTTCGGTCACAGAGGTATCGGAGGAGGACAGCTTCTTCGCCTTACACCATCTACGGAAAACTTCCCACTTCGATTGGTATATCCGCATGGTTGAGGACCTTCTTGCTCCAGCAATTGCTTTTGCCGCTTTGCGAGAAAAGCCTCTCGCTCTGACCAGTCTTTCGATAGTCGAAAGGCAGTCAGGGGGAGAGCGTGGATATTCTTGTGGTACCTCTCAAAGATGATATTGTTAAGATACAATAAAGTTTGTTCATACTTACCTCGCAGATATATATATAGCTGTATTTCTCCGAAGTCCGACAGAATTTCAAAACTCCCGGCACACGCAGTGGTCGGCCAGGTGGTTAGTACCCATTCCCGCCGCTGAGGTGTCAGGAACCATTCCCATTTTCTATTCAGATTTTCTATTCCCACTGTCTCCTGAGGGGAGGTGGGTGGGTACTTTGATTATATATATCTGCCAGGTAAGTATGAACAAACTTTATTGTATCTTAACAATATCATTTTGTTCATGAAACTTACCCAGCAGATATATATATAGCTGAATCCCACCTTTGGAGGTAGGGAGAGACAGAAAAGGATTTTGGAAACATATTACATGCAGATGAATAACATCTTGGTTCCTTACCTGTTAGCATAGCTGACTTCATGATTACTGTCACCCAAGTCTGCTACTGCTTTACTAGAGTCTCCAGCAAGGTAGTGACCTATATAGCTGGTGAGTTCTAGATGATCTGTCAACGGGAGCGTGACCACAATGTGACTAGACCATTTTGACCATACTATGAGGGCAACGAAGTAAAAATTCACCACCTGACCAGCCTAACAATTTTCATTCCCACATCACTTAGGCTAAAGGAAAGGAAGTCCGCCTGTCCGGCTCAGGCGGACGACCTTACAACCATAAAACAATCCATAAAAACTCACCTACCCATTTCCTACAGGGTAGGATGAGTGCTACTTCCAGCACCCAACAAAGTGTCTGCTGCGACGTATGGTCCAAGCGCAAGAAGCATTCGCTTGTATGTCGTCTTCACATCCCGCAGGTAGTGTGAAGCGAACACCGAGTTGCTGCGCCAAAAGGTGGCACTCAGAATGTCATTGAGTGCCATGTTCTTTTGGAAAGCTACCGAGGTAGATATAGCTCTCACTTCATGGGCATTCACTTTCAACAGCTTAACATCATTGTCTTCGCAAGATGAATGCGCCTGTCTAATGGTGTCTCTCAAGAAGAATGCCAGAGCATTCTTCGACATCGGTAAATCTGGTCTTCTGACCGAACACCATAAGTTGTTAGAAGGACCTCGACATTCCTTCGTTCTTTGTAAATAAATCTTGAGAGCCCTGACAGGGCACAGGACTCTCTCTGGTTCGTGTCCAATGATTTTTTCCTTTCCGCCATACCCTTAATCTCAAAACTTTTGGGCCAAGGGTTAGACGGATTTTCATTTTTCGCTAGAAACGTAGGAACTTAATGAGCAAACAGCATTATGTCCCCTAAAACCAATATGCTTGCTAAAGGCTTGAATTTCACTAACCCTCTTCGCCCGTCCGTCCCAGAGTCGTTAGGAAAATAGTTTTCTTAGTAAGATCCCTTAATGAGGCATTCTGAAGGGGAAAGGGTTTTCAAACCGATTTGACATTAGGAATTTAAGTACTACATCCAAATTCCATGATGGTAACTTAGGTTGAGGAATCTTTATAGTCTCGAAAGACCTTAAAAGATCGTGGATATCTTTATTATTTGCCAAATCAATTCCTCTATGTCTAAAGACTACAGATAACACACTTCTGTACCCTTTGATTGTTGAGACTACAAGCTTTAGGTCGTTTCTCAAGTAGAGCAAAAAGTCCGCTATTTGGCTCACAGAGGACGTGGTAGAGGAAATGCGTGTTCTTCTGCACCAACTCCTAAACGTAGCCCACTTCGATTGATAGACTCCAAGCCTGGAAGCTCTTCTCGCATTGGCGATTGCTTTTGCAACCGGTCTTGAAAAACCCCTCGCTCTGACCAACTTTTTGATAGTCTGAATGCAGTCAGACTCAGAGCGGGGAGGTTTCCGTGGTATCTCTCGAAGTGGGGCTGTTTGAGTAGATCTGTCCTCATGGGCAATGTCCTCGGGAAGTCTACTACAAAGGCCATGACCTCTGTGAACCACTCCTTTGCTGGCCAGTAAGGAGCGATTAACGTCAATCTCGTCCCTTCTGACATTGCCAAACTTTCTTTCCATTACTTTCCTCCACCAGGAATCTTGAACGGGGGAAAGGCGTAAAGATCCATCCCTGTCCAGTCCCAAAGAAGTGCATCTATTGCTATTGCTCCCGGGTCGAGCACGGGGGAGCAATACAACGGAAGCCTCTTTGTTCTCGCTGTTGCAAAGACGTCCACTAGAGGACGTCCCCATAACTTCCACAGCTCTTGACACACATCCTGATGTAGAGTCCACTCGGTCGGCAGCAGTTGACCTTGCCGACTGAGGAGATCCGCCCGGACGTTCTCCACGCCTGCAACAAACCTCGTTAGAATCGTTACTTTCTGAGTTCTCGCCCATAACAAGATCTCTCTCGCTAGGTTGAACAATGATCACGAGTGAGTCCCTCCTTGTTTTTTGATGTATGACAGAGCTGTGGTATTGTCTGAATTTATCTGAACTATCTTGTTTGAGACTTTTTCTTTGAAAAACTGAAGTGCCAAGTATATGGCCGCCAGTTCTTTGAGATTTATGTGCCAGAACACCTGTTCCCCTCTCCAGGTGCCTGACACTTCCTCCCACCCGGTGGTGGACGCGTCGGAGAACAACACTAGGTCGGGGCTCTGAAGTTTGAGGGATGTTCCTTCCGAAAGTTTCACAGGATCGAGCCACCACTTTAGGTGATCCTTTACCTCCTTCGGGATCCTCAAAATTGTCTCCAAATTTTCTTTGTCCTTCCAATTCTCCTTCAGGAAAAACTGGAGAGGTCTGAGATGTAGTCTCCCCAAGGAAACAAACTTCTCCAGCGAGGAAATGGTGCCCAGCAGACTCATCCATTCCCTCAGCGAGCATGATTCTTTCCTTAAGAAGACTGATATTTTTTCTAATCCTTGCTGTTGACGTCCCTGGGACGGAAAAGCTCGAAAAGCCACTGAATCCATCTGAATCCCCAGATACACGATGGACTGTGTGGGGATCAGCTGCGACTTTTCGAAATTCACTAGAAGTCCCAGAGACTTTGCTAGAGTTAAGGTTGATTGAAGGTCCTTCAGACACCTTTCTTTCGACGATGCTCGAATGAGCCAGTCGTCTAGATATAGAGAGATCCATATGTTTGCAAGATGAAGCCACCTCACCACATTCTTCATTAGAATTGTGAAAATCATTGGTGCCGTACTCAGACCGAAGCAAAGAGCTCTGAATTGGAAAACTCTTCCCTTCATGACAAAACGCAGGTATTTCTTCGATCGGAGATGTATCGGGACGTGGAAATATGCGTCTTGCAGGTCCAATGATACCATCCAATCATTTTGTCTTAAGGCCCCAAGCACTGACTGAGGTGTCTCCATCTTGAACGTCTGTCTCTCTATAAAAAGGTTTAGACTGCTCACATCTAAAACTGGCCGCCAGCCTCCCGACTGTTTCGGTACCAGGAATAACCTGTTGTAGAAACCCGGGGACTGAAGGTCCTCGACTTGTTCTATTGCTTTCTTCTCGAGCATTTGTTCTATCAGATCATACAAGATCTGTTGTTTTTCTCCATGGTAAGAGGGTGATAGATCTATAGGTGTTGTGCACAATGGAGGAGGCTTCAGGAAAGGTATTTTGTATCCTCGCTCGATGACGTTGAGCGACCAGCTGTCTGCCTCTATCTTCTTCCAAGCTTCTGCAAATAAATGAAGCCTGGCACCTACTGGCGACTGAAGGACTCCCTCCTCATTTTTTACCTCTGGACTTAGACTGAGCTCTGCCTCTAAAGAGTCCTCTTCCTCTAGGAGAAGGTCTAGAGGATGCTCCACCTCGAAAGGGCTTTATTTTCTAGAAAACTGGGTTCGTGTTGAAGTCGAAGGAACCGCAGGACGTCTAGAAGATTGTGCTAAGAGATCCTGAGTAGCTTTTTCCTGTAGACTTCCAGCTACATCTTTAATCATAGCCTGGGGGAAGAGATGGTCAGAAAGAGGGCAAAAAGCCAAATCTGCCTTCTGTGTTGGAGACACTGCTTTGGTAGTAAAATTTACAGTAGATAGCTCTCTTTTCAGGAGCCCTGCACAAAAATGTGAAGCCAATTCCTCTGAACCATCTCTGACGGCCTTATCCATACAAGCGAGAACACTGGATAGCTCCCCCAAGCTAATTGAGTCTTGACTACGAGACTTAGTGTCAAGCAGCCCCAAACACCAGTCTAAGAAATTAAATACTTCAATTGTCCGAAAAAGACCTTTCAGATGGTGGTCTATCTCCGCCGGTGTCCATGTTATTTTAGCTGACGAAAGAAGAGACCTTCTTGGCACGTCAACCAGACTGGAAAAGTCACCTTGAGCCGATGCGGGAGCCCTTAACCCGACATCCTCACCTGTATCATACCAGATCCCAGCCTTGCCGCAAAGTCTTGAAGGAGGCTGGGCAAAGGAAAACTTTCCTTGAGCTTTTCTAGACTCCATCCAATCTTGCACCTTCTTAAAAGCTCTCTTAGTTGAAAGAGACTTTGTCATTTTAACAAATCCAGGAGTCTTATTTGTTTTTGACAACGAAAACTGAGAAGGAGGCGACCGAGGTGCTGCGGGTTGAAATCTTCTCCAAATGAATCCCGAAGCAATCGAACCAAAACTTGATAATCGGAAGAATCTGACACAGCGGGTTGATCCTCTTCCGTTTCTTCTGAAATATTACTCAATCCTTCCTCATCTATAGGAGTGACCAAGGGGACTCCCGAAGCTGGTGGTACAAGTCCTTTCACTCCGACCTTTAATGAAGATCGTTGTTTTGACGTGCAAGGAGCATTCTGAATATTAATATCTAAAGATTAAGATAAAGCGGTACCAATCTCTTGCTCATTCTCTCGATGGGAGTCTCTTCAAAAAGCCGATTGCAGGAGAGGTTCCATACTAATACCTTGTTGTGATACCTGATGAATATGCAACAAAGCGTCCGTTTGAACGTCGCACTTGGCATCCGTCCGGGCGTCAAGCTTGGCGTCCAAGTGAGCGTCACGCTTGGCGTCCAGCCGAGCGCCACGCTTGGCGTCCAGGTGAGCGTCACGCTCGTCGCTCAGCCGAGCGTCCCGCTTTGCGTCCAGGTGAGCGTCACGCTCGGCGTCCATCCAAGCGCCACGCTTGGCGTCCAGGTGAGCGTCACGCTCGACGTCTGTCCGAGCGTACCGCTTGTCTAAATAGGCGTCCCTGTGAACACCCCGCTCCTTCCAAGCCGAACTAGGAGCGTCGAGTTTCTCAGACTCTAGACGGCCTCGTTTCGCAACCATAGGATCGTCCGTTCTTGGATAAAGCGAGCCTCGAGAGTCTGGGCGAAATTTCTTCCTTTCGATCTCAAAATTCCTAGAAGGAAGTTTTTCATGCTCTTTCTCCAACTGCAGGTGAGATGTACGAAATCTAGAATGAGTACTCACAGGCGAAAGAGACGATCGGTCCACCCGTGCGGGAGACCTCTTAGATCTTTTAATCGGTAATTTATCATCTTTTCTTCTCAAGACGAATTTCTGATTCTCTCTCAGCCAGCAACGAAGCAAGTTGTTGTTGCATCGACCTGATAACACTCTTTGTAGTAGAAGATTCTTTTTCAGGAGAAAAACTGATCCTATGAGAAGGCGAGGGGCGAGGGGAAGCCCTATCCCTTCTCACAAGACCCGTTCTAGTTCTATTCTTAGAACGACTAGGGGCGGGGCTACAAGGCGTCCTCGTCAGATGACATCATAATTCTCCTTTGAGGAGTCCATGCAGCAAAACTCTCCGGTGAAGACCGCAAACCAACAGGAGAAAAAGGACGTGAAGCGTCTTCTTCCCTGCGATCGAAGACTCTGGCCGCCTGTGCGACACCTTGAGTTTTCGATCTTTTTTGCGGTGGAGAGTAATCCAAGCCTTGAGGCGAAGCCCGTAACGAAGAAGAAGTGCAAAGAGACTCTGCGCCCTCCTCTGAGAGACTACTGACGATAGCCGCCTGTGCGACATTTAACGTCATAGCTCTTTTCAGAGGACCGGCGAGCGTACTTCTCCTCATGCTCCAACTCCTCCGTTAGGGGAGGACGCCTCCCGAGGACGAAAAGCACTCGCGGAGGATACACGCACTCGCACACTCTTTGGCAGCCTGGGGGGTGGGGATCGTCGACAGGTTCTGCCGAAGGGACGCCAGATCGGTGGGGGTTCCCCTTAACCTTCCTGCGGCTTTCGACATGTCCGTCTTCCTGGGCTTGGAAGTTCGACAGAGGTCCAGGCCTAGAGGCATTATAGGGCCGATCTGACGCCCCCTCCACAACACTGGGGGCACTTTCACTGCACTTTTGTTCACTAATAATGCTTTTACCCTCCAAAGCGAGCACTTTAGATTCTAGGTTTCGTATTGATTCCCAGAATCGTAGAAAGGGCTCTTTGTCTTCCACTGATTTTTCAGGGCCCGAAGGCACAACAGCCATTTAGGTGTACCAACTACTGAATGTATAGTAGGAGAAACCTTATACCCTTACTTCTACTGACTGATACACTCCTGGAGGAAGATCTCCGTATCCTATCACGCTCCAATTTCCGCACATAGGATTCATAAGCCTTCCAACCCGAATCAGACAGACATTCACACTCCTTACAACGGTCATTTAAATAACACACGTATGTTCTCTACAATTACTACATATTGTGTGTGGGTCTACCGAACCTTTCGGTAGCCTCACCTTACAACCTTCCATACAACACATTCTGGTGCTAGATGAACTAGTCCCAGACATCTTAGTTAAAGGAAAAAACCAAACCAAATTCAAATCCAATCCACCATCAGCGTATGCCTAGTCACAATCCACGTTCGATAACCAAAAAACAAACAGGATACTCACGTAACAGAGAAGTTTCGAAAATCCTAGACGGAGGTGTTGAAAATAGTTGTTATCAACACCGGCGACAGAAAAAATCTGAATAGAAAATGGGAATGGTTCCTGACACCCGCATCCCAGCGGCGGGAATGGGTACTAACCACCTGGCCGACCACTGCGTGTGCCGGGAGTTTTGAAATTCTGTCGGACTTCGGAGAAATACAGCTATTTATATATCTGCTGGGTAAGTTTCATGAACAAATGGGGTTGTTTGAGCAGATCTGTCCTTTCGGGAAGAGATCTGGGGAAGTCCACTATCCATTCCTGTACCTCTGTGAACCATTCTCTTGCAAGCCAATAAGGAGCGATCAATGTCATCCTCATTCCTTCCGAGGACACAAACTTTCTCATTACTTCCCCCAGCATCTTGAATGGGGGAAACACATAAGCATCTATGCCCTTCCAATCCATGAGCATGGCATCTATGGACAGGGCTCTGGGATCGTCCCCCAAAGAACAAAAGTTCTCCATCCTTCTGGAGAGGAATGTTGCAAATAGGTCTACTTGAGGCTTCCCCCAAAGAGACCATAGTTGTTGGCAGACTTGCGAATGAAGGGTCCATTCTGTTGGAAGGACCTGGTTCTTTCTGCTTAATCTGTCCGCTCTTATGTTCCTTCCTCCTTGAATGAACCTCGTCAGGAGTCGTATCTCTCTTTCTTCTGTCCAGATCAACAGATCCCTTGCTAGTTGGTAAAGGGAGAGTGTGTTCCCCCTTGTTTTTTTATATATGCCAGAGCCGTGGTGTTGTCCGAGTTGACTTGGACCACCACGCCTCTGACCTCGTTCTCGAAAAATTGCAGTGCCAAGTGTACTGCTAAGAGTTCCTTTGCATTTATGTGCCAGGCCTTCTGTTCTTTTGTCCAGATGCCTGACACCTCCTTCGTCCCTAGTGTTGCTCCCCACCCCGTGTCCGAAGCGTCTGAGAACAACACTAGGTGAGGGTTCTGAAGAGACAAGGACACTCCTTCGTTCCTTCTCAGTGGTTCTAACCACCATCGTAAGTGGTTTTTGATACTCTCTCCTATGGGAAAGGTATCCAAAAGATCTCCCTTTCTTCTGTTCCAACTCCTTCTTAGATGGAACTGTAAGGGTCTCATGTTCAGCCTCCCTAGAGAGATGAACTGCTCCAGCGACGAAAGGGTGCCCAGAAGACTGAGCCATTCCCTCGCTGAGCTTCGTTCCCTCTCTAGGAAGACCAAGATTTTTTCCAACCCTTTCGAAATTCTTTCCTGGGATGGATATGCTCGAAAACCCCGAGAATCCATCCGAATCCCCAGATAGATGATAGTCTGACTGGGGATCGTGTGAGATTTCTCGAGGTTTACGAGCAATCCGAGAGATCTGATCAATTGAAGAGTTATCTCTAAGTCCTCCAAACACTTTTGTTTCGTCTGTGCTCTTATAAGCCAGTCGTCTAAGTAAAGGGATATCCTCACCCCCTTTAGATGCAACCATCTTGCTACGTTCCTCATCAACGCCGTAAACACCTGAGGAGCCGTCGAGAGGCCGAAACACAAAGCCCTGAACTGATAAATCCTTCCCTGCACCATGAACCGAAGATATTTCTTCGACGAATGATGCAGAGGGACGTGAAAGTACGCATCTTGCAGGTCGAGGGAGACCATCCAATCTCCTGGACAGAGAGCAGAGAGAACCGAATTGGATGTCTCCATGGAGAACTTTGTCTTCTCCACAAAGCGGTTCAATGCACTCACGTCCAGGACCGGCCTCCAACCCCCCCGAGGCTTTCGGCACCAAAAATAGGCGATTGTAAAAACCCCGGGAGTGCAGATCCTGTACTATCTCGATGGCCTCCTTCTCCAACATTTGCTGCACCAACCCAAGAAGGGTCTCTCTTTACAGGGTCTTTGTATCTCTCTGACAGCTACCTCGGTGTCGTCGTCAATGGAGGTCTGTTCTTAGAACTTGTAGGGACCAAGAATCTGCTTTCATTGAAGTCCATGCTTCTGAGAATCTCAGAAGTCTGGCCCCTACTGGTGTTTGGAGGACTGGAACCTCATTTAGCGTTCTTCCTCGGAACTCTGATGGTAGATCTTCCACTTTTCTCTCCTCCTCTCTTCCTTGGGGCTCGGCTAAAAGTTCTACCTCGAAAGGGCTGTTGGGCAGGTCTTGGTTCCCTCTTCGAGACAGAAGCAGCTGGTCTAGGCTTCTTAGCTGAATGTACCAGCAAATCCTGTGTTACCTTCCCAGTAAGCATATGGGAAATGTCCTTTACCAACTGAGAAGGAAACAGCTGTTTAGACAGAGGGGCGTATAAAAGAGAAGCCCTCTGTACTGGAGAGACTGCTTTGGTAAGGAATGAACCAAAGACAGACCTCTTCTTTAATACTCCTGTCCCGAACAGGGATGCCACTTCAGCCGATCCGTCCTGCACTGCCTTATCCATACATGCCAAAACACTATGCAAGACTTCTGATTCCAAAAACTGAGGGTCTTGCGTCTTCTTGGCCAAAGCCCCAAGGGACCAATCTAGGAAGTTAAAAACTTCCAAGACATGGAATATTCCCTTGAGGAGATGGTCCATTTCTGACATTGTCCAGCTTGTTTTGGCAGATGGAAGTGCATGTCTCCTTGCCGAATCCACCAAGGTCGAGAAGTCCGCTTCAGCAGATGAGGGAGAGAAAAGTCCCGTAGATTCTCCTGTGCTATACCAAATCCCTCTCCTTCCTGATAGCCTGGAAGGGGGACAGGTAAACACAGTCTTTCCCGCCTCCTCCTTGGTTTTAAGCCAATTTCCGACCGACTGCAAAGCCCTCTTCATTGATATGGTCGGTTGCATCTTCAAGAAAGAGGAAG
>NC_087207.1:57427742-57562742 GCF_015104395.2 Macrobrachium nipponense
CGGTCCGGTTGGACCAGGCGCCTGCCTTCATTACCTGCGCCACGGAGAAGTTCTTGCGGAACGCGAGAGAATGATGAAGAGGCGTCCGCACTCATCCTGGGTGTCGAGTTTTTCTTCAGACAGCTCCGTCGCACCTTCACAGGACAAAGCAGCATAGCCTTCGTATCGGAGGCGGTGACGTCCCATTAGGGAGGGTATTGTGAAGGACTCGAACCAATCGTCAGTTACCGAAGGGTTCCGAGTCTTCGCTACGAAGATCGGTACGAAATCGAGCGTCACAAATCCCCATCCCTTTGTGCTTGACTTCTCAAGAGAAGTCATGCAGTTACCTAAGACGAAAAGAAGGGAATAGTCGTATGACCTATCCCTCTTCTCGACTTTGGTTATGTACAGTACTCATACTGACCAAGCTATTAAGACGAAGTAATGATTGCTCTGGAACAACCGAACTAAGTCCACAGCATAGTTCGTAACTGACTCGGGCGCTCTGACAGCTGCCGACTGACTGGTTCGAATCAGTAGAGGCAAGTTGTCCAAGCATCCGGGTAAGTCACGTGACCTTCGCCCTTAAGAGTTATGCTGAGAGACCAAACAAATAAATATTTGTTAGTCACGATGCCGGACGGCGCGGCGATGATTCTCTTAATGCATAAGCTCAAAAGGCGAAAGTCAATTGCCTTCAAAGACCGAGGTCCCTGATGGCAAGAAAATCTCATAGACGTTGAATCTCAGCTTAAGGAGAAACACACTATGTGACGTTGAAGACGAAGGTAGGCAATGAATGCAACCTACGTCTTCCAGCTGAATCGAGAGAAGGAATCTCAAGATTCTAAACCTGTGCTTACAATAAATGACTGAAAACACTAACCGCCATTTCATTGCTGTCCGTTGTGCAATGAAGCGGGGCGTTCTTCAGTAAGTGAAACACAGGGGAGAGCCGCTTGAAGAACTGCTTCTCATGGGCTGAACGTTTGGAAGTAGAGCTGGCAGGTGTGGGAGTAGGCGATGTCTTTCAATACATCTGCTAATCCGGGGTGAACAATGAACAATTGTACACCTCCGAATACAAGATATTTTGAGGACAAACTCAGATTCCGCAAAATCATTCGCATTATCGGGATACGATGCAGCAAGAGACTATTACAGAATTCTTTTACCGTGCGGTAAACAGAAAGATGAGAGTCGAATAGATATCTCTGTTTAAAATTCTCGCAATACCGAAGACGATGAATACTAGCGTCTCTCAGCAGTAGATGGTCATTCATGTATGCGAGAATCCCCGTTAATCAGAGACTTAAGTCCGTGATTGTTGGGCAGAGATACGGTTGTTATTCAATCAAAGCAGGTGAGAAAGACATAAACAACCGTCTATCTCAAAGCGGCAGCTGATACTGAAATGCCTCGGGCAATTCAATACGCAGTAGCTGTCGCTGACTCGTCATCCTGAGTTGCAAGTAATCCTTTCCACGAAGGAATGCGTTCGGCTAGAACACCGAGCATAAAAAGATATGCTCGAGCAATTATATTTAAGCGAAACGAATTCGGTAAATATAAAAGCTTAAATGGTGTTGTTGTGACAACACCATAGTATATAAAATTGAAACTGGAAACTCCTGGAGGTTGCAGGCAACCCGGGTGCAGTTCAATTAGAATACTTTTCGTCTAAGTCGCAATCCGTAGAAATAAACCAGGATATGCGCCTACCCCTCGGGACATTCAACTGCTTAGCAGAATCATGTCGCGAGGTTAATATACGTAGTATATTTGTAGGATTCTGAAGCAAACGATCTCCATCCTAAACTTCTTTCCTTCAAGAAAACAAAATAAGGATTGAGATCGACCACCTTCGTTCTCTATTAAAGAGAGTGAAGGAGAAGTCTTCCTCGAAGGAAAGCTTCAATGGTGAACAGAATACTAAGACGATAGTTCCAGCCAACTGATATTCCCGTCCGTTCTTCTCTATTCCAGGTTGGTCGCCTACTGTGAAGATAGGTCTTCTTTCAGCAGCAGTCTTCTTCCTAATGCTAGAAATTCCAGGAATTCGAGCATAGGCGAGGTTCCCGATTATCGTGTAACATATCGGGGGATTCTCGTCTCGCTCACTTTGGACCGTGGTCTCGCCTAAGTGTTTTGGAGATCGTAAGAAACTCTAACACTCTGAATGCGCTAGAAATTCCGTAGAATTCTAAGCAGTCTGCGAAACCCCCACCGAATTCGTCAAACGATATCGGCTGGTGGTCCCTCTCGATTCCCGTAGAAATCGAGAATGGGGCAGGATCCCTCCTCAACGACCGGTGGGGCTTACGTCAGGTAGGAACCGCGAAGGTCCCCCCTGGTAGCGCAGTCCCAACGTGGGATCCTACAGAGAAATCTCTGTAGATCCTTCCCTTTCCCTCGTAGCCGTAAGGAGAGAGGTGGGTGGGGGAGGAATTGGATACTCGCTCGCCTTCCCAGTGGAACTAGCAGTTTGGAGAAGAGTAGGAGCAGCCATCGCCTTGCGGCGATGGCCTCTCAGAGTCTGGGAAAACGTATCGTCAGGAGAAAACGTTTTCCCCGAGGGAGGGTTACGAACTCTCACTGTAGGTAAGGGTCTGCCGCCACTGTGAACGTCGTCTGGGTGGGGCTGATCGACACCTGACAGGAAAGAGCCGATACCGTCCTCCGACTCATTCCAGTCCTCGTCGAGGTCGAAACCTCTCAGGAGGACCGAAGGAGTATTTAAATACGGTGTCCGAAGACACGTAGAAACGCCGCTGTCGCAGTAGAGGAGGTGGAAGTAGCTTGATCGACCGGCCAGAACTGAGAGAGCCTTCTTGTCCGGAGACGAGAGACTCTGGTTCAAGACAGAATCGGCAAGCTCCGATCGCGGCATACCCACCGTCGGTTTGGGTTCCCTCTCGGCCCCAAAACGACTCGAGCAGAGACATGGGCTCTGCTGGTGGGAGCGGCGATCCTTCCCCCCGGTCGTTGTGCTGACGAATCAGTCCAATAACCTGGGTAAAGTTACTCTGAATCTCGGAAGTTACAGCGTCTTGAGGAGTAGGACCGTCCAGTCCCTCCAACAAGAGCAGCTCCCAGGAACCTCCTCCTTCAGAAGAAGGACCAGCAACAGATCCCTGACGGTTGCCTCCAATCACTTGCGCTACGTCCTGGTTGGTCCTAAGACCAACCTGGCACGTGCGGCGTCGTGACGGGATCGTGAGCGGCGCATCTCTCACGATCACTCCTATATCCTCGCTCTTCCTGGCGTATGCCGAGGAAGTGGAAGGTATCGGAGAGACAGAACTGACGCTACCCCCTCTCCCCCTGCATGACGGTCGCCTCCAATCACTTGCGTTGGTCCTAAGACCAATACGTGGCACGTGCGGCGTCGTGACGGGATCGTGAGCGGCGCACCTCTCACGATCACTCCTAGCTACCTCGCTCTTCCCGGTGTAGCCCGAGGAAGTTGAAGGTAGTGGAGAGACAGACCTGACGCTCCCCCCCCGCTCGCTGGCAGGACCAGCGTACGTGGGGGGCTGCAGCCGATCACCAACCCGCGGTGGGGATCGATCTGCAGGCCTGGCCGTGCCGCTCACCTGTGGCGAGCGGCTCGACTGAGCACGTCGACCCCGGTCCGTGCGTCAGACGAGCTGCTGCTGGTCACCGTATTCGCGTGTCCCTGTGGGAGCGGCGGTCAGGTGACCTGCAGAGCTCGCTTTCGCCGTGAGACCGGTGAGCGTCCTCGCGGCACGTCAAACCGCTGGTACCAGCCGAGGCTGGTACCGTCGGTCGAGGGGACCTGGGGGACCTCTTCCCAGCCTTAAACCGTGGCCGGTCAGAGACCCGTCACGTCCACCCGAGGTACTGGCTGGTCGCTGCGAGAGCGGCCGCTGGCCTGGCGAGAGTCACCTGAGCGGCTCCTCGACAGTCTTCTGCTCCGTGCCTCGGTCATGACGCTGAGCGAACTCAGGCGTCTTAACTTTGGCTGCACGGTCACCCGAAGGAGATCGTACACTCGGAACTTCTCGCGGACGAGAAACCGAGCCGGTACCTGGCTTAGCAGCAGAGCTGCCAAGACCAGGCGAGGGTGTACCAGCGGTAGCCAGCACACCCTTGGTCCCCGTCTTCTTCTTCTTCTCAGAAGGGGGGGCGGGCCCCGTTCCCGAAGGAACAGGAGGACCAGCAGAAGAACCCCCCCGTCACACCGGAATGTGACGAGCCCTTCGAAGTTCCCGAAGGAGTCTTCTTAGGGGGAATAACAAAACCCGGTTACCAGCTGGTCGCTGCGAGAGCGGCCAGCTGGCCTGGCGAGAGTCACCTGAGCGGTTCTCGCCAGCCTTCTGCTCCGTGCCGTGGTCTTGGCGCCGAGCGAAACTCGAATGGCGCCGAAACTTTGGCTGCACGGTCTCCCGAGGGAGAGCGTACACTCGGGATCTCCCGCGAAGGGGAAAAAAAAAAAAAAAACGACGAGACCGAGCCGGAACCTGGCGTAGCGGCATCGCCGCTAGCACCCGGCGAGGAAGTACCAGAGCTAACCGCTACTCCTCTGGTCCCCGTCTATCTCTTCCTTACGGAAGGGAGACGGGCCCGCTCGCCCGAAGGAGCAGGAGGACCAGCAGAAGGACCCCCCGTCCCACCGAGGTGGGACGGGCCCTTAGAAGTTCCCGAAGGAGACTTCTTAGGGGGGGGTGGGGAGGCAGCCTTCTTCTTCTTCGGTCTTGGGGCCTTAGAAGTCGAAGGGGAAGAGGCAGCAACAGACGAAGACGAAGATGACACCTTCCTCTTCTTCGTCAGCTCACGCAGGACAGTCGTCAGGTCCTCCATCCAGGCCGGAGTCGGGCCTATTGCCGAAGCAACACGGCCCGACTGCACCTGTCCGGAAGGACCTGGGACTGGGGAAGACACACCATGGGCAGGACCAGCATGGACAGGCGCAGGAACCAGGAGCGACAGGAACAGCAACCAGCTCAGGAGCGGCAGGAACAGCGGCAGCGGTAAACACAGAAGGGACAGCCAAGCCAGTAGCGGGAACCACATCAGCGACAGGTACGGCAGGCCCAGCCATCGCCTCGTAGAATCATCGGCAGCCAGCGTGGTACTGGCGGCCGCGTCCAGGGGCGAGCTGCTGGAACAGCGGAAGTCTGGGCAGGCAACACGAAGAAAACACAGGCGGCGGCCCCCCCCCCCCCGGCATACCCCTCCTCGGTACGGCGGCGACCGGCCCTAGAAGCGGCAGACGGCGTCACCGACACAGCATGGGGAGTGTAGACCAGCGGGGGGAAGCAGCATAAGCGGTCAGTGAAGGTTGTAGTGGAGACCACTCCAAGGTCACCGCCCCAAGAACCTCGCTAGACTCTGCAGCAGATCGTGGATGCTAGGCACGCCCTGCAGCCGCAGTGGTCCATACCTGTCCAAGGTCGTCTCCCACGGCTGTAGCACCTGCGTAGCACAGACAGATTAGTAAGAGGGGTTCCCACTCACGCAGGGGGGGAGACATGCCCCACCCCGAACGGAAGGAAGACCCCAAAAACAAAATACGAGGAAGCTGAGCGGGGGGGGGGCAGGAAAGAAGACGAAGAATCGGGTACCAAGGGATCGCGGAGAGCTTTCCGACGACTTCCTGGCAGACCTTCGCTCCCCTACCCCCGCACAGCAGTGAAAAGTAATATTGAAAATGAAACAGAAATACTGCACTTGCGATTCACTTCATAGAACTTTAAAGAGGGAAAAATCAATTCCCGGTAAGAGCGGAAACTTGATCCATAATAATATGATGCTATCATATTATATCAAGCTCTCGGCAACGAACGCACAGGGCAAAAATATAATGAAAATATAATGACAAAGAGTACTTACATCTTTCAATTACACACTTTCGCCAAAATACATGACTCGGCGCGAGTGCGCCGCCCTCGGCACCGAGACATAATTCAAGGGTTCCAATTCATGAAAAGAGCGGAAATCGCCGTCTCTACGGCGATAGCTCCATGTTTGATTCATAATTAAAGTAATGAAATGAAAACAGTGTACTTACAGTTTCATTTTCAACGTACAAACCAACCATTAGTAGAAACACAACAATATAAACAAAGCATACGACGATGAAGCGGGCAGAGAGCGATGACGAACACGTCCTTCACACCCGCGGCCGAAAGCAAAAGTGATTCTTCACCTCTTGGGCGCGCGGGCGCGCGCACGATCGGACAAGCAGTTAACTACCGTTCTCCCCTTGTTCGAAGCTTACGACCGTCCCAGCTGCCGCTAGTTACCTTCCTATTGTTAAAGGACCCGAGGGTTTGTATTACGTATCGGAACAAACTGCAGAGGTCTCATGTGCAGTCTTCCCAACGTCACAAATTTCTCCACTGACGTCAATTTGCCAGGAGCCTCATCCATGATTGGCAGAACTTACCTTTTTGTCCCAAGAACTCCTGAACTGTCCCAGACAGCCTTGAACCCTCTTCGGGGACAGAAAAGCCCGAAAAACTTGAGCATTCAGAATCATCCCCACAAATAAAGGATGCTCTGAGATGGAACCAACTGGGACTTCTGTTTGTTGACCAGAATTCCTAACTTTCTGGCAAGATCCAGAGTTGTTCCAAGGTCCTTCATGCACCGACTCTCTGATTCCGACCGGAGAAGCCAATCGTCCAGATAGAGGGAGATTCTTACTCCTAATATGTGTAGGCCAGCTTCCTATCGGGGATAGAACCCTGGTGAAAACTTGATGGAGCGGTCGCTAGTCCGAAGCAAAGCGCCCGAAACTGAAACACCTTGCCTTCGAACATGAACCTCAGGTACTTCCGAGATTCGCGATGTATCGGAATGTGAAAATAAGCGTCTTGCATGTCCAGAGAGACCATCCAATCCCCCTGTCTGATGGACTCCAGAACCGACCGAGTGGTCTCCATATGAAATTTTGTTTTCTGGACATGCAAGTTCAGGGCGCTCACATCCAAAACCGGCCTCCAGCCCCTGATGACTTGGGAACTACAAAAAGGCGATTGTAAAAGCCTGGAGGAAAATCCCCTTCTATCTGTTCTATCGCTTTCTTTGATAACAAGCGCTTCCACTTCTGCGGCTAGCGCCAGAAATTTGTCTGAGCCCGGAGAGTATGCCTGGAATGGAATTGGCACAGGTGAGAGCGAGGGAGGTGAACGAGAGGAATAGACGATAGCCGAACTTGAGTACTTGCACTACCCAGGCTTCTGCTCCTCTGTTTTCCCATTCCTCCCAAAACAGAGCTAGCCTGGCTCCCACTGGGTGCATGAAGAACCGAGCTTTCATTTGGAAGGTTTGTTAAACCTTGGCCGGGAAGGCCTTAGACTGAGTCGCAAATTCGATTTCGGTCCGAAAGAAGCGCTTGGGTTTTCTCCCTCGAAAAGGCGCTTGGGCCAGAGGAGAAACCGAAGGAACAGTCTCCACAGGAGCTTTAGGTCTCTTAAGTAGACTGTGCCAGTAAATCCGAAGTAGATTTCTTATCTAGCGCAGACGAAATGACAACACTACATCGTCTGGAAAGAGGTTATCTTTCACAAAAGGAGCAAACAAGAGGAGCGAGACTTCTGTTGGGACAGTAACCCTTTTAGAAGCAAAGGAGCACCAAAGTTGCCTTTTCTTAAGGGTACCAAAGGCGATGAGCGAAGCTAACTCATCACATCCATCCCTAATGGATTTGTCCGCACAGGACAGAACACCAATCCAATCCTCCGCTAACTCCTGAGAAAGAGAAGGACAGTCTTCGATCTTGGCCGCTAAAGCGCCAATAGTCCAATCAAGGAAGCTAAAGACTTCCAAAAGTTTAAATTGATTCTTTACAACGTGGTCCAACTCAGGCGCTGTAAAGAAAACTTTCGCTGCGGCGAAAGCAGATCTTCTAGAGGAGTCTATTAAACTGGAGAAGTCTCCCTGGGAGGAGGCAGAAACTCCCAGAGAAGGAGCTTCCCCATTGTTACATAAAACCTATACCTCTTACGAAGCAACTTAGAGGGAGGGTAAGCAAAAAGAGCCTTCCCTAAGTCTCTTTTCATAGACATCCATTTCTCCGTCTCTTTCAACGAATGTCTAACCGCTTTAGATAGAACAAGTTTGGGAGGAGAGGTCTGAAGTTTTCCTCCTCATCAAAAAAGTCGAAGTTGGGGAGCGCGGAGCCGCTTTCTCTAAAATAATCTGGATAAGATACCAGAAGAAAAATCTAAGGAGACGTGAATAACACGAGAGGTGATGTGAATCACTCCTCCTCTACTTCTTCTTCATTCTCCGATACCGCCGAAGAAGTAGACGGAACTACAACCGGATCTGAAGGTTTCGAACCACCCTTGGACTCATTCATCCAGTTGGTTAACATCTCTAACTGCTTGCGCAAAGGCGCCAGAGACGAATCAAAAACAGTTAACGTAGGCTTGGAAGAGCCTAAATGTTCAGCAGGAGGCGGAAAAACTACTTGCGCCTGGCTCGGAGCCGCCGAAATTTGAGGCCGAAACAGGCGCATCAGGCGTAACAGACGAAAAAAGCGCCTAAAGAAACACCCTTAGAACTGCTAGCTACAGCGCTAAAAATGTTATTGTTATAATACATTAAGTTTGTTCATACTTACCTGCAGATATATATATAGCTGTATTTCTGACGTCCGACAGAATTTCAAATTCGCGGCACACGTAGTGGGGCGTCAGGTGGTAGTACCCATTCCCGCCGCTGGGCGGCGGATATCAGGAACCATTCCCATTTTCTATTCATATTTATTCATGGCCCTTGTCCCTCCTGGGGAGGTAAAGTGGGATCTAAGTATATCTATCTGCCAGGTAAGTATGAACAAACTTAATTGTATTATAACAATAACATTTTGTTCATGAAACTTACCTGACAGATATATATATAGCTGAATCACACCTTCGGATGGTGGGTAGAGACAGACTAGGATTTTTTAGGAAATTTAAATTAAAATAAAAGATTATCTTATTGGTTCCTTACCTGATAGCAAAGTAGACTATGTGAGTTACTGTCACCAAAAGCCTGCTTTATGCCTTTATCAGAGTTGCCAGCCAGGTGTTGACCTGTAGTGCTGTGCTCTCTGGATGCTCTGTCAACGGGGGCGTGACCACAATGCGACAAGACCATCTAGGCAAACATATGGCATAAAGTAACACAGCAACCGACCACCACCTGACCAACTAACGCAAAAAACCCCTGATATTAACACTATGGAAGGGAGATTTTCACAGAAGATCTCACCATCAACCAAAAAACACAATAAACTAACCTAACTAAAAGCTAAGGGATAGGGAGAGAGCTACCTTCAGCCCCAAAACTGTGTCTGCCGAAATGTAAGGTCCCAAAGAACTACAGTTCTCGTAAATCGTCCTCACATCCCGGAGGTAATGTGAGGCGAATACTGAATTGCTCCTCCAGAAGGTGCTATCAAGAATATCTCTGATAGACATGTTCCTTTGGAAGGCAAGAGAGGTAGCTACGGCTCTGACCTCGTTGAAGCTTTCACTTTAAAGAGGCTCATATCAGTCTTCTGGCAAGATGAATGAGCCTCTTTAATGACGTCCCTCAAGAAGAAAGCAACAGCATTCTTCGACAACGGTAAATCCGGTCTCTTCACCGAGCACCAGAGATTACCTGAGGGACCCCTTATCTCTCTAGTCCTATTCACATAGAACTTGAGAGCCCTGACAGGGCACAGGGCTCTCTCTGGTTCTTGACCCACGAGACTCGATATTCCTTTGATATCGAAGCTCTTTGGCCAAGGATTAGACGGGTTCTCGTTCTTAGCCAAGAAAGAAGGGTTCACGAGCAGACAGCGCTGTCTCCCTTGAAACCCACTAGGCTACTGAACCTTGAATTTCACTAACTCTCTTCGCCGTCGCCAGAGAAGTTAGGAAAAGCGTTTTCCTCGTTAAGTCCCTTAGAGAAGCTTCATGGAGAGGCTCAAAGGGACTAAGCATCAGATGTTTCAATACCACATCTAAATTCCATGAGGGCGTCTTGCTTGTGGAATTTTGTTTGGTAGTTTCAAAACGACCTTAAGAGATCGTGCAGATCCTTATTGTCGGAAAGGTCCATTCCTCTGTGGCGAAAAACGGCAGACAACATACTCCTATAACCCTTGATTGTAGGAACTGCCAATTTTTGCACATTTCTTAGATGGAGAAAGAAATCTGCTATCTGATTCACAGAGGTCGTGGAAGAGGAAATTCCTTCCTTCTTGCACCATGCCCTGAAGGAAGACCACTTAGACTGGTAGACAGCTCTTGAAGAGGCTCTTCGAGCATTAGCGATTGCTCTCGCAGCTGCCTTTGAAAAGCCTCTCGCTCTGGCCAGCTTTTCGATAGTCTGAACGCAGTCAGGGCCAGAGCGGAGTTTTGGTGGTGAAACCTTTTGAAGTGAGGCTGTCTGAGTAGATCTCTCCTCCAGGGCAACGTTCTTGGGAAGTCCACAAGGAACGTCATGACCTCTGTGAACCACTCTCTTGCTGGCCACAGTTGGGCAATCAGAGTCAACCTTGTCCCTTCTGACGCTGCGAACTTTCTCATTACGTCCCCCATGATCTTGAATGGGGGAAAGGCGTAAAGATCCAGGTCTGTCCTTCCAGTTTCCAAGCAACCGCGTCCCACTTGCAATTGCCCCGGTCCATAACCGGGGAGCAATACAGAGGAAGTCTCTTCGTCCTCGATGTAGCGAACAGGTCTACTAGAGGACGTCCCCACAATTTCCATAACTTTTGACAGACTTCCTGGTGCAAGGTCCATTCTGTTGGCAGAAGCTGATTCCGGCGGCTGAGAAGGTCCGCCCTGACATTCTGAACCCCTGCCACGATCTTGTCAGGATCTTGATGTGCCTTGCGTCTGCCCATAGTAGAACTTCCTTCGCCAGGAGAAAAAGGGATCTGGAGCGAGTCCCTCCCTGATTCTTTAGATACGCAAGGGCTGTGGTACTGTCCGAGTTGACTTGAACAACCTTGCTTGACAGTTTCTCTTCGAAGAACTGCAGCGACAGGAATATCGCTGCCAGTTCCTTTACATTGATGTGCCAGGCTACCTGTTTTCCCTCTCCAGGAGCTGACACGTCTGTTTCAACCCCGCCTAGTGTTGCTCCCCAACCGGAAGTGGAAGCGTCTGAGAACAACACTAGGTCGGGGCTCAGAAGATTTAAGGAGAGGCCCTCTCGTAACTTCTGAGGGTCGAGCCACCATCTTAAGTGAACTCTTACATCGTTGGAGATCCTTAGGATCGCATTCAGGTCCCCTTTCGACGTCCATTCTTCCGCAAGGAAGAATTGAAGAGGCCTGAGGTGCAGTCTTCCCAGCGAGACAAACTTTTCTAGTGAGGAAATGGTGCCCAGCAGACTCATCCACTCCCTCACCGAACAAGCTTCTCTCGTCTAGGAAGGCTGCGACTTTCTCTAACCCCAGTCGCTGACGTTCCTGGATGGAACGAAAAGCCACTGAATCCATCTGAATCCCCAGATACACGATGGACTGTGTCGGGGTCAGATGCGACTTTTCGGTGTTGACCAACAGACCCAGAGACTTTGCTAGGGCTAGCGTAAACTGAAGGTCCTTCAGACACTTCTGCCTCGACGACGCTCTGATCAGCCAATCGTCGAGATAGAGGGATATCCTGATTCCTGACGAATGGAGCCACTTCGCTACATTCCTCATAATCATTGTGAAAACCATTGGGGCCGTGTGAGACCGAAACAAAGGGCTCTGAACTGCCAAACCCTGTTGTCCAAGACGAATCTCAGGTACTTCCTTGACAGAGGGTGGACTGGGACGTGGAAGTATGCGTCCTGCAGGTCTAGAGACACCATCCAGTCGCCAGGTCTCAATGCTCCCAGCACCGACTGAGGCGTCTCCATTCTGAACTTTATCTTCTCTACAAAAAGATTTAGCCTGCTCACATCCAGGACCGGGCGCCAACCTGATGACTGCTTTGGCACAAGGAAAATCCTGTTGTAGAAGCCCGGTGACTCTAGGTCCAGGACTTGTTCCACCGCTCTTTTTTTCGACCATCTGGTCTAAGAGATCGAAAAGAACCCTTTTCTTCTCTCCCTGATTATGGATGGAGAGAGGTCTCTGGGAGTCGAAGTCAAAGGAGGAGGATTGAAGAAAAGGGATCTTGTACCCCCGTTCTACTATCTTGAGGGTCCAAGGGTCCGCTCCTCTCTGCCTCCAAGACTCCGCAAAGAATTCCAGTCTGGCCCCGACTGGTGTCTGAAGGACGAGATCTTCACTTGCTGGTTTTCGGTTTGAATGAAGCTCTTCCTCTTGGAAAACCTCTCCCTCGAGGAGCTGCTCTCGAGGGGGGTGCCCCACGAAAACAAAGGGTTTGACTTTCTTCGGGGGTTTGCTGAAAGTTGACGTGGAAGGAACCGCTGGACGTCTTGAAGATTGAACCAAGAGGTCCTGGGTCGCCTTCTCTTGCAAACTCTGTGCAAGATCCTTTACCATAGCCTGGGGGAAGAGATGGTCCGAAAGAGGCGCAAAGAGCAAATCCGCTTTCTGAGCTAGGGGAATACCGACTTAGCCGTAAAATTGCACAGCAATGCTCTTTTCTTTAGGAAAGCAGTTCCAAAATTCGAAACTAGCTCCTCCGAACCATCCCTGACGGCCTTGTCCATACATGACAACACGCTGGACAGCTCCCCCAGACTGAGAAGAATCAGGACCTTCTAGACTGACGGTCCAAAACTCCCCAGACACCAGTCTAGAAATTAAATACATTAAGGGTACGAAGAAGACCCTTCAAGTGGTGGTCAGTCTCAACTGGAGTCCAGGTCACCTTAGCCGACGCTAAGAGAGACCTCCTCTGGGCGTCCACTAAACTGGAGAAGTCACCCAACGCGGACGAAGGGACCTTTATCCCGACATCCTCCTTGGTCTCATACCACACTCCTCCTTTCCCTGCGAGTCTAGAGGGTGGATGGGCGAAAGTGGTCTTGCCCATGCTCCTCCTTCTGGGACATAAAAGTCCTTGGAGTTTCTTAAACGCCCTCTTGGTCGACAGAGACTTTTCATTTCAACGAATTCAGGGGTCTTTACGGTCTTAGACGACGAAAGTTGTGAGGGAGGAGACCTAGGGGCTGTAGGCTGGAACTTGTCTCCGAATGCTGAACGTAACAGCCTAACAAGAACCTTGTAGTCCGAGACAGCTGAAGCTACCGGCTGTTCTTCCTCTACGGAACTCCCTGGACTACTATGCTCCCCTTCCTCCCTCCCTAAGAGGAACTGGAGAACGCCTATCAGGAGAGGGAGTACGTCCCTTAGGCTCAATCCTGAATAAAGACTTCGTTGGTTGGAAGTATCCACTACAGGTACGGAAGCAGCCGTACGTTGCTCTTAGATGCACGGACATCTTCCGAAAGAGAAGCATCCTTAGAAGCCAAGTTAACTGTCTTAACCGAAGCTCCCCTTCGAAAGGAGAGCGAGCTTCCGAAGAGCAGCGCCAAAAGCGTCCTGCTTAGAAGAGCGAGCGTCCTGCTTTGCAGGCTCCAAAGCGTCCTTGCTTCGCTCGAAAAGCGTCCTGCTTCACACGGCGAGCGTCCTGCGGAGCGTCCTCAACAGCGTCCTGTCTAAGACCAGAAGCGTCCTGCTTCGAACGCCGAGCGTCCTGCCGAGCGTCCTTAAAAGAGTCTTGAAGAGAGCTCAAAGCGTCCTGTCTAGAACGCCGAGCGTCCTGCCGAGCGTCCTCAACCGCTACTTGCCGAGAGCGCAAAGCGTCCTGCTTCGCGAACGCCGAGCGTCTTGACGAGCGTCCTCTCCTGAGAGAGTAAAAGATTGCTAGGAGAGCGAGAACGTTGACGATCCGGAGGCGGAGAGAGAGACGAGCGAGCTGAGAGAGAATGAGCCGCTTCGTCCTCTTGACGGGCAGCCGAACGTCCTTCCTACGCTAGACTCGACTGCTGCTGGGCAAGTCCTCTGAGCCATCAGCGACGTAATCTGGTCCTGAAGGGACACAAGGATATCCTTCGTAGGTGACGAAGGAGCAAATGAAGGGGCAGGACTGAGACTGCGAGAAGGCGAGGGGCGAGGGGACGCCTCCTTCCTTCTAGCAGGTACAGCTATCTGCCTCTCAGGTGAACACGCCTGTGCGTGGAAACTAACGTCCTCATCGGTAGAACGCCTTCCTCTCTTCTGAGGAGGAAAAGGCGTCATAAGCGTCCTCTGACGAAAGAGGAGACATAGGACGTGAAGCGTCCTCAAAGCGAAAAGTCCTTTTCAACGGACGCGAGTCTCTCCGAGCGCTCCACCCTTGCGCGGGTGGGAGGACGCTTCGGAGGACGAAAAGCAATCTTTCAGGATACGCGCTCGTGCGCGCTCTGGCAGCCTGGATTTAGCAACAAGGCCTGCCGAAGGGACGCCAGATCGGTGGGGAGCCCCCGTAACCTCTTGCGGCTTTCGACATACCCACTCCCTGAGTCCTGGGAGTCCGATAGAGGTCTAGGCCTAGAGGCATTATGGGGCCGATCTGACGCCCCTCCACAACACTAGGGGCACTGACACAAACTTTCACTGGGCCGGTTTCTAGGGCCAAAACTTTAGATTCGAGAGCACGAATAGACTCTAGAATCAGAGAAAGGGTGTTACCTTCTCCAGACACAGCACTGGGGCCCGAAGGCAACAAAACAGGATTAGGTTGGGCAAAATCTACTGGTGTTAGAGGAGGAGAAATGTTACTATCCTTACCTTTAGTAGAGCTGCCCTTAGAGGAAGACCTCCTGACTCTATCGCGCTCTAATTTACGCCGATAGGTCTCATACATCCTCCATTTATCATCATCCAAATCCTTACCTTCATTGCACCGATCATCAACCACGCAAACATGCCCCCTGCAATCCATACAAACTGTGTGAGGATCAACTGAAGGTTTAAGAAGCCTCACCTTACATTCACTCCTCACACACACTCTGAAACTTCCCGAACTTGATCCAGACATACTGAATCCAGAAAGTCAATCCAAAATCAAAAACCAATCCACTATTCCGCGTGCCAATCCAACAATCCAGAAGTCGATACCAAAAGTCAATCCAGATAATATTAAGCGAGATATATGAAAAATCCTAGACGGAGGTACTGTAAAACAGATGTTTGCAGCACCGGCGACAGAAAAAATATGAATAGAAAATGGGAATGGTTCCTGATATCCGCCGCCCAGCGGCGGGAATGGGTACTACCACCTGACCGCCCCACTACGTGTGCCGCGAATTTTGAAATTCTGTCGGACGTCAGAAATACAGCTATATATATATCTGTCAGGTAAGTTTCATGAACAAACCACAATCTCTACTAGTAGATGGAGCCGAAAAAGGCACAGATTGAGGCGACGAACGAGCCGCTAACGGCCGAGGCGCAACCCTACTCTCAGGCTCCTTATACCGCTTGACTGGAGGAGGCGAAGAATCAGCGCCTGAACGCCTCTTTAAGGGACGCGAAACGGGCGAATCTCGCCAAGAGCGCCGTGCGACCGGAGACGAATCGCTTGAATCATTTGAAAGGCGTTCTGACCGCAACACCTTTCCAACGCTTAACCGAGCCCTGTTGAGGCGCAACAGGCTCAACAAGAGCGGCTGTCTGTGGGCAAATCCCGATCGACTCCCTTGGACTTCCGGTATGTCTTCTCCCCGGTGCGGGGGAGCTGGACAGTGACCTTTGTCTAGGAGACGTGTCAGGACAGACAGACGCACCCTCAACTACACTCTTACCTGAAGCCGCTTTCTCCAA
Organism: Macrobrachium nipponense; assembly: GCF_015104395.2. Lineage (NCBI taxonomy): Eukaryota > Metazoa > Arthropoda > Malacostraca > Decapoda > Palaemonidae > Macrobrachium > Macrobrachium nipponense. Next base: position 57,443,452 of record NC_087207.1, read on the forward strand.
AAACGTCTTAACTGAATTACCAAGTTGCAAAACCGTATTCGCTAGTACCGAAAATTTCTGATCTAACCTCGATTCCAGACTGGCAATGGTGTCGGAAGAAACTACACGGGAAGCCGGAGAAGTGGGATTAGTAGGAGGAATAGGAGGTGTAGTTAAAGGAGACATAACAATTTGAGGAGAAACAGAAGGAACAGATGCATCGCAAGACGAAGCAGATCGAAGTCTACTTTCCCTAAGCGCTGCTTTTTTTTCTAATTCTGTCTTTAGCTAATTTCTCCGAGTATGAACTAAAAAACTTCCATTGAGAATCAGTCCAAATCACTACACTCGTTACATGTCGATCTGCTGAACAAACCTGTCCCCTACACTTAACACATTTAGTGTGAGAATCATACTCTAGCTTGGATAATCTAGTTTTACATCCTGAGATGCAAAACCTAACTCCCGACGGACTAGAATCCGACATGGCAACGCCTAAATAAAAAGCAAAATAACAACAACGCCAAAAAAGAGTACTTCACCAATTCCGAAGATCAAATCCACAAGAAAAAAGCGAAGCAAAGTCATCCAACCGCACCGACCACCGATGTTCACCGGACGCCGGCAGGAAAAGAATTGAATTCACCTGGGCAGTTGTACCTGGTTCTCCCGCGAGTGGAGGGAGATGACGTCATCACCACCAGTGTTGGCGACGCCGACGCGCTAAATTTGAATTTAGTATCCTGCCGCTCGTGGAAATCACGGCTCTATAATTGTTCGGTAAGACACTACAATAAAAACATTCTTTGAGAAGAAAAGGGAACACCTAATAACATATAGGAGTGGGGGAAGATTCTCCCAGATAGACTATTTCTTGTATAAAAGGATAAATCTGGTGGAGGTCAAGAACTGCAAAGTTATTCCAGGCGACCATGTAGCCCCCCAACACAGGCTGCTATGTATGGACTTGAAGTTGAAAAGGGAAAGAAAAACCAAAGCTAAAGGGATAAGGAAAATTAAATGGTACGAATTACAGAAGGAAGGGGATAAGAAGAGAGAGTTTAAGAGGAGGGTTTTGGAGGATATTGATATAGGGATTGAAGATGTTCAAGAATGGTGGGCACGAAATGCAGCAGTAATAAGAAGGCATGGAAAGGAGCTGCTAGGAGAGACATCTGGTATCATATGGGAAGAAAAGGAGAGTTGGTGGTGGGATGAAGACATTGAGAAAGTAGTAAAAGATAAGAAGGAGGCAAAGACAGATGGGAAGAGTCACAGTCATGGAAGACAGAAATAGGTACAGAGAGAAAAACAAGGTGGTGAAAAAGAAAGGTGGTAGCCCAAGCTAAAGCAAAGTCGTATGATGATGTGTATAATGAGCTGGGGACAAAGGAAGGATTAAAGAAGATGATCAAGCTATCAAAGGCTAGAAATAAGAGCACCAAAGATATAACACATATCAAACAAATAAAGGATCAAGAGGGTGTAGTGCTTAGAAAGGAGGAAGACATTGTGAAGAGATGGAAAGAATATTTCGAACAGTTGTTAAATGAAGAAAATAATAGACTAATAAGAGAGGATGGGCAAGTGAACATTGGCAGGGTAATGAGGTTTTCTAGGCAAGAGGTACTAAATGCACTGAAGAAGATGAAGAATGGGAAGGCAACCGGACCAGACATGATCCCGGTGGAGGCATGGAAAGCATTAGGAGATGAAGGAGTGGATATACTGTACGATCTTATGATAAAGATCCTTGAACAGGAAAAGATACCAAATGAGTGGCGTGGGAGTATATTGATCCCAATTTTTAAAGGGAAAGGCGATGTCCAAGAGTGTGGTAATTATAGGGGCATTAAATTGATGTCCCACACTTTGAAGATACTGGAAAGGATGATAGATGCTAGACTGAGAGAAGAAGTACAAATAGGTAAAGAGCAGATGGGATTTATGAAGGGAAGGGGAACAACAGATGGTATATTTTGTCTGAGGCAGATAATGGAGAAATTCGGGGAAAGACAAAGCGGGACCTACATATGGTATTCATTGACCTTGAAAAGGCTTATGACCGAGTCCCGAGACAAGAGTATGGAGGAGCCTGAGGGAGAAGATGGTGCCAGAGAAGTATGTGCGATTGATACAAGAGATGTACCGGAATGTATTTACCAGAGTGAGGAGCAGTGTTGGGGAGACAGAAGGTTTTGAGGTGAGAGTAGGATTACACCAGGGGTCGGCTCTGAGCCCATTTATCTTTAACATAGTGATGGATGTTATATAGAGGAAGTAAGGGAGACAGTACCATGGAACATATTGTATGCGGATGATATTGTTCTGTGTGCAGAGAGCAGGGAAGATCTGGAAGTGAAATTGGAAAGATGGAGACAAGTACTGGAGGACAGAGGAATGAGAATAAGTAGATCCAAGACAGAATATATGTGTACCACCACTGAGGGGGATGATAGAGAAAGTATTCAGCTTGGTGGAGAGCAAATAAGGAGAGTTGATAAGTTTAAGTATTTGGGATCTTTTGTTAACGCTGGAGGAAGTATGGAAGAAGAAGTAAAACATCGGGTACAGGCAGGCTGGAACAACTGGAGAGCGGCCTCGGGAGTTCTTTGTGACAAAAGAGTGCCGCTTAGGTTAAAAGGAAAATTTCACAAGACGGTGGTAAGAACAGCAATGCTGTATGGTACGGAAACAGCAAGCATGAGAAAAGCAGAGCAGAAGAAGATGGATGTGGCAGAAATGAGAATGCTTAGGTGGATGTCTGGGGTAACAAGAGTGGATAGGATCAGAAATGACTACATAAGGGGGTCAACTAAGGTGGTGGAAGTATCAAAGAAAGTGCAGGAGGGGAGGCTGAGATGGTATGGACACCTGTTGAGGAGAGATGAGGACCACGCTGGGAGACATACTATGGGGGTGGAGGTGCAAGGAAGAAGAAAAAGAGGGAGACCAAGAAAGAGATGGAAGGACTGTGTGAGAGGAGACTTACATGAGAAGGGAATTGATGAGGCAGAAGCACAAGATAGAAATAGATGGAAACGGCTCATCCGAAACGGCGACCCCATATAAAAATGGGAACAAGCTGGGAAGAAGAAGAAGAGTTCACGTTGATCGTACATGGTCCACTCTGCACCCTGCGGTTTTTTACCCTAACAACTCGTTGGCCACAGGTCGAAATAATTTAAGCATTCTGGGAACTCAAAACCTTGAATTCTAAATGCCGTGTACGGTTCTACCATTAATAGCCTATCACGTGGGACCAATTTATATAATTTTAGAACAATAGGCTACTATGATCATGATAAATTAAGAACCCCTAGGGAGGGAGTTTGTTAACTACCTAGGTACTAAGTAGTAATTTAAGCGAATTGAGGTTAATCTTACCTCTCGGTTGCTGTTCTTCTCCAACTTATTCACACAGACATTTTCTAGGTTAATCGTAGACGATACAGGATGGTGTTGACTGTAAATAACAGCCACAGCACAAATTTATTTCTCAAAATGTAAACAGTCCCATCCTGAACCTTCTTCCTCTTCTTGAAATTAAGAAACGCGAAGGAGAGGCGTTCGTTTTTGCATGAAATAGAGACACGAACATTGAACTTATGATTTGTATGACTGTTATTATTTTGTTTGTAGAGTACAATATACAACAGTATTTGAAACTCGAAAAAAATTAGCATACAATCATCAAACCCATTTGCTTAAAATCTATTTCATTTAATCTCACAACAAATTAGATTTTTGACGTTGAGCTTAGTCAATTGGGTGCTCAGAGGTTGCACAGCTTAGCTACTATTGATGTGAATTTCAATATTATAATTATATACGAATTTCAATAATATAATTACATACGTTATGTCTAATTACAAGAGAATCACTTAAAAGAAACAAAAAGTTTCAATCAACGTCTGATAATCAGAGTGGAGATTGATACTTTGAAAACATCTAAATCATCAAGGTGGATATGATTAATTTAATGGGATATTTTCTGGAATCAAGGTTTGATATTTGTGGAATTTGAGCGGCACATTCATGGGCTGGGGTCACGTTGTGGATGCCCACTTTGAAGTAAAAGACATCCTTCACATGTGCATGTAAGGAGATTACTGTACCACTATACTGGGGTTGACTTCAAGCACTCGATGTATTACAGTTTTTAATGTGTTAAAGAAAGTGGAAGGTGGTTAAAGAAATCCCAGTAGTGTCGGAATAATGGAAAATCCAAACCTTGTTTTAATGGAAAGGAACCTAATTTAATAGGGAAAAGTAGTCTCTGTCTAAGATGAGTAAAACTAGATAAAGGAAAGGTTAACTAAACAAATATTGCTAATATAAAAATGAAAATTAAAACATCTTATTCATGGGAAGCTAGACAAGCAAGGTATTGCGATGTAGTTAGCCGTTACATATACAAATCCCTGGTATTAATACTACTACTGTTTACCACCACGTTAAGTGATACTCGGAGTCTCTGATACTGACACTTAGTAGTTATCATATAGGCTATCCCAACCGATTACAGTACGTTAAGTAGCAAGAATAATCTGGCCGCAAGAACTAAAGCAGAGTAGAGGTAAGCATTTCAAGGCAGCACGGTAAATATTTTTGCATTAGGCCTACTAACTACCTACCTAGGTAATAACCTAGCTACTTTCCATTCTGGAACTGATGAAATATGTTTTTAGCTAGGTATAGGCTATAGCCTAGGTAATAGGTAGTAGCCTAGTCTAGTACCTAGCTAGTATACCTAGTAGGTAGTAGGCAGTAGGCTATAGGGACTTAGCCTAGCTAGTAGCGGTTAATCTAGCCTAATACCCAGAAATATACCCTAGGTAATAGGCTAGGTACATGACATCCCATATAGGTAGCTAGCCTAGTAACCGTAATAGACAACAATTCCCATAAGGTATGCAGTTACAGCTCCTAAAATACAACTCCAAATAAATTGCATAGAGTAGGTACCTAGGTAAAAGTTGTTCAGCGTGGCAAAATCTACCTGAAAAGTCACTTACCTCATCATATTACGCCAATTTACCATCCAACAATTTTTTCGGTATATTCCTAGCCTATATATAAGCATTCCGGATCGTTCACCTCGCGAATACAAAAGCCACCAGGAATTGGGGCGTCAAATGTATTTCGCTTTGTTTAGTACGAGCCTTGGGGGTTAATTACAGTCGTCCGAATAAATATTAGGTACATGATAGCCTATTCTTGTTCAGGAGGTAAAACTGCATAGAAAAACCTCAACTGCCATAGTCTAGGCAGCCGCGGAATACCTAGTAATATAGATCTACCATTGTTTTATTGCAACGTAACTTTTTGTAAGTACCCAGTTGATCTTATACCTCTTGCCAGAACAAACGAGCTTGCCAAGAATATTTAAATATGTGGATAAGGCGCGTATATTTAATGGTAACCCACCCCCCTTGAGAAAGTATGTATTTTGGTTTGATGAAGGAACTAAAGCAAGTTTAGGTACCTACCTATCCTATCTAACCTCACGTAGGGCATCTTGTCCTACCTACCTTACATAAGGTCAGTTCACGTCATATATTTGTTGTACCCATTTTCCCTTTTCTGGATAGGGAGGTGAACTTTAGGTTAGGCATACCTATGCTGTGTAGTAGTACCTAGTATTGCCCTGTTTCCCACTGTTTGCCAACTGTTATATTTATCACCTTTTGTTTATGGATTTGTTTGCCTTGTGTCTGTGCTTATGATATTTGCCATATTTTTTTTCATTTTTACTTTCATCCCTAAGGTCTTGGTACTAAACTATGGCACCCATTTACTCGTAAACTGATACAGTTACTGAACCAAAGAGGTGCAGTAGGCAGTAGAGTAAAGTGCTGAATGGCTGGCCTCTACCGTAGTGCAGCCACCTTCCCGAAAAAGTACTTTAACATGTCCTGTAACCCAGGATAGACATTAGTCAAGAGCCAGCATCTGTCGAAGCAGCACCTCGAGACCTCTACTTTCTTCTCAAAGTAAGTTTTTTCTCCAGAGTCACAAATTAAGGCCATAATTTCCAATTTTCGGGAAGGTGGCTACTCTATGGTAGAGGCTGGCCATTTGGTATTTTACCCTAGTCTTCAGTTTACTCAAAATTTACATAGAAAATTATTCTTTGCCGTTTTAACAGAAGAATGAATTAGAACTCATGCATTATCATAATTTGTCAGTGTGAAGAACTTTTACTAGGCTAGTTTACACAAGATCAGTGAGTTATTTAAAATTATCTGAGTAAATATGGCTACACATGAAATTTTAATGTACATTTCAATTATTTTTTGTAGAAATTTAGGCTAGTAGTATTAAAGGGCCCTTTTAGAGATTTTATGGTCATTAGAAATGTATGGAGAGTGGATGTAGGATATTTAATTGAATTTACATAGCAAATTGTATACTGTATAGTATTTGATTTTCAGCTTGAAATTCCGTTCCTGGATTTTATACATCTTGGAGATTTTCTGTGAAATCTGACCAGGTATCAGGTTGTAGGGTGAAATCATGCTTAACCCTTAAAAGCCGGGCTAAAAAAACAAATGTATGCAGTACCCAAGGCCGGGAAACTTTGAGGTCGGCTAATTTAAGAAATAACATCAATGGAAAGATGAAGATATGCAAATGCACATGACGTTAGAAAAAAATTCTAAGAAATTCTTGCCATCTTCCACAGGAAGTTGAAAAAAAAACAAAAAAACTACCATTTACAATCCTTTGTGGGGTCTCATTTACAAGACAGTCGTAAATTTTACTAAGTTATACATGTTTTTTCTAAGAAATTTTATTTTATTTTCTAAAATTACAATTACAGCTCACACGGTATCAAAACAGATAAGAACTAAAATCAGTAACTAATTCTGAGTACGTATATTTGTTGTTAAATATTTACATAAATTTACTGAGATTGAATATGCAGTAACTTTTTTGGATTGTACATTTTTTTCTATTTCCTTGCACTTTTTTTTGCAAATTTACAATTATAACTGACCTATCATAAAATACAAGAACTAAAACCAACAGCAACCCCTTAGTATATATATGTGCAATTATATAAAAAGATGTCGTTTGAGAGAGAGAGAAGTCAAGTACACAACCAAGTCATGAGCTGCTTAGAATCAGCGAGCTGAGCCAGCCAAAAGTTTCCTTTACAGTGGTGAATTTGGGCTATAGAAGTAATGGAATCTCTTTCCCACCTGATTCCCCCAAATCGATGGCGTGTGATATTAATGCTCACCATTCACTGTAGGTGAGGTTAGAGGACCGTGGAAATAAACCTGCCAGTGAGTTAGTACTGACCTCACTTGTGCTACCTACCACCCTGTGGTAGGGGTGTAAGAATACTACCACTGTAGGTCTTGTATGTTGTAAAAGGTGACTAATAGGACAGTTGCTGCCTTGCAGTCTTACTTTTTAGTAAAAGGCTAGTCCCACTGCCAATAACTGTGGAAACTACTACCTTGCAGGTGGACTTTTTAGTCAAAGGCAAGGCCCACCGCCAATAATTGTGGTTGATGACAGCAAGGGCATGCAGTCATAAAATACCTTTGCCAAATATTAAACCATGCCTGATGTTGTAAAGAAAGACACATCAGGCAACCGACCCTGTAGTGTAGGAATAATGGTGGGAAACAAGGAAGACACTTGCTCTACCTTCATGCCTAGTTTAAGTGTTTTGCACATTTTTTTGGTGGGTGTAGTTTGTTCCTTAAATAGTGCGGCACCATACTTAAGGAACATGGCAAAATATAAGGATTTATTTCTTGTGAACTGTTGATATTAACATATGACTGTAAAAATAAAAGAATAGTTTTTCTGTTCACTAATAGTTAATTTTTTTACAGATTACAACTTCTAGATGAAATGTGGGAAAAGACCTCAGCTAGAATCAAGAAATCTCGAGGAGTTTACTCTTCACCTAAGAACGCAGTTAAGAATAAACACATAATTTTTGACAATTATGACAATGACAGTGATGAACTAGCACCAGGGAAAGGGCACTTTGGAAATGACAGTGATGAATTAGCATCAGGGACTGGGCACTTTGGAAATGGCAAGTTTAAGCATGAAAAAATTAGTAGAATTAAAGCATTTGATACCGAGAGTGATAGTGGTGAAGAATTGTACAATTCTAAATTTCTAAAGCAGGATTTTAAGGGAAGAGGTGGCTCCAAGTTATCATCAAGCGCTAGCTCTTTAAAAAGAAAGCATACTAGATTAGATGATTTCAGTAGTGATGAATATGAAGAAGGAAGCTCTGAAAGTGAAAGTGAGTTTGAACAGAGTGATGAGGAAAGTGCGGAAAATAATTTCGAAGAGGATAAAGATTACAGTGGTATGACTATGGAAGAGCTTTTGAAACTTCAAGAAGAAATGGGCATGAAAGCATTTAGAGAAAAAGTGTTGAAGGTCTCAAAGTCTGAGAAAACAAGTTCAGATCAGGCCAAGTCATTTAAGCGTCTCAATAAGAATCGTCCAAGTGAAATGCCACTGATGAGGAAAAGGGCTCCACTCATGAACTCCATGCAACCAGGCAAAAAACTCAGGAAGATTATCAGTAGAGATCCAAGATTTGATGATTTATCAGGTGACTTGAAGTTGGATTTGTGGCATGAGCGTTACCAATTTTTGAAAGACGCTAGGATGAAAGAATTAGAAATCTTGAAGAATGAATTGCAGGAAGAGACCAATCCAGGTAAAAAGGAGAAACTTAAAAGAACAATACAGCGAATGGAGAACCAACAGCGGGAAGGTGTCAGAAAAGAACAAGAAACTGTGGTTTCCAGGCTTGAAAAGAAACACCAAAGAGAAGCACTGAAGCAAGGTAAAAAACCTAAATACATGAAGAAAAAAGATAAAAAGTTATTGTTGAAGACTATGCACTTTGACGAGTTGAGAAAGGGAAACAGAGTAAACAAGTACTTAAAGCGTAAAGAAGAAAAGTTAGCAAAGAAAGAGAGGAGGCAGGATTCCACACGAAAGTTTTGAAGGTATAATTTAAGGTTAGTTGTCACTCTAAGTGTAGTCTCATTTCTACAGCAATTTTTTTTTTGCATAGATGTGTTTGCCACTGTAGTAAAACTTTGTTAAAACCAGTTTAATTTGCATTATTTGAACCAAGTAATTTATAAGTTTCACAATTTAAAATCAGTGCTTTATAGTTGTCTTTGCCTTTCTAGGCATATGGGAGAGTTCCTAAATTAAAGCTGTCTTCTCGGTTATCTGGCATGAGAAGCTGCCCTACTAGGAAGTGTAAGCAAGACATTCAGCAAGAGTTCGGCCAAGATGGTCCTGATAAGCAAAATAGCCAAGGATATACTAGGTCATCATTGAGGACTTTGTTAGGAAGTGCCAGGGCATTACTGATACCATCATAAACATGGGCAGTTAGTGAAAAGTAGTTTTCAGTTCTGTAAATTATGGGGAAATGATGTTTGGATTTTGCCATGCCAAGAAATAATAATAGAACAAGACTCGGCTTGTGAATAAGGGCAAAAGCAGATATGGTCATGCAAAGAAATCGCCTAGGATGTACCATTTCCAGCACTTTGCATAGCACCTGTTGTAGCATCCCTTCGTCCCTGAAAGCATTGTTTTTCATGTGATCCTTTTATCTTCTCATCTAACAATCCAACATCCTTAACTTTTCCTTATTCTGTTTTCACCTAAGTAAAAAAATAAAACATTCTAGAGGGAACAATGCTTCAGTTTCTTTACTCTCAACCTCAATTGATTTTAACTTCCAAAAAAGGGACATGCCCAGTTCATGAAGCAAGCTTAAAGGGGTGAAATGAAGGCAAGACAATTGATCATTAACTCCATCTCCTGGCAGCTGATGAAGACACTTACCTGAACTTGAATCCTCTTAACCTAAAAAATTAATTTACAACATTGTGGCTTTAGACTATTTTAATAGTGGCTTTCCTAAACAAGTTTTATATTGGGCTAGCCAGGTTTCTTGCAATTTTTTCTGGCATTCCAATTGTACATAATGCTAAATGTCACAAAAATGGATGCATTGGTTGTCAAATTCTATATCTCCATTATTTGCGCTTTTGGTTGGACTTAATGGTCCACATTAAATATTCCTCTAATTGGAGCGTTGCTTTTCTCTTCCTCCTAGATAGAATTAAAGTAAATTACATAGTTTGCTTCTCCCTTACCTAGTCTCTAAAAAACTTTCATAAGAGCCGAGGAGATTTTGTCCCATGGACTTTTTTTTTTTTCCTTTAATTAAAGTTGACCAAGACTTAACATTGTCAACAAAATTTCTTTGATCCTAAATGAAGAGGTGGAACTTGGAGCATGGTAAAGTTCAAAACGCAGTAAAGGTAGGCAAGCCATGAAAGAATGAAAGGAATGTTTATTAAAAGTTATGGGCTGTTGTTTGTGCTGCAACCAATACAATATGTCAAAGATGGTGATTGAGAGCAACCTTTGCTAAATACACTTGAAATAAGAGTATTTGTTTTGAGAATTCTACAATATGTATAGTATTGCCTTCATGTGAGTGCATATAAAAAATTAATCATGTATATATTCATATTATAAAAACTTAAATTGTTATATATTAGAAAAAAGTTTTCAGTTGCAGTCAAGTGCTTCAAGAAAAATACATATACGTATACACCTTAAAGCTGCAAACCTAGGTTAATTAATACATTAATTTAAGTTATATTTTAATAGTTTAAATAAATATCAGTTCATTACAATAAATATTCAATAGAAATCTATATCAAGAAAGTATTTTAATCTATATTATCAAACTTATATAACAAATACCTGCTAACAATTATCAGATTATAAGAAAAAACTTATGACTAGAAAGAATATTTGTCTGTTTTGTAAACTCACAGCAAACTGGTAAGAAAATGCAAAATATCCACTCAACTATCATTATACTTAAATCATTCTAGGCGGAGTGAAATTCCCGTCCAGTAAGTTTTAAGCTATAGTGAAGTTCCATCCAATCATTTAATACCTCTCTGCACAAGTACATGAGTAAACGAAAATCATTAAGTATGCAATAACACTTAAAATTAAAATGGTCTATGAAAGTGAGAGTTAATGTACAAGATAAATATTTACATACCTTAACAAGAAATATCAATAGCTCACTAGTGCCTTAAGTTTATTCCACTCGAGTCCCAAAACATGCGAGAAGTTGAACAATTTTGCCATCAGCAAAAAGACCGAAGTAATTATGTCCAAAGTCTACAACATTGCCCCAACGTTGGAATGACATAGCAAACTTCACCATAACATACATTATGTATCTTGTTATCAAAAGTTGTGAACTCAAGCCCCCTACACCTTCTACCCTCAAAAATCATAAACAAGTAACCACAGAACATCAAATTAATGCTCCAAAACAAAACAATAATATAAAGTACTTAAAAATGTCTGTTTCCCTGTTTTAAGATAACTCAGCCAGGGACAAGCTTTTCAGTTCCACTGGATCATCCCTGAGAGGTGGCTGATCATGTGTCAGTTTCTCTGCCTCAGGCTCATTTGGACCATCACATGAATGATTTAAATACTGTCTGTCTGCGTCAATGCAAGAGAGGAAAGGTGTCATATACCGAGACATTAATCTGGAACATATTGTAGTATCCTGGCACTCATCTGCACTGTAAAGGTCTTGTAACCTGCAAAATTTCAGGACTGATGACATGAAAATGAACGAGAGCTACATGGTGAAAATTAATTTGATTTTATATTGTAATATTTTCTGAACCACAAATGAATGTTCTAATATCAAAAACACAAAGGAACCATCATGGTAATGGAATTTAGCTTGAGAACTTTCAACATTGCTTGGTGAGATTTAGATTATCACACCAAAAATTATCTACAGAGATCATAAAGTTCTGAAGACACTAAAGCAAGGGACTTAATTAAAATTATGATTGCTTATTAAAGCCCTGTTTGTTGTTCAAATATTTTACATACACTAAACTGAGGACATACAAAGACAAACTACATGAATTTATCATTAAAATGGGACAATTTCATTCAGTACTTGCTCTAGAACCATAATTGTGAATTGGTAATCACATGCACCTTTCCATATTAAAAGAATTTTGATGTATGACATCAATTTGGTAGATGAATGCACATACCACTGCAAACTTTCTGATTCAGCATGAAAAAGTTGAAATGAAATTTAAAAATGTAACAAAGGCTAAGAGTGCAATTTGCATCCAAATCTCCCTAATAAATTTGTTTTTCAGTCTTAATTCTGTAAAAAAAAAAAAAAAAATGGTTTTCATTTTAATTTTGTATTAAAAAAAAAATAAAAAGGGCACCCTTTACATTGTTTGAAGTGCCAACAATACACTATAGTACTGCTATGTATGTACTGTTTCACATTAAGGAAAAAATTATTACATTTTCCAATGTCATATGGCAGCCAATGGACCGTATTCATAAAATTTACTCTTCCAACCAAATTGTGTCACTCCTTAGTAGACTTCCCTGTTCACAAAAACAGTACTGCAGCCTAATTGTGATTTATAGCTGGACTGACTATGCGTGGATAATATTTAAAAATTAAAACTTTCCTCCATGCTTTTAGTCTAAAATCAATGGCATTACACACAGAATTTGAACATCAATTACAACTTCCAGTCCAACTTGAGTAATTTTTGCAGTTTCAAGGTTTGTAACTGTTCAGGATCAAATGATAAACATTATATGTAAATATATGAAAAAAATAGCCTGGTCATTTAGAAGACTGAAGTAATTTCTGCTCATAGCTTATAACTGGTGTCTAAATTGGTTAACCTGCTCAATGAATTCTGTAACTGGGTTTTTTCCATCCACAGGAAATGACCCCACTGAAAAACTTTTTTGCTTTATATTTCACCAATAATGATCTGCCTATCATGATGTACACAAACTGTGGGATTATTTCAATAAGGATTTTGTGTAGCTAACTTTCTCCACCATTCATTTTAACACACACAAGAGGGTAGTTCAGCCAACAGTGTTATCAGTTACAAGAGGATGTCACACACTAGGCCCTATGCTGAATGGATAAATTTTTTATATAAAAACTGTTCAAAATAAAAAACATGGTATACAGTGTGTTCCTGGCTACTATCATAAGAATCAAATTAAAACTTACAGTCCTTGAAGTGTTTCAGAATGCACTGGAGAGCAAGGGACAGTATTTATGCTCATCAACATCGCTCCTGCAGCTTGAACACTGGGCAAAAATTGACTGATTTCATAATTACTGAGACAAGTCTCCAACACATACTTGGCCACATTCACAACTCTCCTGTTTAAAATGAGTACAGCTTTAAATTTACTAAATCCAGTCATTATAAATAGCATTTTTACAAATGGTTATCGCACAAGATCATTAATAATCAACAAACGTATATACTAAAATTATGAAAATGCATACGTTCCCAAATTACCTTTAAAGACCAAGGTAAACTACTCTCCAAATAGTACTCAAATTGTTATGAATGCTGAATCCTTTAAAAATATAAAAAAAATTATTGTTTCTATAAGCGCAAGAACTTGGATATATGGTAAATTGCAACACTTAATACTATGCAAGATAGCCTCTGAGAAAAATCTGTATAACACCTGAAAATTACAAATCTATCTTACCTGTCAAATGGGCAGGTCTGACTAGCTTTCAGTGTTAAATGTTCAATGAAGTACCAGCTGGTTGGCCCATACAAAACAAACCTAAAGAAAAAAACCCAAACAATTACATAACCAGTCAAAATTAAGATCTTTATATTGTGTGTTTTGTTCCAGCAAGGAATGTTGATGCACCAGTAACAGAAAATAAAATGAGTGGTGTACCTCAGTATTACTAGGCTTCATGTTCAGGCAATCCATCAATTAGCATGAAGAATATGTATATCAAGTAGTTAAAAGGTCTTGGCATCATCCCTTTGAGACCACATTTTCCTTTGCTTTCTTCAAAAACTGTCTTACGTAAAAAATTTAGATGGTAATTCCACAGAAAAGTTCCGCCGGTCACAGTGCTCAGCACCAGCCCCAGGGAAGAATGTAAAACAACAAGCAAGACTGTAAATTTCTCCAATCATCTCACCTTTACTGTATTAAATACACATTTAAATTTTTTCTATATTCATCCAAAATATTTTTAAAATGAAAATATCACCCTGCTGAGCTCTTCTGCAGTTACCATTTTGAGTATGATGCAAACCGATATATTAACCAGAAATGTGTATTAAAGAACATTTTTTATACAAATAGCATTTAACAAAATGCCCCAGAAGTTCAATTGCCCATGGATGTCATCAAACCCCCTTTAGATCTTAAGAGATTTTATAGACTATGGACTGTCGTACTGATCCCCCTAGTAAGTCAGTGTTGACTCAAGCAATAATTCTTGTTCAGCTTAATTTACAAAGTAGTAAACCAGTGCTGCACTGTTTTGCCATTTTCATACTCCAGTCAGTCTACACAAAATACTAAATTGAATTTCTCCTTACTCCAGTGTAGATAAGATTAGGATCTCCATCAGTCGGAAGTGGTGAGGTTTGTAGGTCCCGCCACACATTGCAACTAACTCACTGATCCCAGGAACTATACTTTCCTCCTGTAAAATTAGATAAATACTTTCAATTGCAGTTTTAAAGAAAAAAATCTGGATTTATTCCAATAACTAGTCCTATACCTCTCAGTAATATGACCACCTCCCACCATCCTTTTACAAGGCAGGTTCCCAGTTTTTTTTTTTTTTTTTTTTTTTTTTTTTTTTTTTTTTTTTTTTTTTTTAAACTTCTGTACATACAAAATTCTCTTTCCACTCCTATTCATCACTGCAGCATTGTTCTGTCCAACAAGCAACTTTTTGCTTGTAGCTAATATTGTGGCTCGTTATACCCACACACACATTGAAACTAAATGGTGGGGAAAATTAATATCCCAAAATCCAACGTGAAAAATTATAAACTAATGCTCATATACCACTTAGAGCATTTGGAGTTCAATATAACTAAAATACTGGAATGAAACCAGTGCTAAACTGACTTCAAATTACTTTCCAATTCACTGTGTCAATGACCAGTTCATTGTTAACCCTGCATATTCTGTACATGCGATCTTCATAATTTTAGTTCTTACCATTTTCGCTGCAACATAAAGTGAAGCTACAGCTAACAGCTGGAGACAATCTTGAGCTAAAGGAGTAAGAGCAAGGAACCGATCCGATATATTCACAGCCAAGAAGACAGTCTCGGGGCCAAACTGGAGTTTATGGTTGACTTTGATGAGCCAGTGAACCAGTGTACATCTCATGTATTCTGTCACCTGCAATTGTGAACATTTTAAGCATGGAAACACTAGTCAGTAATGAATGAAAAGTAGAATTCTTGAAACTGACCAATGAAGAAATGGCAATATAAATTATGAAAAATTTATGTATAGGTTATCAGCAATTATGAATCAGAACCTGTAAAAAAAATGAAAAAGCTTTGCACAGCAGTCAAACGAGCATTTATTTAATCAGGTACTACCATAACTTGACTTGAATAGCAGTCTATTCCCAAGCCGCAATCCATAGAAGATATCCCTTGTCGAGATGAATTAAAGCCTCCTTATGGTATACAGAGATACATGGTGTTCATAGGCTTTAGTTGTCTTTCCCATAGGTTCAGAGGCTTTAGTATACACACCTAAAATAATAGTGACTACTGGGTGCATGTTCCAAGGACAGAAAAAAAAAAGGAACCTCAAAGTTTCATTGTAAGACTGAAAGCTACATGTATAAAATAGAAGGGTTTTAACTAAACTCCTAATAATGCTGTAAGAAAAGCAGCAAAGTCTCACTTTTTAAAAATTCATACACAGTTCATTCCACTAATTTTCCAAGGTGTTTATAATGTACTACATGTACAATGTCTTGACTAAGTAGTATTGTAGAACTTTAATAATGCCAAATATCACATTTGTGATTCATCTTTGAAACACTGAACTATGCTGAATTCCCAGCATCTGGCTGACCTGATACTCTGATTAATCATTACCCTGAATGGCCATAGCATAATGCAAGGAGGTATGCACCAAAGAGCAATTGTGCAATTACTATGTAATATTACACATTCTGTACTTTGAGAAGTTATAATTATGATACAAAATTAGAACACATAAAATAAACAAATACCTCGTACTGTAGCTTTGGTAGTTAACAGAAACAGATCCAAGTAACATTAATTCAACAAGCCTTCACATCTATTTTTATGCTACATACCTGAGGCTGATCAGCCATACAATTCGTGGGATGGTACTTTGTCTCCAGCTGTTTCTTCATATTATATATGTCATCTGCATACTGTAGCCCAAGGAGTGTTTCAGGTGCTGATAAATTTGCAGTACATTCACAATCTTCTAACGGGCAATCTTCACCGAAATCTTGGTCAAAGAGAGAGTCAGCCCCTAAAGATGTTCTTCGGTATGTTTTGTCGTACATCAATCCCTCCTGTTGGTTGAACGTTTTAGCAAAAAGGAACCAATATGTAAAGCAAAGATTTATATGGTAATTTGTTATATCCATATTATGCCATAATGACTCGCACTTACCATGGTATCCTGTCCAGCTATTTCATCACTGGGCTGTCCCTGCTCGCCACTAGGTAAACTAGGTTCATCCCCAGCCGGTAAACTTTCTCTGTCATTCACACGTGCGCTATAACTGGAGCCCCAACTGTGATCCATGGCAATTTTGCCAGCTTCCTCCATATCTAAACAACCCTTTGAAAAACAGGTTGCAGGTGTCTTGGACACAACAGGCGGCGACTGGCATTCCATATCCATCTGGCTGTCCATACTAAAGGGACGGTTCTGCAATAGTCTGAATGGTTTTTTATTAATTCAACTTTGGTCTACGGACCTTGCACTGGAACTGCTTGGTTATTCAGTACTAATAGTTTGAAAGAATTCCACGCTTCAGCTGGAGACGACAGTGGACGCAGATAACTGCCTAAACCCTCGAATGGAAACTTGGTCATTCAGTAGTACTAGACTAGTTTGTAAGAAGTCTATTCTTCAACGCATAAGAACTAGAGACGACAGTGGAATGCAAAGAAATGCCTAACCCCTTGAACGGAAACTATTACTCTGCCATTCTTCACACTGATTTTCATTTACTGTAATATTAAACATTTCAAAGGCTTCAAATATACAGGATGGGGACAACTGTTCATGTATTCAAGAACTTGCATTCCTCAGAAAAATGCCAAATTACAAAATATTTCTCATGGCACTTTTAATATGATTAAAATGCTTCCATCGCAATCTTACTTGGCTAATAAAGGCCATGTAAAAATTAACATTCCCCTCCACCTATTTCCTATGTTCATTGTATGAAAGCATGATCTGTAGTCCATTATACCTTTTCAGGGGGGTAGCACCGTTTACGCACCTCAAACAATAATAATTAGAGAACTTAAGGTAAAACTCCGCGTCGGGGGATTCTTTGGAAATTACAGTTTCCTATAGTATTTGGGTTTCTTATTATTTCTTAAGAATTCAGTTATTTTTTGGGGGGTCGACTGAAATACGCAAGTGTAATAGCTTCAATGCCCTCTTAACTTCTTGAATTCGTTGCTCATTTTTGGATACAAAGCCTGAAGATCAGAGTTCAAAAGAAATTTGAAGAAATTTAAGTCCGGTACTGGGAAACGAACCCAGGTACAATACTCACAAAGAGGCCACGTTGCCGACCTAACCACGAGAAGGATTAAAAAGTTTATCCCCTCTCATACTTACATATACCTGTCGTTTTCTGATATACTTATTTGAGCTGGAATAGACCCATCTTCACCATCGTAGCCAAGTGGGCAATCATTTGAATTGCTTTTTCGGCTGAAATATATATGTAGAATCTACTGGTCACTTTTTTTCACCTGATATACATATGCAATTGTAATAGCTACAATGTCTTCTTAACTTCTTGAATTCTTTTCGTTTAAACATTTTAATCACGGTACTATCGTTGGAATCCAGTGCCTTGGCATTTCCTCTACAAAGAAAATTTTCCAACATTTATCTTTGACTCACCTGCTGCGAGATTCATTTTTTCCTCTCTCTCTCTCTCTCTCTCTGATGTTCGCTATTAGTCCTTCGGTAAATTTTTACAGCAGTTCCAAACTCTGCATTTCTTAAATAATTATACATGTAATTTCTTATGTGTTTTAATGAGTTTTGAGTGATGATACGGTAATTCTAAGCCCTCATTCCGCGGTAAAGTAGACTATGGCAGTTGACGTTTTCCTACATTATTTTACTTACTGGACAAGAATTTAAAGTAATATTTATTCGTACGACTGTAATTAACCCCCAGGGGCCAGCACTAAACACGGCGAATACATTGGATGCCCCAATCCCTAGTGGATGTCGTATCCGCAGTTACGTTCCTTGCAGTCCGTGCGGAACTATTCTTTAGAATTACCAAATTCTTGTTCAGTAAGTAAAATAACTTAAAAAAACTTCAATGATACTAATTCATGCAGGAGATGAGTTTTACTTGACGACTATAGTACACCCCTACTACATCCAACAAAAAATAATTTCCCACATGTACTATAATCATAATCGTTCAAAAGAAATACACAATTACTAAAGAAAAACCGAGTTGGAACTGTTGCCAAATGGCGGAACAGCACTACTGACACGGCACACTACCGGAGGTGACGCTTTTTTTTTTTTTTTTTTTTTTACACGCGCTAGCCACAGGGGTTACAGGAGGTTAGCAATTACCGCACAAATTGCCACTTATTTTATCTTAAACTGAATTTACACTTTATAGCTTAGCTAATACACTTAAAAACATTCCTCTGTTGCATGTAACACTCAACATTACCTTAAAAAATCGATGCATTGCGGTTCATACTCATAAAATTTATGTATTAACCGAAAATAATCAAAATTACAAGAGGAACACTGTACTGGACATAGTAACTTCATTCCATGCAAGACTACCAAATGACATGAGAAACTGAGTGACACCCATAAAATTTTCCCCTGGACACTTGACTCCTAGGTATGGGACGTAATTACCCACAATACAATTTTAAGGGAAAACAAATTCTCAACCGAGCACAGACTGTGTCAGTGTTAAGTGTTAAAGTAAACAAAAACACTAGAATATTTATTTTTAGGAAGGTGACAATATACCCATTCGGTAGATCTAGGGTACTATTCCGCGGCGGCCTAGACTGGCAGTTGCGGTTTTTCTATGCAGTTTTACCTCCTGAACAAGAATTTTAAGTAATATTTATTCGGACGACTGTAATTAACCTCCAGGACTAAACACGGCGAAATACATTGGACGCCCCAATCCCTAGTGGATGTCGTATCCGTGGTTACGTTCCTTGCAGTTCGTGCGGAACTATACTTTAGAAATACCTTACATTCATATAGGCTATATCCCCTGGGGGTTACAGTCGGGCCCCAATAAATATATTCTTAGTAAGTAACCCAAATACTATAGTAAACTGACATTTCCAAAGAAATTTCCCAAGTGGAGTTATTACCTAGATCTACCTGATTTCACTTCGCAGAATGTCGTCTAGGCAGCGAACCAGAAAAACATTTAAATATTACTTTAAAGTACTTTAACTTTGAGAACCAAACCAATCCACGGAAAGGCCATGTTTATAAGAATATATCTTCTGCCCAGGAACTAGCTCATATTGAACACTTGAAATGCAAAGATGGAAACTAACTTGAACAAAAAAAAAAAAAAAATCTTAAAAACTGCCGATGATGCACCTTAAATGTTTAGTCGGATTTGTCAGAATTTATAATTAAATGCCAAAAAGTATGACACCATCATCATTATTACAAAAACATGAAAGGAATAAGTCTGACCACGAAAACGTTTGCCGTAACATCGGTCACAGGTTAATGGTAATTCAGTAATCCTAGTTTCAATGGACTTCAAAATCATTCCTAATCCGGTTACATACAAATTTTCGAAGTTAAAAGTTATCGATAATATGAATGGACTGATATCTATTCTAACCAAATATATTTAAAGATTACCCAGTAGTAACGTTTGCAACCGCATTATTTACTGGGCAACGTTCTTAAAAGGGGGAAAGGTCGTTACTGTGAACCGGAGTTTTGTCTATTCTCAAAAATGCCGAAAATGCAAACTCACATTGGGCACAGTGTCCAGACAAGTAGGGAGGGGGGGGGAGGGGGCGATTGATTCACCCTGCTTGTTCAAAAATGGTTTTCGGTTTTTTTCTGAGAGTATGTCGCAAACGGTCGGCATTTGGCTCCTTATCCAAATGTCTCGATAATTATAAATTTTCGATATCACTGTAGTTTACCAGTTACAAAGTTACAGCCAAAACAAAACTTAGTAATTATTGGTGGTTTATTACAACCTATCTGCATACATACTATCCCATTTGGTTGTAATTTTCAATGTATTAATTTCAGCAATAAACAAAATATTAATACAATAAAATATACTGTACTGTCATTCTTGGCCATCCCATTTCATAGCCTATGGGATAGTATTCCATACGTGAAAAATTTTGTTTTTAGGTATAGCAATTGCAAAGCAAGCAGCTAAAATACAATAGAAGAGTGCTACCCTAACTTCAAAGGGGATAGCCCTAAGCTCCGGCTTGGAAAAAAAAAGGAAAAGAATCTTACCAACTTACGTTTCTGACGGACGTGATACCTCCTAACCTTGGACTGTCCAGGGATGAAATGCTTGATGGGTGTGGGTACACCCTACCGGCCAGCATAACCCCGTGACGCAATGCGTGGGTGCCAGAATCTCCGAAAACCTTGTATTTTCTTCCATTATCTTTGAGGATGTGGCTTGAAATGATGGTTAAATGACAACAAATATAACCGCCGTTCCTTTTAACATGATAATGCCGTGAGAACTCATTTACCTTTCAAAATACTTTGGTCTTCGGACGTCATTTGACACATTTTCATCGTCTTGGGGTTTGGGGAGGGGGGAGGAGCAGAAGCAGACGAATTTGCGCCATTTTCTGCACTACCTTGTTACTGCAGGTCGTTAAGTAATTAAAATGTAGTTTAATCTTTCACAGTTTAAAGGTAGTTTGGGGATTTCCAATGCCAAAAAATTTTCAGCTAAATTGTAGTACTACTGGGTGCTGGGAATGACTGACTAACTTTACAACAGGTTCGTACTCACGTAAAATGTAGGCGCCTGAAATCAGTATATTTTTGCACATTAGGTAACAAATAACAAGTAATATAGGAGACAGACTCCTAAATGAAAGAGGTGGAGACTGATAGATACACAGAATTACGGGTTTCATTTAGAACCACAATTCAGATACCACGACGTATAAAACCATTCCAATGATATCCGTCTCCTAGGCCTAGGCGTAATGGAGAGCGCACCTCTCCCCCCGTCGCCAAAAAAGGATACAATCAAATGTCCTTTCAAGATTTCATTTCTCAGGGGAATACCTTGCATCCCCTTTAGATTTTTATTTTGGCTAATCAATGGAAATTCCATCCAAACATGTGTAGTACGACGCTGTGTACAGTTTTTCCCAGCTTCCAGCATCTTAGTCTTTCTGATGATCGAATTTTCTCCATGGAAATCCCCTTTACAAACACTCCAGACTAATCATGGAAACAGCCCAGCTGCTGGAAATGGCGTATACGCATAGTTTCAACATTATATAAAACTACTTATTGTTATTCATGATGCTCATGTATGTTGATTTAACTTGAAAGATGATCAATAAATCTGACTAGAGCTAAGAGGGTGTATCGGAAAAAAAACAAAGCACGTCGGTGTATCATTTAAAAGCAAGAAATAAATGCATTTTGTTTATGTTGTATTCAACTCATAAGAAATCAATTTCCTGGATTAAGTTTTTCGAGTAAATATCCAGGTTTTTTTTTCAGTTGGACATAAATTTGTTTGTTTACTAACCCTGTTGGCAAAATCTTGGTAAATAGGATGACCTAGTAAAACTCGAATTCATAAACAAAATACATTGAAATCACATTTACAGGCTCGGATTAAGGGTACCAAGAACTACAGCAAATGATGCGCAACCCAAATTTATGGTCCATTATAATAGCAAATATGAATGATTATACTCACTCAAGGTAGACCAAACTTGCATGTCTTGTCTTTATTTCATCATGAAAATACCTCAGGAAAATATTTTGTTCACATATCCCCTTTCATACTTATTTCTATAATGGCTGTATGATTCTTCCGACACTGTTGTACTACATGGTTTGAGAATAGGCCAAGTGCAAAAAAAACTTTATTAGACTAATGTTACAATTCCCAAATCTCTGGGCCTTTTTTTTTTTTTTTTTTTTTTTGACGTCACCAGTCCGCTTCTCGTGCCCACACAACCTCCCTGAAGAACCCGCCGTCTCTGCTCATGTATATATTGAAGCCGTGGCATTTCAGGTGGTGGAAGAGGACCCAGAAGACGTGTTGGATGCTCGTGTGACCCACGTTGCCTGATTAGTCGCGCAAGACAAAGCAGATAACTTATTAATTGGATTAAATGCGAACACCACCAAGGTAACTTTTGGGAACTTTTAAATTCAGCAGTTTATGACTACTGGACATTTTGTACACATACTTAACATACATACAAACATGCGCACACTAGTGTACAAACACACATACGTGCATATAACCTAGATAGAACCAGAGAATTAAATCGTAGGGATTAAATTGCAGCTTTGTATAATAAACGTTGCTTAAAACCTGCAACAAAACTTAACAACGTACAGTGAGGCATATCAGATAAACAACCCCTACTGACTATCTATTTCGCTTTATTCATTGAAATTTAAAAATAAATTTTCCGTTATATTTACTCAGATTGATTTTTTTTTTCTATGCCTTTACGTTGGTTTGTTGGTTTCTTGCTCAAATGACTAATAAACGGACCTTTGGTGTTTTAAAATGCCAATGGGAATGTTTAAAATATAAATTCACAGAATTTTAATTTCGTTTCACAAGAGATTGATCTCATCCCGAATATAAAAAATTAGTAATAGTCAGAATGGCAATTCAAATTACCTCCATAAATATCATGGTGGATTTCAACAGCCATCTGCTTGATGTTCCTCAAAAGGTGGGGCGTATTGTACAGGACATCTTGGAAAAATTCGACTTCGGATGTTTCAATGTCTATCTTGACCATATCTATGGGAACATCGGTCAAACCCAGCATTTTGAGGATGTTTTCGTACGTATCGACGGGATATTCCTGATCGGTTGAAAAAGATGTTTACAGAAATGTTAGCGCAAGTGAATATGTAAAAGAGATTCGTATAGGCCTATATATATATATATATATATATATATATATATTATATATTATAATATATTAAAATATATATATATATAGATATATATATATATATATATATACGTCATTAGCTCTGTGTCTGCATATCAGTGTGTTGCAATGGCAAACCAGACTTTATTTTGATAAAGAACGAAACTTGAAAATACAAATATATAGTACGATTACCTTCGTGAAGTTGAAATCCGTTGGTATTAGATTCATTCCAATTTTCCTGAGCCCTTGGTAGTTGGAGATGCCCAGATTGAAGAAATGAATGTTGGTAGACCTCTCCTGTGTCTCTAGGCCTATGGTTGGATCGAAGGCGTACACCTGTAACATAGGACTGATGTTAGCACATGAATGTTGGGTACAAAATACACATGGGCTTCTTTATCAAGGGCGTATCCAGAATAATAATAATAATAATAATTCACCCATTCTCATACTTTAGCTAATGGCAAGGCACATTCTTAACATTTATACTATAATGACATAAATACACACATACACATAAAGTGATTTGACGAACCTGAAATAGTTCCTCTTCTGTTCTACACAATACCTGTGTGTGTGTGTATGTGTGTGTGTGTGAGAGAGAGAGAGAGAGACCCTCTACGCAAAACGCGAGCATGTAACTACCAAAGTGATGAAACAAATACACATGATTTTCTATCTATCTAACCTTGCATCCCAACCTCTCGAGGTCCTCCTCGAACGACCAGTTATCGTTGATGCCGAAGGACATAGCAACGCAGTTGCCGGGCTGTATGTTGAACCTGGAGTCAACGCACATGAACTTCCTGCCATCGTATGGTCCCATAGATCCAAGCTCTACCTGGGGAGCAAAGTAAGAGTCAACCTTTAGAGGCGCGGTGATCTGATCTTCGAAGAAATGTGGGCTGTAAATGCACAGGGGTGGAGGTCAAGTAAAAGTCTAAAGGCTTGAAGGCGAGTGTAGGCCAGGGGCCGATGGGACTCTACAAACAACCCTTTAGTAATGCATACAGTGAATCAAGAGAGGTGCACTCATGGCACTACAGCCGCCTACGATGGACCTAAGGCGTTGCTTACGTATAGTTGCATTCACCCACGAAGTATTTGAAATATGTATAATTCTTAACAGGCTGTTAGTACTAATGGGATACGTCTAGCCCCAGTTGTGACAATGTGTTTTAATATATGTGGAGCACTTTGGGATAAGAAATGATATTGGGTATACATAGATAGACATATTATGTAAATGATTTTCCACATGTTTATACACATATATGATTAATATTGTACTTTTCATTATTATTATTAGCATACCCATTTACTGCAATCTGCTTGTTTATTGTTGATGTACGAGTTATACTGCCGCAGGGACTGCAGGGCTGGGACGGTACAGTTCCTCACTCTGTGCTCGTCTCCCGTACATCCTGAAATTAAAGAAGCAAGTACTGGAAAATGAGATACATACATACATATGAGCAAATCAAAATAAAACCGATAGGCGTGAAATTCAGAAGATGACAGCAGAGAGTTGGAATGAAATTTTGCTCTTCGCTTAGATATCTGGACATCAGAAGATTCCACAACTGCACAATGATTATATATGCGACTATTCCACATTTTAGTTGTAGCCGAGATCAATCTCGTAGCAAACCGAACGGTATTAAACCTGATTCTATGAAAGGTAAAGAGGAGCGCAGCGAATGTTTGTCGTTGCAGTACATTTAACGCAATAAACAAAAAGATTTTGCAAAATGAAATTGTTGAATAAGCTTAAGAAAAGACTCAGGCTTGACCTTTTCCCTTTCTTTCGTTGGGATAAATTGAACAAATAAAAATTGGGCGGGAGAAAGTTTGGGATTGCGTGAAGAAAAGCTAACACATTCAAGTACGCGCACAAACATCAAACCAGTGCTTGACAGGGAGCCGTTGCAGGGAACTGCTTTAGAACAGGGAAAAGAGAACGAGTACACGGAATACAATTACAAAGAACTTTTAGAAGGAAGGCTTTGATAATTCCCATTATTCTGGCAAACGATAAATTATTTATTAGCAAGTCGCAGATAAAAAAAATAATCGGTTGAAAATAAGGAGAGAGTGGAGGGGGGGGGGTGGCTTACCTGCATTTGCAGTATCTATAGCAGACTGACGAAATCTGAAATGATAAATAATATCATAATAATAATAATACTCTTACTCTCGTCAAACTCCTAAGACCTGTTGCAAGAGTACAAAAGTACATATAATTATCTAATCGATCTAATGCGCAATTTTTTTTTGAAGTGTCTTTTGCTTAATCTGAATATCCTTTTCACTGTACATTTCAAGTTATTGTTGAAATCTACTTATTGCACAATGCCATCCCTTGTAATACGTACATATATATACATAGCTGCACACACACACACACACACACACACACACACACACATATATATATATATATATATATATATATATATATATATATATATATATACAAACATACATAAATATATGTATATAATATATATATATATATACAAACATACATAAATATATGTATGTATATATATATACATATAAACATATACATACATTGGACATGTGCATATATGCATGTATACATATAATGTATTAACATATACATAAATATACACAGAACCACTAAATGTTCTTCATTCTGGATGGGAAACAAATATGAGGAAAAGTGTTTGCAAACTTTGCTTGCAAACAATGTTTCCTAGTGTGGACAGGCCTTAAGCAATGAATCAACATACATAGTCCAATATTGTTTTATTTTGTCTCATCAGAAAGTAGAATATTATTTTATTCTCACTTTAAAAATGAATTACATACATGCTGTATAATCATGAATAGACGAATATAGCCCTATTTTTGTTTTACATTATTTTCTCATAATAAATCTTCATTCTCATTAAAAAACTGACTTGAATATATGGTTTATAACCACGAATAAACATACATAGGCGTCCTGTTGATAGCATTTGTAAAAATGATAATTATACATTCTGACCCCCGTATCAATTAATAAAAACACAAGTAAATGCGATATATCATCAATTTGGGTATAAACGCTTTCCAATTTAATAAAACCCAACTAAATTTTCTTCAGTGGTGATAATAGTCCGCGGACGGACAGCGAACTGAACTAGAAAAGTGACATCCACCACATTAATTGCAATGCGCATGCGCAGCCGTTTGGCCTGAGGTTCATCTGAATTCTATATAAGTGTTCGAGAGAAGGCACGTTAATATAATAACACATCTTAGTCGTCAAATAAAAACCCGCTCTGGTACTCACATGTAAATTCCTGAGAAGAAACTCGTGAAGAAGAGTGCGTGTTTCCAACGTCTATGAAAGATGCTCATTGCAGGAAGTTTTCTGAAATTCAGAACCCGTGGTTTAAAACTTCATTCTTGGAAGCCTACGGGCGTTTGATGACACACATGCACTTGTAGAAGTTGCTCTACGAATAATATATTTCTAAACTACGCTTACTACATCAATTTCACTGCATTTTGACCAAGTGACTTAAACTGACAGAGAATTGGCAAAGTTCGTTCTTTTCCACGCTCTCACGCCACTTAAATGATCTCTTTTTTTCTAATTATTTCATTTCTTTCTTATTGCTCACTCCATATTTGTTCTGGTCAGGGAATCATTTAATTGCTTTCCTTCACTCTTTCTCTCTCAGAGAAACTTACCTCTCCGATTAATCCTGTGCTATGGACTTTTTTTCTGGAGAATTTCTCCGTCAGTTCTCATTCCACACAATATCCATCCGTGTTTTCCTTGTACTACACAGAATTGGATAAAGACCAAGCCAGAGCAGGTAGTACAACTTGGCCAGAAGCTATTTACTTGGACAAATTGGACTCGCGGTTTCACACAGGATGACATTTTTGAGTAAGTTGTTAAATTTTACACCAATAGAAACCTGAAAATTTACCATTATTGCGCAAAATATGGCGTCAACGCATCAGGAAAACGAAAAAAAAAACACCTACAATTTCAACATGGGTCTAATTTTCTCGTGCGCTTCCGCCGCGCCGTTGGAAAGGTCTAGTTTATTGTAGCGCTGTACGTGGCATTGCAACATCTGTGCTATAACGTATCTCACTAAAATCCGATTGGATCTTGATTGCGTTCGTGGCACAATGTATTCTTTTCCCATAGCACTGTTGGATTTCAACAAACTCGCAACTTCGCTTCTAGCCCCTAACTATTGACGTCGTTTACTCGGCCCTCTTTGTCCGCGTGGCCAGAAATTCATGGAACTTTTCCTCGCCTGAGTATAGTACTACTCGGATAATTTTATTTTATTTTATTTATTTTTTTTACATCTATTATCGGTTCGTTGCGGTAACTAAATAAATGTTTCTATGACGGAGAAAGTGTTCCATTACATTATACAATTAACTGCGTCTCATTTATTTCTCCCCAAACCCTTTTTTATTCGCATCCTCATTGTTATCTTAAAACTTTCCCGTAGTCTTTTTTTTCAGTGAGGAAGAGAGATATCTGGCTGGCCTGTCATTCTTTACACACACACACACACACACACAGAGAGAGAGAGAGAGAGAGAGAGAGAGAGAGAGAGAGAGAGAGAGAGAGAATTTTACGACGAATACGCGTAAACCATTCACTTTTTAAAGTTTTTACTAGTCTACACTTACCAAGATCTTGTTTCAAAATTTATTCACTCGCATCCCCACTTCTTTATAAATGGCGACTCTTCGCATATCCTTCACATTTTTGGTTAGGCAGGCGTTACGTACTTATCATAGCCTACAGTATGTACATGTAGGTACACCCCCAATGTTTAGTCTTATGTCATAACAAAGTCTTATTCCTGGGACAAAGCAGTTTAAGCACATTTCACTCCAGGAAAATCTGCCAGTTGCCAGATATTTCCTTACGAAAGTATTTGGATCTTTTTTTATTGTCACGAATTTGTGATTGCGACAAGTAAGATATATAACTGAAGAGATCACAATCTAATACTTATTGTTAGAGAGAGGAGAGAGAGAGAGAGAGAGAGAGAGAGAGAGAGAGAGAGAGAGAGAGTCTGGTTACACAAAGACCATGAGACGTTAGAGAAAACAAAAATATGGTGTTTAGTATAAAAGAGCATAAAATAAAAGAGCAAAATACAAACTGAAGTGACTGTCACATAGCTCTTCGCCAGAATGTGAGAAGGTTCTAGAACGCCAAGTTAATTTGCAATGCCAAAAAAGCTAATCATGTTGACAGTGTCACTCATATATAACAAATTTAAGGGTATAAGCCATGAAAGAAAAATAAACAACGGAGTTTCTGCTTTTCTTGCTTGGCGGCTGCTATGTGCTGTTTCAACATCATGGCACTGAATTCGTTGAATGGGTGATTGTCATACCTTCTTAGACGGCGTGGCAGCAAGGATTTAGGGAGCACTTGTTCAGAAAGGCACTTTTTCAGGAACTTTAGTCGAATTCTGGTCGAATGTGCAGCCACAAGAGACATGGAGAAGGTAGTGACGACACATCTCAAAAGAGGAAACAGAATAGCGAAAGTAAACGTGGCCCTCTATGTATAACTGAATCACGAAAGTTTGGCTTATACCTTTATTTATGGATTTATCACGTTCCAAACTTTCGTAATTCAGTTATACATAACAAATTTAATGTATATTCAAGTTCCCTGAATGTAAAAGTGTAACCTTACAACATTCAATGTTGCCCGACCCCCCATGAAAAGCGAAATATAGAAAAAATAAGTAAATAAACAACACTGAAATACATATACGTATTTAAGTCAGGCGGCTCCAGGAAGCTACAGAATTTTCCTGCCACGAGTTCAAGGAATGTTTAGACCTAAAATACCGGAATAGCGTCATAAAACCCAAGCTTTGGCAACTCGCATTCCATGATGGCGCTGATAAATGTCTTAAGAGATTAAATAATTTCTGCTGTTATTTAACCTGTATAACTCATTGCTTTTGATTTACCCTACTACCTCGAAATTGTGTTGAAAGAACTCAAAAGCGTTAGGTACATTATTATTTTTTAATTCCTGTGCTTTTTCTCTCTCACTCGAAGGAGGAGGAGGAGGAGGTTGTTGTTTTTAAAACATGGTGTATGAATAAATTCACGATAAGACAGTGCAGAAAGTGCGAGCCGACACAGAGTGATTTCCCTGGATGGGTGCTACTTACAGTGCATGGCTCTTTGTGGGCAGTTTCTTTTATTTTCCCCTAAGTGACCTTTCCGTTGCTAAGGACATTATTGGAATTGAGAAAACCACCAGCAAGCAGAGAATGACAGGGCTTGGCAGAATAAATGAAAGAGTCACCAAATTCAAGTGGCGTACTACAGACCCGTTTGCGTTCATAAGAAGTGCCAATCGCTCCATGCAGTTAATTAAAAATGCATGGTACGCAGGGATGGCTTGAGGACCACCTGGTGGGTGGTTTGGGGGAGGGGGTGAGGCCGCAAAGACAATTTTGACCAAGTTGAACTAGATACAAAATATATCCTATATTTAATTACACACACACACACACACACACACATATATATATATATATATAGATATATATATATATATATCTATATATATATATATATAGATATATATATATATATATAATATATAAATGCTCAACATACATACATGCATCTATGAACAAGCAGTTACAAATGAAGACAGTGGTACCAGAAGAGTCATGACGTGAAAACAATTAATTTTGTATAAACATCTATTAATAGACTACTACAAAGTCAATTCTGTTACATACTACTGCTAATATTATCAACAATAATATATATGATCCCATTTCTATCGTACTCGTAAAATATGGCATAGTTGTTTTACACCAAAAGGGGGCAAAAAAAAAAAAAAATCAATTTTTCATTTTGATGTGATCCTGTGCTTTGTTAGTATTTGGTTTTTCCTTTGAGAATCGGTTCCAATATTTCATCCGCTTTATCCTTCCTTGAGGGTGGTTTGTGCTTACTTTCCTTTTGATTCTAATAATCAATTTACTAATTCCCATTTCTGCATTTAATTCCAATTCTGACATCTACAAATCAGTGGATGGATGTGTTCAATTTCGGGGCATTGCCACAAACACCAGGACCCAATGGCCAGTCAGCACCACATGTGACTCCTTACAAAAAATTCGTCTTTTTACTTAACACTTTAAACTGGGTTTTCAACGGTGGAACAATAATAATAATAACAACAATAACATCACTATTTTGATTATAGACTATTTTAAGTTAATAATGGCGAATTTACTTTTTAAAATAGCTTTTGCCTAGACACATTTTCTCACACAAAAATGGACCCCAAGAAGGTGTTATTCTTGTGGCTTTAAGCGTGCCTTACAGTTGGCCCCAGCCATTCTCTTCTACACCCTGGATATGATCCACCACTCAAATAGCTACCAGATACATAATTCACCACTTAAGCCAATGCACGCTCAATGGTAATTACATTGACGCACACCACTCTACTAAGGACTCAAACCCTAGACCTATCTGTTTGTTTGTTTGTATGGTGTTTTCACGTTGCATGGAACCAGTGATTATTCAGCAACGGGACCAACGGCTTTACGTGACTTCCGAACCACGTCGCGAGTGAACTTCAATCACCAGGAATACACATCTCTCACTCCTCAATGGAATGGCCAAGAATCGAACCAGCGACCACCGAGGTGGGAAGCAAACACCATACCAACCACGCCACTGAGGCGCTCCTAGACCTATCGGTGGTGAGGCGAGTGTTATCGTCTCTAAAGCCTGTATATATTTGCTCATCAAAAGGACTGAATCAAAGCAATTCACAAGGTCGATTCTGTCTTTTCATAGGTACTATTTCAGTCACTTTGCACCGAGATTAAGGGGAGTTCCTCCTCGAGGGGAGTTAAGTATATCTTAGTTTAACCAGACCACTGTGCCGATTAACAGCTCTCCTAGGGCTGGCCCGAAGGATTAGATACATTTTTTACGTGGCTAGGAACCAATTGGTCACCTAGCAACGGGACCTACAGCTTACTGTGGGATCCGAACCACATAAAATTGAGAAATGAATTTCTATCACCAGAAACAATTTCCTCTGATTCCGCGTTGGCCAGGCCGAGAATCAAACTTCGGACCACCGAATTGGTGACTGAGCGCAAAGACAACCCATCCAACGAGGAACTCCTCGAGGCAAAATTCCACACAACCAAAGACTATGGAAATATGGAACCCTCTTATGATTGCAAAGTTTGGCGACTTTCTTTCCCTCTGCCACCAAGCTTTGGAATTCCCTTCCTGCTTCCCCTTTCCCTGACATACAAGAAGTCCCCATTCTTCCAAATGCTGAGTTCTCACTTCTAATGGGTTTGTTTGTTTGTATGTTGCATGGAACCAATGGTTATTCAGCATTTGGACCAACAGCTTTGCGTGACTTCCAAACAATGTCGAGAGTGAACTTCTACCACCAGAAGTACAAATCTCTCACCTCAATGGAATGCCCGAGAATTCAGGCCAAGACCATACCGACCATGCCACTGAGGCGCTCACTTCTAATGGGGTTAAATACTACTGTTCTCTTTATTCTCGTGGAAAGATATCCCAGTCCTTAAATCCCAAAACTAAAAAGCTATCACAGAGAGTAGGGAAGCAATCGGAGACGAAGCTATCGCAAGTATGTGGGGTGATCACTTCAACAATATCCTGAATTGCATAAATGATCAAGATTCCCGAAGGGATGTAGATAACCTCCTTACTGACAACATTCAATTTCATTTTGCAGACCGTATTACGCCAGGTAACATCAGCGATGCCATAAACAGCCTACCTAATAATAAATCGCCCCGGCTGTGATGGTCTTCCTACGGAGGCCTTCAAATTCTGCCATCCGATAATTTACATTTTGCTAGCTGCCCTATTCAATGCGTGCATAATTCACGGTTTCTTCCAGACTCCCTACTCTTAGTCCATTTGATACCATTAATCAAAAACAAGCTAAAGGATGCAGCTGACGTTTGGCAACTACCGGCCGATTGCAATCACAACGATCGCATCGAAGATACTTGAGTCTGTTCTTCTAGTGAGACTTCTCCCTTTCTACACACCACTGACAACCAGTTCGGGTTTAAAGCAAACCACTCAACCGACACTGCATCTACATACTGAAAGAATTGCTGAATTACTACCTATCATCAGCCTCTCCTGTTTTCCTTTGTTTTGTAGATGTGAGAAAAGCATTTGACAGAGTAAACTACCCGAGGCTCTTCCTGAGCTGCATAAAAGGGTCACACCCCTGTATCTAATTTGCATTTTGCATTGCTGGTTCTCTACACAGCAATTCTGTGTCAAATGGGGTAACGTATTATCTGTGGGGGTTTCTTTAAGCCCACATCGTGCAGGAAGGTAAATGAATTGAGGAGAGCGCCTGGCTCAAGGAAACACCATGTTTGTGTTGTGAACTCTAATTTTATTAAAACAACTTAACTCTTTAAGTAAACATAATAACAGGTACATTGTGTAAAATCAGTTGCTAAATTCATACTCATAAATGTGTTGACTAGTAAATACCAAATACTAAATTACTTGTACTTCAATATACACTTCAAGTAAGAAACAGGAGGAGGAAACACTTAATAAACAAAAAACAGAAAAAACATTGGAACCTGAGTGTATGAAAGAAAATGGCAGTGCTATTTCAGGTATACTAAAGAAAACTTCTCTCAAGTAAATATGCAGAAAACCACCTTTCTAAATTCAACATTCTCCCGGCAATAGGGGACGAAGCCACCTATTAAAGAGCACAACTTGGACCTTATCTAAATTACATCTGACAGAAAAATCCCCAATGAAAATTAGTAGTGTAGTTTCACAAACTAACAATCACATCAAGTTTTACCTGACATGCACAACTGCATGATTTACAGTGACTTTATAAATCTAACTTAGTAGGGGGCTTAATTACTCTACCAGACTTAGACCTAGGAAGTACATCATCATCACTCACAGTATACATGGGCATTTGAGGATTATCACATACATCTCTATCAAGATCATCACAGGATGCATCAGCAGTAATCAAATCTTCGGATCTACCTACTTCTAGATCATACAATCTTTGAATGGGTCTAGTCACCTCTCCCTTTTAGTTTTGATCCTTACACTTCTTACAAGTCCATCTTTACCTTTAAACACATCTACAATAACCCCAAGAGGCCACTTCAATCTAGGAATGTTATCCTCTTTAATCAACACAAGGTCACCCTTAGACAAATCACATTTCTTATTGAATCCTTTTACAACTTGAGGCAAATTAGTTATATAATTGTTACTCCAAAGTTTCCAAAAATGTTCTAGCTTTTGGTTTCTTACAACTTCTCTTTCATTCAAGTCCCTGGAAGTCACCTTACATGGCTCTACATTTATTAAGGATTTACAGTGTGAGGCTCGTCCTAGGATAAAATGTGAGGGAGTGAGATAGTGAATGGAATCAGGTTCATCACTCACATAAGTCAACGGTCTAGAATTAATACATGATTCTATTTCTACTAATATAGTTTCTAATTCACTCTTACTTACATAGTTCAGATTTAGTGTCTTTCTCAAAGCAAGCTTAACTGACCTAATGAGCCTCTCCCACCAGCCGCCCCACCAGGGAGCACGAGGGGCTATAAAGTTCCATTTGGGAGCCAAGTGGCTATACATCCTTTGTACCTCATATTTAGCAGCTACAAAAGTCTTTGCATTATCTGAATATATGACACTAGGTAAACCTCTCCTGGCAACAAATCTTCTTATAGCCAATAAGCAGTCAGACAAGGATAAAGATTCTGTAAGCTCTAGGTGTACGGCTCGTACAACACCACAAGTGAACAACAATACATAAAATTTCTTACTAGGACAATCGGCACAAAAAAGAGGGCCTGCATAATCTAAGCCTGTTACATCAAAGGGTGGAGAAGACCTTACTCTTTCTTTGGGTAATGGAGCCACAGGTTGACTGCAAGGTTTTGAATCATGCCAACGGCAACTTAAACATTCCTTCATTACTGTCTTAGCTAATCTCCTCATTCCTATAATCCAAAAGCTATTCCGTAGGGATGAAATTACAGTATCCACACCTGCATGCTTCAAAAACTCATGCTGAAATCTGATCAACAACTTAGCAAATTGACCCTTGGGAATTATGACAGGATGTTTAGTGTCATAGTCTAAGTTAGAAAACTCAAGACGACCCTTAATTCTTAATAATCTTTTATCATCTAGAAAGGGGTCAAGATTTCTTAATTTAGACCATTGAGGAATAGCCTTGTTACCTAAAAGTGCCTTTATTTCTACAGAAAACACTTCTCTTTGGATGCAGTAAATCAACTTCAATTTAGCAAAATCAATCTCTTCAGTAATGAGAGGGCCCTCACTTTATTTTGACTAATTTTACAATTTCTGATAAATCTTAAGACATAAGCTGTAACTCTTAACACCTTGCTTAATTTACTGAATCGATCTAAATCTATCAAAGGGTTTTTTGGCACTCCTTGTACATTGAGACAGGCAACAGTGCTTTCTGTGCTTATTTCTTCTTTATCTTTAACAACTGTGTTACCTTCCCTTTCCTGGTATAGGGTGTCTTTTAACATACTAGGCCCATAGAACCACATAGTACTATCCACAAGATTGTCCGCCAAAAGACCCCGTGTTATCAGGTCAGCTGGATTGTCCTTACTTCCACAATGTTGCCAGCAACTTGGAGGTGTTAACTCTCTGATTTCCTTTACCCGATTAGCTACAAATATGTCCTTCTTACTAGCATCTCCTTGAATCCATGACAAAGCAATGGTAGAATCTGTCCAACACCTAACTCTAACACTGTTATCTAGGGTTAAGGGCGTTCTTCACAAAGTTGACTAATCTTGAACACAAAAGAGATCCCATGAGTTCTAACCTCGGCAATGTAATTGTCTTTATGGGTGCAACTCTTGAACTTAGAGGATACTAATGACACCTTATATGAGCTGTTCTCCACAGGTACTCGCAGGTACACACAAGCCCCATAGCCCTTTTCAGAAGCATCGCCAAACCCATGTAGCTCCATATGACTAAGCTTCTCCCAGGCCTTTTGTGGAAAATAACATCTATCTATCTGAAAATTCTTAAAATGCTGACTAATAAGAAGCCATTTCTGAAACTTAAGCTTCAACTCTGATGGCATTTCTTGATCCCAAGTCAGACCCAGTTTCCAGAGTTCCTGAAAAAGTATCTTGCCGTACATAACATATGGACTAATTAATCCTAAAGGGTCAAAAATCTTAGCTATCACACTAAGGATGCTTCGCTTAGTAGAGACTACTTCTACAACAGAATCTGAGGTTATGCATCAAGGAGAAACTGTCCTGTGAGTTACACCACTTAAGGCCTAATACAGTATTACATCCATCAGAATTTATAAAGGGTACCTTGTCATATAACTGAGAAGTAATCAGCAAACTATTTGACACAAGCTTTGTAAGGTCCATACTAGCATCAGCAAAAATGCTACAGGCTTCACAAAATTTATCAGCTGCTTCTACAGCAAAATCCGCACCACTCAACCAATTGTCTGTATACATGTTAGCCTTCAATCTTGCACTACACTAGTGGGGGGATACTTATCCAAATGATGTTTGATAGTGGCATTTAACAGAAATGGGCTCGCTGTGTTACCAAAGGGTACACGTGTGAATCTCATGTGCCGTATTGTACCATCGTCTCTTGGCCACAAAAATCTATGAACATCTCTGTCTTTCTCTTGTACACTAATTTGCAGAAATGCCTTTCTTATATCAGCTGTAACAGCAATGGGCCAACGACGAAAGCGAATGAGCACCTCAACCAAGTCAGGATTGAGTGATGGGCCTGAGGACAAACAGTCATTCAATGATACACCATTGTAACAAGAGGCAGAGGCATCAAACACAGGCCTTATCTTAGTACTTGAACTGCTTAACTTCACTACTGGACGATGAGGCATATAGTACACTGGATTCACACCTGAAATTTCCCGTCTTGGTACCTCTTCTATCATGTGATCAGACTCATAACTATCAAACACTTTTTGATACTCTTTCTTAAGCTCCTTATTTTGTTCTAACTTAACCATTAGCTTACTTACCTTTTTATGGGCTATGACTTCATTATTCAAAAGTTTTTTCTTTAGCAGAATCATCCTTCCATGGTCAGTGCAACCTCATAGCGACCATTCACAAACTTCACGGTACTCTCAAATTCTTTGAAAACTTTAGTCTCACTATAACTTTCAACAAGTTCCCTAGGCTTAACCCCTACAGTTTCCAGATCCCAAAACTTACACAAATCTGAATCTGAAACAGAGGAGATACACAATAATTGTGGTACAGAATACGTACAAGTGCGAGTGGTTTCATACAGCCTGCCACTCAAGACATAACCAAAGACAGACTTCATGGCTACAACATGGTTAATTTGGAAGGCATCTACAGGAGAAATCAGTGTCCAGTAGAAATCTAGACCAATCAGTATATCAATCTCAATGGGAGAATCATGGTGTAATCATCAGCTAATGCAACATGAGAAAAAGAGTTAAGCACTCAAGAATATGGTACAACAGGCCTAACCAAGGGCTGACATATTCTGGGAATCTCCGCAGCAATGATAGGTACCAATTTCTTGTCGGAGTCCCACAACTTTAACTCATAAACATTTCTGTGTTCATTTTTTCCACTACTATGACCCCCAAAACTAGAGTATGGCATAGGTGCACTAGTGATCCACTGTGGTTTACACTTCTTTACAAATTTGCTACTAACATATGATCTGTCTGCACCATTATCAACATTACCTGAGCAGTGACAACAGTACCATCACTACCACTCACTTGAACTTTGGCTGTCTGTAAAATGGTACAGTTACCACCTTGCCCTGTCAGAAGTGCCACATCACCAGGCTTGTCACTGCCAACAGCACCTACCTTTGCTTCACTTTCTTCCTTCTTTAGGTTAATTTCCAGCCTAACACCACACATTAAGGTAGAGTGGGCACCGTTACACTTTTGTACACCTTGTACGAGCTTTACACTCTCTTGACATGTGTCCACTCTTCAAACACTTGAAACATAGGCCTAAACTTCTAATTTTTTCACCTCGCTCTTTTCCACTCAATTCTAGAACACCAAAACAGTTTTCTGATTTGTGTTTCTTGCCACAGAAACTGCACATAGTGTTTTCTTGCTTGGACGAAGCATGAAGGGCTGCGGCTGAGTACACCTTGTCTTTAGAACTCTTACTTTCAATTTTCTTTTCCTCACTACTACTCTTTCCCTTAAAGGCTTCAGACCTTTCTAATCTTGAAATTTCCTTGTCTAAGAATGTCAATAACCAATCTAAATCACTTTCATGTCCATCACCATCCCTGGCCCACTCTAGCCGCAGTTCACTGGGCAAACGAGAGAGGATGATAGGTGTAAGAAACACTTCACACTGTTTACCAGTGACGCCTAGCGCCTCCAAACTGCGGATATGTATTAGAATGTCATCTCTAATTTCCAACAGCTGTGCTACACCCTTTGGTCCGCTGACATTAATGTTGACCTGACCATTTAACAATGCCTGGACATGAGCAAAAATAATCCTTTCTGGCTTGTAGTAGCGTTCCTTCAGTAAATTGCAAGCAACCGGGTAATTAGCACTGGTATGGGCTAGTCCCTTACTAAACATTCTTGGCATCTCCCTCCAGCAAAGACAGCAAATAGGTGAACTTACTGATCACTGGAAGGTCTGTTGCATCGATGTGGGAAGTATATTGATCCCAGAAGGACTGCCACTGGGTCACTTCACCACTAAACTTTGGCAGTTCCAGCTTGGGTAACTTGACGTTGGTGACATCTGATTCTTGAGATGAAGACTGACCACTTACAGAACCAGGACCCGCTGCTGCTGCTGCTAACTTCCTTATCTGGTCTTCAGCTTGTATCCTAGGCTGCAACACTTTTTTGTTCTAAACTCATGGGCTTCATCCAAAAGTTGTTCTAGTTCTTCTTCAGCTACATCAATTTCTATTGCTTCTTGGACTTCATCCAACTTAGCTAGTCTTTGGTCGTATTCCTTGATGGCATACTCAAATTGACTTATGGTTGTGGTGGAGGACTCCAGAAGGTCACTCAGAAACCGTTGGAAGCTCTTGTCAAACCCCCAAAAACCCACCCCCCACCCCCCTCGACATGTCATCCTTGTCCTCTTTAACTTCTCCATTATCTTCCCTGCACAAACTTACTTATCTTCTTAGAGGGAGTGTTCACAGGGTCTGGGGCACCAAAATGTGGGGGGGGGTTTCTTTAAGCCCACATCGTGCAGGAAGGTAAATGAATTGAGGGAGCGCCTGGCTCAAGGAAACACCATGTTTGTGTTGTGACTCTAATTTTTATTAAAACACTTAACTCTTAAGTAAACATAATAACAGGTACATTGTGTAAAATCAGTTGCTAAATTCATACTCATAAATGTGTTGACTAGTAAATACCAAATACTAAATTACTTGTACTTCAATATACACTTCAAGTAAGAAAACAGGAGGAAACACTTAATAAACAAAAAACAGAAAAAACATTGGAACCTGAGTGTATGAAAGAAAATGGCAGTGCTATTTCAGGTATACTAAAGAAAACTTCTCTCAAGTAAATATGCAGAAAAACCACCTTTCTAAATTCAACATTATCTTACACCTTCGGCTCCCTAAACGGGCTTCGGCAAGGGGCATTCTCTCTCCATACCTGTTTAATACGTACACAGATGCCTTGAATATCAAACTGAACTCACTCCCAATCGGATGCACCGCCAATGAAACAACTATAAGCAACCTCTGTTACGCCGACGATATGGTTCTGATTTCCCCCATCAGTGCAAGGTCTCCAACGACTCAACGACACTTGCCGCCAATATGCAGAGGAATTTGATATAATCTACCACGAAACCAAGACCCAGTGCATGTCGCTGCTCCTGAGATCCCTTAAGCATATTGCAGAACCACAAATTTTCCTCGGAAACCATCGGCTGGAATTTGTGCACGAATTTCCGTATTTATGTCACATTATCACCGACGACCTAAAAGATACGGCAGACATTGAACAGAGGCGTCGTAAAACTATGTGCAGCTGGCAACATGATTGCAAGGAGGTTTGCCTTCTGTCACCGAGACGTGAAACTGCTGCTCTTCCGCTCGTACTGCTACAGTATCTATGGGTGTTCCCTCTGGACGAACTATACCCGAGAGACCATGAGACGCATCACTGTTGTGCACAATGACATTCTGAGACGCCTCACAAACACTCCACGCTACCACTCCGCCACACAGATGTTCATAGAAAACCGCCTGGACAATTTAAAAATCATTGTTAGGCGAACAATGTCCGGTCTGGTAACCCGAGTGAGAAACAGCAGCAACTCGCTCATACAAAGTATCCTAAGGAGTGAAGCAAAAAGATCTAAATTGTGGGAAAGATGGGAAAATGAGGCCTTTGTCCCCTAAAGGACTTAATCTCTGTATTGGCAAGATGTCATCTGCAGTTTTTGTCATTATTACATTTATTGCTGTTATTTTTAATTTTTCTTTATTACTGTGATTACTATCAATTTAAAGTTTTTTTTTTTTACATTCAATTTTTGTATTTAGCCCTCTGGACCTGACTACTGTAACCACCTAAGGTCTCTAGTTGAAATTTAAGTTATATAATTTGTGCACTAACTGTTATTACTCTCTATGCATATTTTTTTTTCTCAGCAATATTTTTACTGTTATTACCAGCATATTATTATTATTATTATTATTATTTTCACTGATTCCATCATCCACACGGCAGGATCCTGATACTAACCGAAAACTATGACTTAAAATCAAATCAAATCCACAGTACCACTTCCCTGAAAGCACCATAAGGTGGGTTTCTACAACTCACAATGTGCAGCATGAAGTTCTCATAGCAACAACATGGTGCTTTAGGCTTGCTTGCTTGCTCAGTTTCTTGTAGAACATGGAGATCATCACATAATGTGGTGGGTCAAAAGGGATAAACATTCATATTAGTTATTTGGAGAGTAAGTTTATTGAATGATACATTGCTACATGATGAGAAGCTGCTGTATCATTATGTGCTGTTCAGATATTGGTACTGTAGGTTTGTTTGTATGGTGTTTTAATGTTGCATGGAACCAGTGGTTATTCAGCAACGGGGCCAACGGTTTTACGCGACTTCCGAACCACGTCAAGAGTGAACTTCTATCACCAGAAATACACATCTCTTAACACCTCAATGGAATGCCAGAGAATCAAACTCGCGGTACCAAGGTGGCAGGTCAAGACCATACCAATCACGCCACAGGCGCTTAGGTACTGCAGGAATCGGAAAAGTCTAGAAAGTGTCGATAGCATAGGTGATTACCTTTTAGTTTCTGCTTCATTAAGGCACCCAGCTTAACATTTTATCTTATCTCTGGGTAAAAGTTCTTGGATAATTATCTCTTGTTCTGCTCTGATGAAGTAGTAGTTCACTCTCAACCTCCTCCAAAAATATCAGGTATTCCATGTACTTCACTGAATGCACAAATCAACTAAATCAAAAATAGGAAACTTATTTCATGAATGATATTGC
This sequence comes from Macrobrachium nipponense, assembly GCF_015104395.2. NCBI lineage: Eukaryota > Metazoa > Arthropoda > Malacostraca > Decapoda > Palaemonidae > Macrobrachium > Macrobrachium nipponense. The sequence goes on from NC_087207.1 coordinate 57,484,414, forward strand.
CCTAACTATTTTTCTGTTGCATAGTGATCATGTAATCACTTTAAATCACAGTTTCAATCTATACCTTTCCCTTCCTACTTCAAAGGAAACTTCCTACATTTTGAGAGAGAGAGACTCCACCTTCTACCTGAACCTTTTCTTTTCGAGGATTCTATCACCAAACCGGAGTTAAGTGCTGTGAAGAATGATCCCAACATAGAATTTAATTAATTCCATAACAATTTTGAAATTTGAGTACTTCAAACTTTATTTCTTTCAGTAGGAACTAATAGCCTAAATTATCAAGCTGTCTGTTACACATTTCTGACAGGACTTTAGGTTTGCAAAGTTTTACGAATGTGAGATTGGAAATTTGCACTAATTGTTATACGTATACAGTACTACACAATTAATATGGAAATTAGAGCATATGATTATTCTTTACTGCAAATTAGGCACTATTATTAGACATTCTTCAGAATTACCTATGACCTGGTTTTCCATAAGGTGAATTTAATTTCACAAATACGTAAAGGGTAGCAACAATCATGTAATATCTACATTTGGATACAGAGATTGCACTTACATACATCACTGCTGGATATATCTCAACAAGGGTAAGAATTTGTCTGACATTCCATTAACTTACCTCACTGAGGGAAAGAATTTGTCTGAAATTTCATTAACTTACCTCACCGAGGGTAAGAATTTGTCTAACATTCCATTAACTTTCCTCACCGAGGGAAAGAATTTGTCTGAAATTTCATTAACTTACCTCACCGAGGGTAAGAATTTGTCTGAAATTCCATTAACTTACCAACTAATTAAAGCCAAAGTTGACCAAGACATCACCTACCTTATAAAAGGTTTCAACAGTGACTATGCATGCAACTTTTGAGGCTTATTTGTTTAATGTCAAACTACATTAGCCTGATGAAGAGAACATGAGCCCTATGGCAAGTGGTATCATAGTTGTTAATGCAATGCAAGGGAAACAGATCAATAGAACAATTGTTTACAAAACTTAGGATCATATACCACGTGACAAGACTGGCAGACTAGGGAACGCTACTCTGCATTGAACCCTGCGAAAAGGCAACCATACCTTCAGCCTCCTTTGAGCTACAATTCTCACATTAATAATTCCAAGTGGAACCAGACTCCAAAACCCTTTCCATGTTGACAAAACACAATGTAACACTTGGCATTCCAAAGGGGAAGGATAAAGTATAAACACAGGAAACAGCAGAGGCTTTAGTACTGTCTCCAGTCTATCAGGTTAGAAAGTGTGCCATCACTTTTATACATAAATTTTCAAACCAGCAACACCCAAAAATGGAGAATGCCAAATCACCTTCCTCAGGGAGTTCCGGTTCTAGGCAAAAAGGACAACAGAATGCTATCAGCAACACTGACCATCTTACCATATTAGTGGTACTACACTGGCATCCTTCCATGTGTCCAACACCTCCCACTGTTTTATTGCAATTGACTATAGCTGGTTCACTTAAGGTGGATTCTTGGGTGAGCCCTATGCCTGCAAGACATTTGTTTGGCGACCGCTGATTGGCTGGGAGCTGCCTACCTCCCGGTATCAGCCAATCAGCGGCCGCCAAACAAAAATCTCGAAAGCATAGGTGAACCAGCTATAGTTTCCTTGATTATAGGTCATTAATACTTATGTATTTCTGATTCTTACAGGCCATTTCACTTCTCTACTTCAGTTTTCATCAATAACTGTATACATATTTAAAAGCATGTAAGTGAATACCACAGGAAAATGACAGGCAGATCAGTACAAGGCTCTTTACCATGTTTATTCATACGTACATCGTTGGGGTACAACGATGCACAAGTATAACAGGAAAGCACTTGGTACTGATCTTCTGCCTGACATTTTCCTGTGGTATTTGCTTATATAATGAAGTTATGTGCAACTACTGTGAATTTGTAGCAATTTTTACAACTGCATAAGACAACCTGGACTCTCCTCAATGGCGGTGCTTTTCTTCCACATTTTCAGTGTTCCTATGTGGTCATAATCTTTCTAGGAGCATATAGCATACAGTCAGTTTCTGACATCAAAATTTCAATACAAATAATTTACATCACTTCAGAATACTGAATACAGTATTTCAAGGACATGTATACAGCATAACCGTATCATATAAACTTTATTTCCACAGTAATCTGCTAATGCAGTAGCTGGTAAACTCTTCACTGGTCACAAAAATGTCCACTGTCCTTATCAACTAGACAAAAAAAGAAAAAAAAAAAAGTAGGAAGGCATTCAAGATGTCAGGACAAATATTGTTAGAACTTTGATCAATTAATAAAATAAATAATCCCTCTAAGGAAAGCAGAGAAAAGACCATTGAACAGCTAATAAACAATCTAAAACTATCAAATGACAAGGTGCATTGATAGAACTTTAATATTGCTTGAATTGACAATCCATTTCCGATTTGGAATGTTCTCAACATTTGTGTATGAAATTCTGCTCACTATAGTAGTATGGAATCCTTTTGCAAAGGACTCAAAGGAGACTTTCAACAATATTTCCTCCCATCTTCCTTCCCTACATCTTTTAAATGAAAAAATAATGAAAGTATAAAGAAGCTTTTTTTTATTTTTACAACAATGCAACTTCCATGTTTCTAAACAAAATACTAGACCGAGTACTGCAATCATAATCCTACAATTCAGTACTTAATGTTTGAAATGTGCATACAGGAAGATAAAGGCGTTAAAGAGAAGGGAAAACAACTGTGTTAACTTAATTGGTTTCTGCTGCAATACCCACATATTAAAAAAATTAACGTGTAACTCTCAAGCAACTAGTGATAGAAATAATCAGACATTCTTCAACTAATGACACACTATGCTACATACTGTTTATAAATTGGGATCCATGTAACCTTGACAAGACAACAATGACTGGGATCGAGTAGCCCAAGATAAAATACATTACTCACCACAAAATGAGCAGAACATGTTCTAAGTATAGCAATCCCATTCCTTGTCATACATTGTACAAAAGGACAAATTCCAATCACGAATACGCACCTTTTCACAGTACTATTCCATAATGCCACACAAAACATTCAATCCAATTGTGGAAGATGATGGAAATATGAAAATAGCCTAACTATAGTAAAAATGGATCTCTTGCCTTATAACCGAGGGAAGTAGGGTATACTAAAGCTCCAAACTTTTAGCATGTTTACTTCATTCGCAGACCACACACATTCATGACAAGTAAACTTCCCAATCGACCATCTTCCATTCCTTTTCTTTTAAAGTATCTTTATTAATATGTACTTTAAATCATACCACTTTCACAGAAACAACCTCAACTACCCTTCTGAAACTACAGATGAACAAAAAATATTTATGAACTGTGTTTGTCAAGTTCTGTCATATATATTGTATAAATAAAATACGCGAAAACTACCTCAAAACACTGGACAATGTGGATGGGAGCAAAGGGCTTGGAATAACTATTAAAACCCCAATACAATGAACTACTCTTGTGCGAACTACAACTGGATTAATCAAAATCTGAAATCCTTATAATACCTGATATATGTATACCGAAAGAAATGACTCCCATCAACTTGTTCTTTAAAAATTTAATGAAAAAAAAAAGACAGTACTTCTCATTGTGCATCTTAACCACCTCCAAAAGTTCTTTAAAGGATATCTGATTTTATCATACATTACCTATAAAACTTAGCTAATACAACACAACACATTAAAAAGGGCATATAACTCTACTTTTCACAGGAAACATTTCCATATTTATTTTGAACTTTATCCTCACACGCACTCTTAAGTCCTTTAAAAATGCATCTTAAGTTAATATAACAAGACTGTTTGAACTAAAGAGCAAAATATTATAAAAACTTTTTCCACGGTAATGACACAAGAAACTGCTTAATGCTGTAAGTGAATTTCACAGTTCTCTGATAACTGGAGAAGTGTTATCCAGATGACTGAATGAAAAGTTCTGTAGTAGGGCGATGGTGACTCCTGCATAGTGGAGGACAGCACCAAGTTTTTTGCTGGATGAATTTAAGCAGGCAGTTGCAACTTTTTACCCTGAAGAACTGCAAGGAAAATTTCAGTCTTTTACTACAATGGTCTAAATATTTAGATGAAAAAAAAACACTACAACAGAAGTAGCACAAAGAAAAAAAATAGAAAAGGATGGAAAGATAAAAAATCCTCTGCCTATTAATGTTTGACTGGAAACTTCTATGCCACTTCACAGGCCAGATTTAAATTCAATAAGCCAGGTGATGCCTATGACCATTTTAACAAATCTTAGGCTATAAGATAACCTAACTTTATCTAAGCCATTTTACCTTATTTCCTACATCAAACCAGTCATCCCTGCTACTACTCTTAACAGCTCTGTGTCCTCTCTCATCACATTCCCTCAATAGAATCTTTCCACTGCAGTCTGCCCACGAACCTTTGTCTTCTATAGTCAACTTCATATCTGCTCTAGTGTATTATTCTATCTATCCATGCTGTTACTATCCCTTCCTACGGCCCTCTCTATAACCTATATCACTATGACTCAAAGTTAACTTTTCCTATTTAGTCTAATCATACATTTATAATTTCTATTTATCTATATAATTACTCCTGTCATAACTATAACCTAACCTCTGACATTTTCCCTTCAGTGCACATATATACTATACTATGTCATTAATACACAAGTAATGGCACATGCTAAACAAATGGTATAATGACTCTGTCCCAATAAATTTTCCGTCTTTATTATGTACTGACATTTCTACACAATCTTTTCCCAATCACTGAAGCATAGCCTTTTTTTTTAAGTGATTTCAGGGTGTTTACATAAACGTTTCAATTTTTCCTTTCATTAGCCACTGCAAGATCTTGAAACTATTTCCAATCTTTGAACTGACAATTTGACAGAATGGATAATTTAATGTAAAAAATAGAGTACATATGTCATTGGCCAACAGATGGCACATTTCCCACCAATTCAAATCAAAGCCTGGCATTCACACACAATATATAACCCAAGATGTGCTGTAGTTTGGATTTGGGATATTTGTTTAGTGTTTCTTTAGATTTCCCCTTCATTTCTTTGCTTTTTGTTTTAAGTTTTTCTTCATACAAATTTTACATATCCATAAATTACTTTTTATCTTTTTAAATACTCTATGGTTCACATTCATTACCGTATTTATTAGCACTTCCACATTAACATCTGGCTCTTCCAATGCAGTATACAATATCTAATTGTGCATGTATATACATCATACATCTAAGCCCTAATTTTACTAACCTATAAAAACTACATTCAGTTGTGCAAAAGCTAGTCACTATTACTATATATATATATATATATCTATATATATTATATTATTAAATATATATATTCTATATATATATATACTAGAAATATATATATATTTACTTTGTTAGAATTTACTACTGTGCCACCATCACAAGTGCTTTTATTACAGTAGTGCTATAGCTAAACCAATATCTCCGAAGTGCTTTCATCATAATGGTTTAAATACAGCTGTACTGTGTTAGTACAGTGATTAGCAAAATGATCTTGTCCCCTTAATGCTTTCATAAGAAGTGTCTTGACTGATGTAGTAAAGTGCCCCAACTTAACATCTCACATTTTTGTGTTAGGTGATACTTAGCCTTCTAATGGAAGGCCAGTAATTCTACTACTGTACTGTACTGTAGAATCATATTACTATATATGTATACGAATAATGTTTTTTATCCATTTGTAAAACTAACCTTTGGTGATGTATAAATAGAAGAAGTCACAGTAAAGGACAGTCTGAACAACACCAGCTACAATTGCAATGAGATCGTAGAAGCCTTCAACATAGTAACGGTATATCTGGTGAAAAAAAAATTTATTGTAGCTCAAGTCAGATGATACTTTCCATATTTTGTATCTCAATTTTGTATCTTGTCAATATATAATGATTATTATCCTTTTCAGTAAATCTATACAATTACTATATTTTGGAAAAACGGCTATTAGAAATCAACTGAATAAAAAAAGAAATGTTTTAGTTCAAACAATGTAAATGGTGACAATATTTCAAAATGTACAAAATTTGAAATTACATTTCTCAAGTCAAATGATACTTTCCACATTTTGTATTTCGTCAATATATAATTGATCATTATCCTTTTCAGTAAATCTATATGATTACTATATTTTGGAAAAATCAACTGAATAATAAAGAAATATTTTAGTTCAAACAATGTAAATGGTGACAATATTTCAAAATGTGCAAAATTTGAAATTACATTATTTCTGAATATTCATTACTCCAGTTTTACGTTCATTTTAACCGATAGTAAAAAAAAATACAAAACTAACAAATACTAAAACCATTCCTTTGTCATTAATACACAAGTAATGGCACATGCTAAACAAATGGTGTAATGACTCTGTCCCAATAAATTTTCCGTCTTTATTCTTCATATTAAACAATTGTAATGCTTAAATTACTACAGCAGAAATTTTAATTGCCATCATGTAGTGTCATCATACAATTACTCCCACTCTACTGGTAATTCTACTATTGTAAAATTAATTATTTTGACTTTTTGTTGCTTCCAAAATAAAATATTTTGTTGCCCATAAACACTGTATGATTTGCAACAGATAAACCCTTGGACCCTTCAGTCTCAAATGGTTAAATGTACCCAGTTTGAGATGTTTTAAAAACAGAAAACTTCCACTGTACTTACCCAGTTGAAAATGTACAATGCCCTGTATGACCCTAGAGCAAACAAATAGTGTGATGTAATACTCTCAGCCTCACCAGTCTTCGAAACCATGAAAAGTTGGGGAAGGATAGCAACTGACTCAAGATAGATACTGAAGGTCCAGAGGATCTGAGAATAAAAAATACAAAAATTAGATCCACATTCTATGTATCTCATTGTGATTATAATACTTAAATTAAAACTTACTATAATGAGTCTGAAGTTACATCATCAAGAAATGCCAACCCATTGCTGAGAATATGATTGTTTTGACAGCTGGTATATTGTCAAAGCATAATATAATCTTTCAGGCTCTTCAGTTGCAACTACAGTGAACCACCTTAACATGATATTGTATATTTTTTTATATACTTACTCAGTAATTACTTTGCTAATAGTTTCGACTCATAAGGCAACTTGAATTTTTAAATTCATGTTAATGATTCTGTTTACTTCTGGTTGTTGCTCATCTCAACCTGTAGCGCGTAGCAATATAGTCGTGGGGTGCCTCTACTCAAGTGGGAACTTCACAGCAAATGCGTAATCTGATGGCTAACAAAGTATTAGAAGGAGCTTAGCAGCAAAGGATATTTCCGATGGCCAACAAAGCATCAGTGTTTGAAGGGAATTTTGAAGGTCAATTAAAAAATTGACTTTCCTCAGGCAGTCCACTCTCTTGGGGATGGAAAAGCCTGAAAATTCTGAGAATCTATCTTTATCCCCAGAGAATTTCCTGAGGAGTCTGTTGGGAATTCTGTAGGCTGGGTGCCAAAGGATGCTTGGAGACTACTGGGCGCTCTGCCGCTACTGGGCCCTCAGAAGAGGTATGTGGACGCTCAAGAGAGGAAGGGTACTTGGAAGACAAAGACGAGTGCTTATACGATGCAGATGAGTGCCTAGGTACCAAATAGTGGTGTTCACTCAAGAAAATAAACATTCCAGGCTAACCCAAGTGCTGCAAGAGCGTTGAGGGGTACGAGAAGGTTATCTAAACCTTTTGCTGGGTAGCAGGGGAGACTGGTCCCTGTACGATGAATGCCTCTTAAGCGGGAGAGACTCACTCGAGAAGTGCCAATTGTGCCTCTTACTAAGACTGGACTCTCCAGAACTCAATGAGACATTATGCACATCCGAGATGCCTTTCCAATGCCTGTCTCTTATCACAACCTGGGACACCACAAGTACAACTGAGGGGGGCCAACTAACCCATGGGGAGACTCCACCAACCTCCCTTGGGATTCCAGTATGCCTCCTCACAGGTTTAGGGGTGTATGGTAATGACCTCTGCCTAGGAGTCTGAAGGATGGGTAGCTACCTCCTCTACTATTATGGAGGAGTAATTTTAGTTTATATTTGACAACATCTACAAAGGTTGTGTGAGAGAGAGAGAGAGAGAGAGAGAGAGATTGGTGGAAGAATGAATGGGAGTGGTTAGATGGCGGTCGGAAGCATGTCTGTTGTGGCGCTCTGTAGGTAGTCAATGGAAGTCTGTTACGAGAGTTGTAAACAGTGAGGCGTCTGGTCAAGTCAGTGTTGGTTTTGGCAGCAGTTTTCCTTTGGTGTGTCGTTGTTTGGGTGTTATTTGATAGATTTTGGGGTTGTGAAGTTGTTGTGCGTGTGTCTGTCTGGTTGTGGTGAGGTTAAGAAGGTTGGTGGTGCATTTTCGGTGTCTGTTAGTGGTGGTTGGGGGGGGCAGGGTTGGTTTTGGCTGTTGTTGTACTGCTGTAAGTCGTGTGGTTGTCGTGTTTTTTCAGGCGGTTGGTGTTCATCTGCATTTAGTCGTTGGGTTATTGAGTTTTTGTGGGGTTGTGGGTCCCGGGTGGTTGATTTGTGTTTGGTTGTCGGCGGTGGTTGTGTGTTGGCTACCCTATAGCCTATATCCAGTGGACGACAGCACAGCCTAGTCCTAGGTATCAGAAGCCAGCGGTGAGTACCTGTTTGTGTTTTTTGTTCGGTATGTAGGTATTGGGGCAATTGTCCTGCTGTGTTTTTTAGTGTTAAGTGGAAAGTGTGATTGAGGGTGGGTTTGATAGCCAGACAGGTTAAGTTTATGTGGGGAGGTTACTTGTTTTTGTGATCCCGCCACATTATTTTTTGGCGCCCGAACAGGGACTGTTGATGTGGCAGCTGCAGGACAATTGGTCTAGGCTAGTGTGTATGAGTGGTGAGAAAGTTTGAGATGGAAGGATTGAGTGAGGTGGAGAGGCTGAAGGAGGAGTTGAGGTTGGAGAGGGAAGTAAGAGGACAATTAGAAGTGGATAATGAGAGGTTAAGGGTAGAGTGTGAGGAGCTGAAGAGCGAGTTAGAGGAAATGAGAGGAATGCTAAGGAGTGCAAAAATGGAAATGAAAGAAGAAGTGAAAGGAGCAGAAGAGAGAATGGTTGAGAAAATGGATGAAAAATTCTTAGGGATGATGAATGCAGTGCAGGAGATGATGAAGGGGTTCATGGGAGAGGGAGCTGTAGGGGGTAGGCCTACTAGGTCTTGTGATAGGCCAGAAGTGGTAAAGACAGTGGAAGAGCGAGGGGATGAAACTACGAGTGACGAAGGTGACTTGTTTGTGATAGGTAAAGGAAAGAAGGGAAAGAGACAGGATAAGAATAAACCTGAGGACAAGAATAAGAAGGGGGCTGACGAAAAGAAGACGACTAAGGGAAAGAAGGTTAGGAAGGATGACGGACAGGATGAGACTAGGAATGAATACATTGGGGAAAGGGCTGAGAGTGATTTGGATAGCGGTGAGTGGAAACAGGTGGGTAGAAAGAAGGGTAAGAAGAGCGTAATCAGGAGCATGGATGTTAGCATGGAAGTTGATTCCCTATATTCGGACGAGGTTAAGAGGGATCAGAATGGTGGTAGCGAAAGTGAGAGTGAGCGGGAAGTACGAAAGGCTGTATATAGAGAGAGATACCTAGATGTGCACAATACGAGGAATATGGTAGTAGGGACATAGGGGATTTTTTTAAGGAATATGAGAGGTATTGTGAGGCAAAGTATGGGGATAATAAGAGAGTCTGGGCAAGAGAGTTGGGTGGCTTTTTGACGGGATTTTTGTTGAACATGTATGGGGTAATGATGAGTGTAGGGAATGTGCCGTATGAGTGTGTGAAAGCCAGGATTGTGGAACAGGCGAAGAGGATAAGGAGTAGTGTTAGATATAGGAGAAAACATGGTTTTGATGAGGTAAGAATGAATGTTGGTGAGTCGTTGTCGATGTATGTGTGCAGGTTGGAAACATTGGCCAGGAAAAAGTTTGGGGACGAAGGGATAAATGAGTGTAAAGAGTTAGTGAGGAAGTTGTTGGCGACTGTGCCTGAGAGTGTGTATGAGTTTGTAAATCTGAAACGTAAGGAGAAAATGCGATGGACGAATGAAAGGTTGTCGTGGAACGACATTTTGGAAATAGTAGAGGATTATGAGTTGGATAGGTGTATGAAAGAGAGTAGAAGTGTTAGTATTAGGACTGAAGTGGCTGATGTTATACCAGAGTTTAAGAGCTATAGGGAGGCAGTTTTGGAAGGGCCAAGGCGAATGGCAGAGCGAGTGGTTGATAGGAGCGTTAGAGCCAGTAACGTAAGTATGGTTAGCCCTAAGAGAGATCGGAGTGCAAGCGTTGGAAGATTAGGGTCGGTTAGTCGTGAACGAGAGCAGCAATGTTACAGATGTGGAAAGCTAGGGCACAGGAAGAATGAATGTCGGTGGGCGTTGGGAGCTTGCTTCGGGTGTGGGCAAACAGGGCATTTGGTGAGCGAGTGTAAGAAAGATAGGGATGTTAAGTGTTACAGGTGTGGGCAAGTAGGGCATATAGCAAGTGGATGTCGAGGTACTCGTGTGACTGAGGTTTGCGGTAATTGCGGGAAGAATGGGCATTATGCTAGGATGTGTAAGGAACAGCGGGCAAAATGTATTGAATGTGGAATGGAAGGTCATGTGGCGAGTGTGTGTAGGCGAAAGAGGATGAGTCAGGTTGGGAGTTCGGGAAACTAGGTACAAAGGGGATTCAGTTGGGTGGGTCCTCTGGTGTGCGGTCAGTAAGAGTGATGCATGTGCGTGAAGGATTGTTGCATGAAAAAGGGTTGGAGGAAGAGCTCATGAATGTATGAGTGTAAAAGTGAGATGCAAAGGGGTGTGTTTGGTTGCTTTGATTGATACTGGGTGCAGTGTCAGTGTTCTTTTTAAGAATGGATGTGACAAGTTGCGGAGTGAGTGTGAAATTAGGAAATGTAAAGGGGAGGTACGAGGAATAGGAAATTTGGGTATGCCTGTGGTGGGAATGTTGCGTGAAAATGTAGAAATCGAAGGGTAGTGATGGAGGAAGGTGACTTTTATGTGATCGAGGGAATGAGTGATAAGTATGATATGTTGTTAGGATACAGGTTCTTGAAGAAGTGTGGGATGGTGGTCCATCCGAGCAGGAATATGATTGAGTTTGCATAGGAAGGGGAATGTACATGGAGAGTTGTACTTGGATGGGGATGGAGGAGTAAGCAGTAAAATATGGAAGGGAGTGCCGTTGGTTGCGAAAGAGAGTGTAAAAGTGCCGCGAGAAGTTGGAGAAGTTGTTAGTGTGAAAGTTGCGTGGCCCGATAGTCTTGGGATTGTCAAAGGTGACAAGTGTGCATATGTGGTTGAGGGTGTGGATGCGAACAGGTTGGTAAGAGCGAGTGTGCATGTGTACGACGGGATTTTGGATATGGAGAATCCTCGGGTTTTTGTGGCCTCATTGCCGAGTGTTAGGAAAAAGCGAGTGCGGGGTATACGTGAGGGTGATTGTGTGGGGTTGTTGTATACGTTGGTGGATGTGGATGACGAAAGATATGTTAGGGTGCGGCGGGTGATGACAGGTAGCATGAAAGAAAGTGATGAGTGGAAGTATGATGAGTTGAGAGAAAGAATTGAGGTGGATGAAAATGTTGGTGATGACGAGAGGGAGCGGTTGATGCAGATGTTGTGGGATAGGCGGGGTGCGTTGAGTCGGGGTGACGAGGATTTCAGGGGATCTAAGCTTCCAGAATTCAAGATAGTTTTGAATGACGATACCCCCATATATCAGCGTCCCCGACACTTTTCTGCGCCTATTGCCCGAGAGATTGAGGAACAGTGTGAGGAACTTGAGAGAGTGGGAGTGATCGAGAGGAGTGAGAGTGCTTGGAATAGTCCCATAGTCCCAGTACGCAAGACGGATGGGAGTTTGAGGATGTGTGTGGATTACAGGAAGGTGAATGAAGTGACTGTGAAGGAGCGATTCCCGATGAATGTGGTGTCTGATTGTGTGTATAAGATGCATGGGATGAGAGTGTTCACAAAATTGGATTTGGTAAGGGGCTATTACCAGATGCCTCTTGAGGAAGGGAGCAGGCATGTTACGGCTTTTTCGAGTGGTAGCTGCCACTATCAATTCAAGAGGTTAAGTTTTGGATTGGCTAATGCGCCTGCTGCCTTCCAGAGGGCGATGAATGTAGTTTTGGCTGGTTTTGATAGAAGGAAGGTGACTGTGTTTATAGATGACGTTTGATTGCAAGTGAGACTGTTGAGGAGAATGTGGAACTGCTTGAGAAGGTGTTGGAACGGTTGGAAGAGGTTGGAGTGAAAGTGAAGTTGGAGAAGTGTACGTGGTTGGCTGGGGAAGTGGAATTTCTTGGTCATAAGGTGAGTGCGAGTGGTGTAAGGAAGAGTGAAAAGTTTGTGGAAAAAGTAAAGGAGTTTCCACGTCCCCGGACCGTGCGGGAGTTAAAGGGTTTTTTGGGTTTGATTGAGTTCGGGAGGAAGTTCGTTAGGGATTGTTCGGGTATAGGGAAGCCGTTGACTGAATGGACCGGGAAGAAAAATTGTACTAAACTGAGGTGGGATGAGCGAATGGTGGGAGCATTTGAGAGATTGAAAGAGGAGGCTGCTAGGGACGTCACCTTGGCTTTTCCGGACTACAGTGAGGATGCCAGTAAGCTTGAGTTGTATGCTGATGCTAGTAAGTTTAGTATGGGAGGATGCTTGGTGCAGATGCAAGAGGTGAATGGGGAGGGACAATTGAGAGTGATTGCGTATGTGAGTAAAGCTTTTAATAAAGCAGAGCTTAAGTATTCGGTGGTTGAGAAGGAGCTTGCGGCAATAAGGTTTTGTGTGAAAGCGTTGAAAGTGTTTTTGTATGGGGTAAAATTTGTCATAAGGACAGATCATCGGCCGTTAGTTTATATGATCAAGAAGGAAAGTGTGAATGCTAGGATTGCGAGGACAATTGAGGATTTGAGTGAGTTTGATTTTGGCTTAGAATATGTGCCGGGGAGTAAAAATGTGATTGCTGATACATGTCTAGGATGCATGGTAAGGACAGTGGTGTTGTGAAAAGTGACTGGGATCCGAATATGGTACCTGAGGGGTTGGTTGTAAAAGAGAGGTTTGAAGGGAATGACAGAATGTGTGAATGTTTGTTTTCAGCATTGAAAAACTTGGAAGGTAAGGGTCTGGTTGAAGAGGTACCCAGTAGTGTGAATGAGTTGCGAGAGAAGTTGATGAGTGATGTGCAGAAGGAAGTGGCATGTGCGGAGGAACAAGGTGGGCAAGGAGAAGTGTTGCATGAATTGTTGTCAGCAGTAGCTGAGTTGTTTGGAATAAAAGTGTTGTTGTATTTTGGATGGGACAGGCCGGTTGAATATCGAGGAAGGGTGAGTACAGGTAATGAACGTGGGGTTTTGATGATTCAGTGCGGGGAACGTGGTTGTAATTGGTTGGTTACAAAAAGGGACTGTGAAGGGGATCTGAGTCAGAATTGTGGAAATGGGGAGTTAGCTGAGGATGAATGTGATGAGGAGGATTGTGATGTGGATAACCAGGTGAACGTGGTAGTGAATGTGTGTATGCATGGGACTCGAGGGAAAATGGTGACGTTTGTCCAAGTAAATGATAGTGAGTATTGTAGTTTGGTTGACACAGGGGCACAAGTTTCCTTGGTGAGTGGGTCAGTGGTGAGTGAACTTGAGAGATGTGATTGGGAAGTGAAAAAGGCAAGTCTACAAGTGTGAGAATACATGGGTTGGGACAAGGAAGTGTTTTAGTATGGGAAGAGGTACGGTTAAAGGTTAGGTTGGGGGATCTTGAAGTAATGCATAACTTTATAGTCATAGGAGAAAATGATATGCCATCTTGTTTTTTAATAGGGATAGATTTTTTGAGGATCCACGATATAGACGTAGATGTAGGAAATGGAATTCTTAGAAAGGGGGGCAGGCAAGTAGCTAGGATTCAAGATGGTAATGTGTTTGTAGCAAACTTTGTGGGTATGATTGATATTGCTAGGAGTGAGAATGATCTGTTGAGTGAGGAAGAGATTGAGGAAATGCAAAATAAGTGCCTGGAGATAAGTGTGTTGCGACAATGTGTTTTGGGAGGAGTGCGTGTGGAAGACTGGCCATGTGAGTTGGATGTATATAAGAGGGTTGCTAAACGTTTTGTGGTGTGCAAAAAACATAGTGTACTTTTTGCATCAGGAAGGGGTGTATGACAAGGAAGTGTATGTGCCAGTGTTTTCTGTTGAGTCAGCTGTGAGTATGTGTTTGTTGGTGCATGATCGGTTTGGGCATATGGGAAAAAATAAGTTGTGTAATGCATGAGAGAGAGATTGTATGCTCCTGGGTTGAGTAAGATTTGTGTGGATGTGGCTGTCACATGTGAAGACTGTCAGAGGGGAAAGTATCAGAGTGTGCATGCAAGTCCACCTGTGTTGCGATTGCAGATGAAAGAGCCGTTTGAAATGCTTGTGATTGATTGTGTTTCTTTGCCCAGGACTGCGAGAGGACACGTGGGGATGATTGTGATGGTGGATCACATGAGTAAATTTGCTTATGTGGTTCCCATCAAAGATAAGAGGAGTGAAACTGTTGCACGAATGGTGGGTCAAGTGATGTTGCCAATGTGTGTGTGTAAGCCGGCAAAAATGTTGAGTGATAATGGACCTGAGTTTGTGGGATGGGAATTTGAAGAAATGTTGAAGGAATGGGGTATTGTGCATGTGTATTCTACTCCGTATATGCCCAGTGCGAATGGGTTGGCTGAAAGGACTGTTAGGACGATGACTGAGATTTTGCGAATGATGAGTAAGAGCGACAAGGATTGGGATATGTATGTAGGACGTGCAGTTTGGGTATATAACGCCACACTGCAGAAGAGTATAGGTATGTCTCCTTGTAAATATGTGTTGAATTTTGAAAGCTCCTTGTAAATATGTGTTGAATTTTGAAAGGATTGTCAGACCGCGGTTGGGTCTGTCAGAAGGTGATCGGGATTTGTGGAAGAAAGCGAGTGAAAGGTTTGAGAGTTTTAAGATTGGGGATAAGGTGTTGAAAGAGGTGGTTGAGATGGGAAGAATGAATGTGAATAAAGTAAGGGAGAAATTTGAAGGGCCTTTTGAGATTTTGGAAGTGGGACCGAGTGGATTGAGTTATGTTTTGGGGAAATTGCGAGTAGGTGGGGGACTGGATGAGGTTAGGGCACACCATAACCAGCTCCGTAAGTGGAGGGAAGTACCACACTATGTTCGGGAGAATGCGATGAGTGAGTGGTTGAGGGTGAATAAGTATGAGCCGACTGTTGGTGAACAAATTGGTCTGGGAGATCGACAGTTGGTGTTGGTTGAGTATGGAAGAAAACAGAAGAGTGTGGAGAGAGGAAGTGGAAGGGAAAAGCGTGAACGGCATGGTAAAGGGGTTGGTGGTAGGGTGCAAACGGTTGATAAAGCGTGTGCTACGGATGACTTTGGGGGAATGAATGATACTTGTGGTGTATGTGGGTTTGAGTTGACAGGGACAAGTAAGACTTCAGTGAGAAGGAAACTGAATAGTGAGGAGGTGGTTGATAGGATGGATAAGTCTTTGCAGGAGTTTGACAGAAGTATGAATGAACTGAGTGGTTTGGTGGCCGAAATAGGGGAGATGTTGGAACCAGAGTTGGAAGACATCGGTGAAGTAGTGAATGGAATTTGGGAGGATGGTAGTGAGGGAGATAATGGGAGTTTGAAAGAAAGTGGTTTGGAAGAAGTGAATGGCGATGTAACTGAAAGAGTGTATGATGGTCCTCAAACAAGATCCAGGGGACCTGCATCTGAGCATCCTTGGGTGTTGCGAAAGGCAATTTAGTGTGGATGTTGCGAGTGTAAGGAGATGTTGTCAAATGTAATGGGGGAGGTAATATGGAGGAGTAATTTTAGTTTATATTTGACAACATCTACAAAGGTTGTGTGAGAGAGAGAGAGAGAGAGAGAGAGAGAGAGATTGGTGGAAGAATGAATGGGAGTGGTTAGATGGCGGTCGGAAGCATGTCTGTTGTGGCGCTCTGTAGGTAGTCAATGGAAGTCTGTTACGAGAGTTGTAAACAGTGAGGCGTCTGGTCAAGTCAGTGTTGGTTTTGGCAGCAGTTTTCCTTTGGTGTGTCGTTGTTTGGGTGTTATTTGATAGATTTTGGGGTTGTGAAGTTGTTGTGCGTGTGTCTGTCTGGTTGTGGTGAGGTTAAGAAGGTTGGTGGTGCATTTTCGGTGTCTGTTAGTGGTGGTTGGGGCAGGGTTGGTTTTGGCGGGTTGTTGTACTGCTGTAAGTCGTGTGGTTGTCGTGTTTTTTCAGGCGGTTGGTGTTCATCTGCATTTAGTCGTTGGGTTATTGAGTTTTGTGGGGTTGTGGGTCCCGGTGGTTGATTTGTGTTTGGTTGTCGGCGGTGGTTGTGTGTTGGCTACCCTATAGCCTATATCCAGTGGACGACAGCACAGCCTAGTCCTAGGTATCAGAAGCCAGCGGTGAGTACCTGTTTGTGTTTTTTGTTCGGTATGTAGGTATTGGGGCAATTGTCCTGCTGTGTTTTTTAGTGTTAAGTGGAAAGTGTGATTGAGGGTGGGTTTGATAGCCAGACAGGTTAAGTTTATGTGGGGAGGTTACTTGTTTTTGTGATCCCGCCACACTATCACTTCATTCACACTTTTCTCACAGATTTTGTCCATAAATCATGCTGTCTAACGACTTAACATCAGCTCTAGAAGCCGCTTTCCTCTTATGGTCTCTAACTTTGTTAGGTGAGAAGTTAAGTCTTCCACTTCTTCTCATCCCACTTCCTACACTCGTCACAGTTAAGGTCAATAGAACTAACTTGTTCTTTACAATTAGTGCAGAAGGTGCTTTCATCAATCGAGTAATGCAGCCTTTGCTGCAATACTGAAAACTATAAGTCCTACAGTCAGACATTATTCAACTAGTAAAGAAAGTTAAATTTGGCAAATCTCACTAAGAGAACACCTGTCAAATTAAAATTTTTGCTAGAAAACCTAACTAAATACATATGCCAAAGGTTACCATAAGCAAAATGCTTCACTGATAAGAAAAATATCAATTTAAATCCAAAACCAAGCTGAACACTCCCAATACTGTACGTGGTCTTAAGCCGGCAGAAACAAATTGAGCTTTTTCCCTGAATGTGGGTGGGGCTAATCACCTATCTAAACAAAAGAATTGTTACTGTAAAATTCAAAATTCAAGCTCCCATACAAGTAGAAACTCTTAGCTAAGTAATTATTGGGTAAGTTACTTATACAAAATTGAAATTTATGTTAAATAAATATGAAAAATAAAATGTCAGAAATTTATCAAGGTCTCATTCTTTATAAAATGGAAAGAATCACCAACTTTGTGTATTAAGTCATTTACAAATACTTTACAGGTTACATAAACAGGTTTTACATATACCAGTACAGCTGTATAAACTTGCACTACATCCTAAAATATCTATTACACCTAAGTTTTATATCTTGATTAACTATAAAATGAGCAAACTCCCTCACTCTCCAGTCAACAAAAAAGAAGGGAAACAATAATACATAATGAAAACTTGTCTAACCCATATGCATACCTCAAGAGGAGAATAATCATGGTTGATCAGCAGCGACAAGATGATGGTAGGAATCAGCAGGAACTCAATTCTGAAGGTGTCATGATTATGGTCATAAGTAGCTCGGAATCTCATGTACATCAAGTAGATTGTGCCGTATGATGCCAGAAGGAAGATTACCTGAAATATTTTAAAGCAAATTTATTTTCTAAGTATGATAAGGGTTAGCCTGAATTACAGAGTTCTGTACAGAAACCAAATAAAAGACAAAAAATCTGAGTTAACTTTGAACCCATTACCTTCTATACCCCAGCATAAGCCTTGGGTTATGGTCACGTACATACAGTAGTTGAAATGCACAATCAATTTATGCTTTTGTCTTCTGATGGCTTAAAAATTTAAGAATGCTGCTGTAACAAGGTAGAATACATTAACTACAAAAAATGAGGTTTTCACAAATTTGGTGTCTATGGAAAGAACAGAATGTAGCCACTATGGCAAAGATACAATAAGTAGCAAAAGGGGAAAAGTTATGAGCATTCAAATCTAACTTCAATTTTCTCAAAACATGGATTTTTGAGCAAATGCATTCTGCCTTTTTATGAGTGAATCAGCACTCTATTTAATATTCTCCTTAATAGCCTGCGATTCACCTGTCCACTCTATGCCTTGTACTTTTCTCAAAGTATGTAATCTCTCTATACGGCAAAGGTACGAATAATAGCACATGGATGACCACATCAAAAGCAAACGGACTGGTCCGGAGCATGAAAAATTCCTCTGCTCAGCCACATGAACTAGCTAGCTGGACATTGTCCATAAGACAATTGAATTAATTTAAAAATGTAGTGTGCCAAGTGCCTTGTTTAGGAGAAGGGGCTGAGAAAGAATAGGGTTATCTAGTACTTAAGGTGAAGGGGGTGCCAAATTTGGACAATGACTGGGCTTCAACTATGGTTACTCTTCAGTCCTCTATATTGTGGCATCAGTTTTACATTAAAGGGAGAGAGACGAATATGGAATGGTAAGATTACTCAAGTTATAGTACAGTGTAATCTTACTGCATTATAATAAAAAAACAACTGTAGAGGTTAAACTTTGAAAGTTTTAAAATGCTCATCCTTACCCAGCACATCCAATTCTAAGTTATCTGGGATGAAGTTACTAGCTACATGCTTTTTTTTTTCTTTTAACCAAAGACAATGCTAGAACCCAATCACAATTTAGGTCGACAGTTTATGGCCAACTAAACAAAAACAATTCAATTGCAAGAAAGAATACTTGATATCTGTACAACTACTTTACAATACTAACCTTCATAGAAGAATTATATAATGATATGAAGTTGGTCAGAAGATCAAGGTATCGTGTGGTGTACGTTAAAGCAAAGAGTATCTGCGACTTTCCAGAAATGCCTGAAAGAGAAAACCATTAATTCACCTTCCATTTCTTAAGTCTAGAATTTAAGGAAGACAATTAAGAAAAATAGGGGGGGGGGGGGTGACAAAATGAAAAATAAGTGAATTTGGGTAGGACACTATTAATGAAATTTTTTTTTTTTATAAAATATACCTTAATCTTGGAAAACTTTGTACAATACTTAGAACACAATGATTAACATTGCAAAAATTATGAAAAAACTAACTTGAATCAGAGTTCTCCAACATTACATTAACATCCAATACCCCTGCTAAAACTACTGAATTTCTATGTACTATAGTAATAACTTTTAAAAATAAACTGTTCACCAATTTGAACTATAGCATACAATCATTCTGTGGAAAAACAAAAAAAAACAGTGTAGTGTTCACCTTGCTGACAAAAAGGCAATAGCATAAGGAAAAGCACTCACGTTATAAAACTTGAAATAGTAGTAATAGTCATGCTATTGATATACAATACAATGGCTGATTCTCTCAAGTCAACATACTGCTTTGTTGGATTTTATTTTTCTTATCAAAACTCCAATTCTATGTTGGCACCTGGTTTTAACAGGGAGAATAAAATATGGCTTTCTAACACTTGCTATAATAACACTACCACAATTTATAAATCCTATCCTGTCATTCTTCAACGTAACCTAACATGGAGCTGCAAGTGACTGGGTTTACATTGTAATTACAAAAATAGAGGAACGGCAGCGATGAATGGCAATCACCTGGAGATATTAATGAGTAGGAAGAAATCACCAAAACTGCAGAAATACAAAACCCCATTTACAAATATCTCTATTAAATTTGATGAATAGCCTTAATGATTGTGTTGCTAATGCTTAACGAAGTCTTGTCAGATTAGGCTACAAACTATTTTTTATGATAGTAACAAGCCAGAACGAATAAAACTACCCATCAACATTATCCAAGTAAATAACTGCATTTGCAAGGAAGCAAAATACTGAAACATTCATGGGTTAACAATTAGTATAATAAAGGAAAATGGAGTAAGACCCTTCTTGGTTACTATGCATCACCTGTGGGTAAACAACCAAACGGCGACATAGTGACCACCTCTCCTGGAAGGCGACCACCTTCCCAAAAAAGTACTTTAATCCGCTCAAAGACCAGGCATGGACATCAGTCAAGAGCTAGCATCTGTCGGAGCCACACATCAAGACCTCTACTCTCCTCTCGAAGTACGTGAGAGTTTTCTCCCCAGTCACAAAATAATGCCATAATTTCCAATTAAACAGAGGTCAATGAAAGTCTGGCCATGCGCAATACTAACTTATCTCCATGACACTTTCAAAAGCATATATCGTGAAACGTTGGCAAAACAAACTTGTAGGAACACTATTTCACGTTTACCACTGTTGCCAATTGGTGAGTGTTTACCTTCCAAATTGGGGATAAGACTTACACAAAACCCAGGAAATTTAGTGTACCTATTTGTAATATATTTTACATAAATATTTGAGCAATTTTATCATTATTGCATTACTATGACAGATCTAGAATTCATGGAAACAGTTTGTAAAGGCATTGGCTTGTGTCAAGCTCCACTAAATTGCAAAAAAATACAAAAATTTTGTCAAACAATTCATGGTAGATCTATATTACTATTCTGCGGTGGCCTCGACTATGGCAGTTGCTGTTTTTCTATGCAGTTTTACCTCCTGAACAAGAATTTTAAGTAATATTTATTCGGACGACTATAATTAACCACCAGGGGCTCATACTAAACACTGCGAAATACATTTGACGCCCCAATTCCTGGTGGCTTTCGTATTCGCGGGGATGAACGATGCGGTCATGCGGAATGCTTATATAGAAATATCCAATTCACTAATCCATCATCTGCTCATGGATATTTTTGGCAGCCAGATGTACAAGGCAAAATTTTTTTCCTGTCATGGTTTTGCTGTGAACAAACTCACATATTTCTGGAATTTGGAGTGAATTAAGAACAAAATGTGTATAATTACAATCAAATAAGCACCGTGGAGTTACAGTTATGATGGCAGTAAGGCTAAAAACACCAATTACAAGGATAAAATGCATTTCAGTTCAAAACATGGCCCCGGGAATAAGATGTCTCGTACTTTCACTAGTACAGGTAACAAAATGTTTTATTGTGATGATTACAACTATATACAATTTTGAGTAATATCAATAAGCATATATTATATATATACACACACACACACACACACGCAAACATTGTTCAAATGAGCACTGGGAAGGACATGGCCGTCATGTGAGTGACGAATTTCTTCTGTCCTGAAGAAATGCCATATTGGATTTAAAAACTGCTTTAAACATATTTTAAGAAGACTTCATATGCTTATTTTAGCTTGTATGATAGTTTCATATATCTCATTTTGTTGATGAAATTTCAATCTTTTGAATGGCATGCTAAAAGGTTTAATTGTAAAGTTGTTTCACAAATTAATTATAGAGTGAAAAAAGTGGTCTTTCTGCGAGTGAACATGTCGCCGTCCAGTCGTTTACTCTAAACATTTTCATTCAAATAACCACTGCAGCTAATCATCCTGAATGTTAGCCTAGCTTAGACATATCTTTCCCATTACTTAGTAACGATGATACAGTGTACATTCATTAGTTTTGGAATGGGCTACCTATGAAATTCCTCCCTAATAATACTAAAACAAAAGCCTGCACCATACCTAGTACAGAATATTCAGCCTTTATTTAAAATTGCTCTCCCTTTATATATGGAAATAAACCATTAACCTTTTGGTTTGCCTCCCAGTAAGTAGAATACAAAAAAAAAAGGTAAAATAAAAAGTAAAAAAAAAAACTAGGAAAACATGATCCCTAATTAGGCTAGGTACTGTCGGTAACCTATCCTAAAATAGAGGGTACTAGCCTAGTTGATTAACCATTCAATAATCTATGCCATCAAGTTAGCCTAAGGTACAATGAAAAAGATTAAAAAATAGAAAACACAATAACAGAAGGTATAGCTACCGGTGGCCTGCCCTACAATAAAAAAAAAAAAACGTACAGCATTTTGACAGTTGAGAAACGCCCCGGAGTAACGTACTTTTGGAGGGTCTTTCGGGCTTTATCAATTTATGCCATAAATACACAGATAAAAGGGCGGTCCAAAAGAAGAGGGCTTTGCAAAGCAATACACAAACCACCCCACGTCAGATATATGTCAGCTGGTTGGGTCATCAACACCATCATTCCCCCAGACATTGACGATAAACAAACCGGGCTCCATTGCACATCTCGCACGATTTACGCCAAACTTAAAACATGAAACTCGCTCACCTGCACATGATCGACTCGTCCATATCTTCAGTAGTAAAATAATGACGGCCAGAAGGTGAGAAAGATCTCCGGCCAACCTGAAAATATTCATGTTTGGTTCAGCAGCCACACACACTATTTCCCTGCACAAATGACGTGGCTCACTCACCACTACCTTCCCTGTTGATGCCTTTTCCCAATAGATGGCGCTGGTCACTGGCCCAAGTTTAGTATTTTCTATCGTACAGATTTTAAACTGTTGTTGTATTCTATGTCACTAAACATTCCAAGTTGCATGTATAAGGCATCCATTTTCTTGAAAAATGCAAGTATTAATAATAAACACACTTCATACATATATACATTCTAACTTGTTACGGTGAAACAGGTTGGGTAAAATTGTAATAGGCACTTCAGTGAAAAACAGAATTATCGTACTTTATGTTAAATATTGTGCTTCTGCTCACAGCACACGTTGTACAAGAACACCTTTACTTCATCTGTCACTTCTCAGTGTTATTTGATTGATGTCAGTGACTCCCAAATGTTACACGTATATAAATAAGATTCATTAGAAAATCGTAGAATCAACCTTCTGGTAATTTTATTAGCCAACCACGGACGTCAGATAAAATCGCATGATTTTGTATAGGTCAAATTCCCGCTTATAAAGATGGCCTAGCTTGGTCCGATATATGTGTTCAAATATAAAACTGAATTTTAGCAGAATGAATGCCAGGTGTAAGTTATTATTATTTTCTTTTTTATAAAGTTCTCCTTTAGTGGGCGGGGTTGAAGTATAGAGTAGCCAAAAAGGAAGGATTTCATGCGTGTGCCTGATGTATGATAACATACAACCGCATTCAAAGTACATTGTATCATAATGAATGTACACTCGTTTGCGTATTAGTATATGTTCGCATTTTTCTGGAAATTGGGATTGTTTTCAAACAACTTTTTAGCTAATGTCACGCTTATTGAACTTATATAAGTAAAATTATCTTCTTTAAAGAGTAGGTATTCAATATTGAGTGCACAAGTAAAAATTTAAATAGTATTTGTGATCTTGCACAGTATAGTTATGGTGTATACTTACAGAAAAACTTACATTTAATTTTTCATCCACTACGACTTATATCTGATATACATAGAAGAGCAGAGAATTTTGGCTAATCATTTGCATATGTTGAATAGTTAGATATTAATTGCGTAAAAAAATATTTGACATCAACTTTCATAATGCTGACGACAATTGCTTTGTTACCATTGCTAGAATCACGTCAAATGCGATACAAGATTACTTAAATCAGATTTGTATCGATTAGTAGGTACTACATTAAAAATATTTCCATCACTGGACCTTTTCTACCATAGCTAAACGGGTGTCACGCTGGATAACGTCTCTTCTGTTATTTCTTAAATAATAGAACGTAAAATACACATTCTGTGGCCTACAGTTTTTCAACCACCAGCAGAGGTGGCCTGGGTGGTTGCGTGGTCATTATGTTTGAGTACGACAGTTTATTACAAACGTACGAAATCTGTGCACCTAACGGTATTTTTCTCATTCAATATCCTTAAGGAGATCTCACGTCAAAGTACAAGACGTGGCCAGACTCCTAAGGTCATCGTCCTCTAAGTTCAAGGTAGATTGGGTACTGTAAGACCTAATAAACAACATAATTATTACTAATCCGAGACAGCGTACACCAATCGTAGTCATGCACGATGTCAATATGACGTGTACAAAGATATCAGAGGACCGGGGGAAGATAAAAGACAGCCTTACCACAAGGGGACAGTTGAGGAAGATACGAGCATTAGAAAAAATTTGCTCATTAATTAGATATTTACGAATGAAATAGAGCAAACTGAAGTCATATTTTGATTCATTTCGAAAGATAAGAAGGCCTTGTATGTTTAGTTGGCAGTTCAAACACTTGCTATTATATATACGTATATTGGAAACAAAGAAAGAGAATAAAAGCCGAACTCTTCCCTGTATTTTAACGTGTGAATGTGGTACTGAAGAGGAGGAAAAGTATGACAATTCATTCGCTCAAGGAGAAAATAATAGATAAATATGTAAATAAATAAATAAATAAATAGCTCGAATGATAAATGCAAGGTTAAGTATATAAACTGTATGCTGAAGATACTCAGTTCTATTTTCCTGTTGAAACAGAAGTTCGCCATTAGTGTAATAGTGAAAGATCTAAAAAAAATGATGTCGACGAAGAAACTGAAAACTTGATGAAGACAAAACTGAGTGTAAGTTATTTAGATCTGACAATGCATTACGAAAATATGAACACTTCAAAAGAATAACTATTGGTTTGTCAACAATAAATATTGTAGCAGCAGTGTGGAGCTTGCAAGTGTTTATTGATCGATAATAATGAAACGCCAACGAGGAATCATATACTGGATATTGTAAAAACCTGTAATGATCACATTAGAAACATTGAATTTATTAGAAAGTACCTAAATGAAGATACTCTGAAAACAGCAATACTTTCGAGGCTTGACTACTGCAAAGGTCAACCCAGCTACTTACCACGAAAATTGCAAGGAGTGCAAAATCGAGTCACCAGATTAATAAAAAGGACTGTGTTCTCTTGATAGAATAACCCCAGCACTAATTGAGCCACATTGGCTCCAGTAAAAGCAAGAAAAGAAAACAAAATATTTCTTACAGTCTAAAGCACAGAAATATGGTGAACCAACATACTCGAGAAACTGCTTAAGCTTCTTTAAACCTGAAATGAATATTGTAATTAGACATGGAAGTGGAGCATATAGGCTATTTGAACCTGGAACAAATTGTAAGTCAGAATAGAGAGCTTTTGTACATTGTGCACCAAGATACCACCTGAAGTGAAGATAATACGAGAAGAAGGCGAATTTCAAAAAAAAAGAACTAATGACTCCAATATTCTGACGGAGCTACGATATTGATGAGAAAACACTATGAATATATATGTCTCCACACAAATATATATGTACACACAGTAGTAGTAGTAGTAGTGGTTGTTGTTGAAATAATCAATGACCAAGCAAATGTCTGGTACTAATAATGATTTATTGAAAGAAACCAATGCTCTATTGATTATATCCATGGGGGAGGGGTTACTACTGCCATGAATTGAACACAGGAATAGTAACATTTGTCCCTAGTTACAATCTTATTAACTGCAATGGAACGGTTCATAAAACTGGCAATGGTCATCCCCACTAGCTGACCAAAATGAAATACATACACGAAGAAATGCCATGTCACATGAAAGCTACAAAACAGACAACTTTTATGGGATACGTAAAGGCAATGGTTTTCTATAAAAGACAACAATTAATAGAATGGTTAGTTTTCACCGCATAACGCTAATAACATCATAATTAGGATACAGATTACGCACTGACAAGCAATGCTTTATCATGACATATCACAGAGAAACACTAAGTGATTAGTATTTTATCTCTCGATCGCCTCTATCTCACTTATCTAGTACCATTGAAGGGCAATCGTCTATCTTGAATATCTGTCGTACTTCAAATGTCTCATTATTAACATCTAGCGCTGCTATTACTTTGAATCTAAAACCTGCAGTGAATAGAAGCTTGCAAGTTGATCAGATTCAATATCCGACTCCTCATTTAGAAGCTAATCAGACCATAAGATAAGCGCCAATATTCAACACCACCTAGACTCCCTTTTCACTCGTGATATCTTTATGTCATCAATATCTAGGTCAAAGTCGGTTCAAATACTGATAAGATACCTCTTACACTTTATGTAATACGGCTATTAAGAATCAAGTACATTCTCATGGGGCAATGATCAGGCTCAGTCTTCAAGACATGACATATAGCTACATCCTCTGCTCCATTCTTCAGATGGTGAAAGTGGACATCTTTACAATCGAGAGGAGGAAATGTGTATCCATACGTTTTTTCACACTGGAGATGGACTTAATTACAAGTTGGTCCACATACTGGGGGCTTATAAGAATGAACTTACTCAGTGATTGGGTCAAGAATGGCTCCGTGGTTTCTTATAGAATTTATAGTAGTATAATTCAAAGTATGTTTGACAACTTTGAGGAAGCTCTTGGTCTCAGTAGACTCAGATCATGGGCGAGTCACGTGTGCTAAGAGCGAGTGTTCTGCTGTCTTTTTAAAAGGCTATGCTCACACTCAAACTAAGGACTGTTTTATACTCTGGTCGTTGCCTGTAACATTACTGAAAACGAGGCAATAACTTAAGAATAGGTCTTGTCTCTTTTTACAAAATCCAAAGTTCATAACTCTAAATCAATCCACTTACCCAGTAAGCTCTCTGGCCTTTATGAAAACCTTTTGCTTAAGTTGAAATAACTGATAGACAATTTTCTGTGTTGGGGATGGGGGATAGGAGGCAAGGATTAGTTCCACGATAATTATACTCTTAGAAAAGCACTTTCAGGATATAGAAACTTTGATTTTGGAAACTTAAGGAAAATAATCTGTATTCCTCAATAAAATTAGAACTGAAAATATGGAGGCCCTCCTCTCAATGAACCCTAATTATAATAATTTCATATATTTGAGGCAGTCTTTTCTTAGAAGTGTAGTTTCCCCACGAAAATGACATATAGTTACTCCACTATGTTTTTAACACTTGTAATCCTCAGCCTTGTCAATAACTGTCTCCTTTTTCAAAATCATGATCAATCTTCTATTTTAAGACGGACTTCAAGTCTGTCCTTTAACCAGTGAATAATAACTGTTCCGCTGTAAAACCAGATGTCTGCTGGCCCTAAATAAGGTCATAATGGGGTCATACATGGTCAATGACAATGAGGAGAAAAACAATACCACAATGGTAGAACTATTACAAAACTTAATAAACAATAATTCAGGCGCTAGACAATACAATAACATTATTCAAGTTAGCATCGATTCGCTTTACTCACAGCTGATAGAGAAAATTAATTATTTGGCGAAATCACTGCAGACCATCAATGATATCTATACATATCTGGGACTGCTACAAAGTTACAGTTACAAGCAAATAATCCATTGCATTCTCTGAAGGCCTCATTTTTTTCTACAGAAAAGTCTATAATAACCTCAAATACACTTTCTAATACACTTAATTCCATTCCCGTTATCAAAATGCCGTAATGGAGTGGAAGAATTGTATTTGTTGTGAAGCCGACACCCCTTTTATTACCAGGGAAAGATTGGTGGCGGCTTTCGTTCCAATAATGTCTATCTGGAGGTTGAGGTGCTAAAATAAAAATAAGTTTGGTTCATTCTTTTCACGTGATACAGGAAATAAAATGTATGATATAAATAAAGTATTATGAACATGTGCTCAACAAAGATTTGTTTCATGTCATGGAAAGTTTACTAATGCTACTTTTTAAAGATATTATTATACGGCAATAACTGGAAGATATGATATGACATTTCAACTGTCACTGTCAGCCGTCAGGTAGTTGCCATCTTCTGCTGCCATTAAATTAATAAGTAGGATAACGGAACGCTCTTCAAATGTGGAGGTAAACTCACTAATGTATTTCCATTAACTATTACCAACTGTGGGGAAAATGCTAAGCATAAAATATGCAAAATCGTGAACCTTTTTGTTCAATTATATCCTTTAGGCTTGCTGGCAAATTCGTTCCTATACCTACGTATACTTTGTTTTTTTCCATCTGTCCATCCGCCTGTGGTTGTTTGCGCATGGTAACACTGCGTCCTGGGCTTTAAATAATATCCTATTTCGAATATTAACGGTGTAATTCGCATACAGTAAATTATTAAAACACTTTTCAGTTGTGAATGTACACCCAGATATCCTTTTATTTACCTAAAACTTACACATAGCGTAACTATTTAAAGCCCGGGACGCAGTGTTACCATGCGAAAACACCACAGGCAGATGGACAGATGGAAAAAATAGAGTATAGGTACTATAATATGACAGCCTTTAACTAGTATATTATCAAGGTTAGCTAGTAGATACTAGCTACGTTATGTAATTTTTTTAAAAATAAAAACATACCAACTTACGGTTGTGGAGTTTTTACAGAGTTGCCTTTGTTTGCTGCCGCCATCCCTACAAACGTTGCAATAGATAAGTATATAATACATAGATTATAGTGCACAACATTATGTTAGAACAGTTATTCCAAACACATAGATAAACACAATGACCTCGATTAACACTTACCCAAGTTTAGATAATCGTAATTACCAAATAAACCTCCTCAAAGGCTGCAAACACGACTTTCAAGACCACTGGCGTTATATACAGCTCGTCCATGGCTGTGTGGGGCACGTTACCTCGTGTGAAAACCAGGATTCATAACGAAAACGATAGTTATAGACATTAACCAGATATACAAAGATGATCTCAGTAACCCTATAACTTTATGTGCCAGTCGTGATGGCGACTTAGAATCATTGATATTAACTGCTATCAGTAAAGGTATTACTATCATTACCTTATAAATGTTAATAAGAGAACCCGTCAAGACTTAAATTAAGGTCACCCAATGTCACCTGTCCCCATCACCTTTAACACCCCCCTTGTTATAAATATCCTTCTACCCCCCGCACCCCTCATGTTCGGGATTTCAAGGTCTTACAGTTATTATGAGATTGTTCTGATGGATGTTTTTTGGAAGGTAAAATAATACTCGGATGACAGTATTTCATACGCCATTTATTTTCCAGATGTTTACAATTTTTCATTGCAAAAAATAAAAGCATGGTTATATAAAAGACTAATGAACAGGGGATATCGAAAGTGGCGGGTTTCTTGAATAGCTTGGAGGGGGAACACCAACAAGGTGTGTTGGACGCTTCCGCTGAAGCCACAAATACAGGCGGAGTGAGTGAGGAACCGTGAGCCTGAGGGGAGGGGGTGGCGGTGGGGGTTAGCTAAGACGTGACCGATCTGATATATAAATATAATATAATATAAGAAATATAGCAAATTGAAATACTTTCTATAAGTAGCC
The DNA here is from genome assembly GCF_015104395.2 of Macrobrachium nipponense. Taxonomy (NCBI): domain Eukaryota; kingdom Metazoa; phylum Arthropoda; class Malacostraca; order Decapoda; family Palaemonidae; genus Macrobrachium; species Macrobrachium nipponense. Next base: position 57,513,767 of record NC_087207.1, read on the forward strand.
TAGATGGTTGTGAGGGGTGGAGCCAAGTGGCCCATCACACTCAAATATTGGTAACTCAACTAAGTTATACCATAAATACAAATCTTGTACTACTAGATTTGCATATCCAATAATGTGTTCTTAGCATAGATTAATTAATAAAATACTATCCTTGCAAAACTGATGCTTTGATGATTTATACAACCCACGGCTACAAAACCTGGTGTGTAACATCTTTGTGACCAGATTCGTATATTATTGGTAATACATATAATTATAGTCCAGTCAATCTAGGGCAAAAATAGATACAGCCTAGCACAAGTTGGTGGAGTAGCCATTTACGGTTTTGTGATCCTTGGCCACATCCAAAAAACATATCAAACATCCACCCTTATTTAAATAATCAATCCAGGCGATATAAGACAGAGAGAGAGAGAGAGAGAAGGAGAGGAGAGAGAGAGAGAGAGAGAGAGAGAGAGAGAGAGAGAGAGAGCTGCTTATAGGATAATTAAAAAGGATATTTTTGTCTGAATAATATTAATATGAATAGTCACTTCCAACAATATCTAAGGCATTTTTATTTAGAAAATGTGATAACAATTAAAAACAATATGATGTGATAAGATTTCATAATAATTATTTTCCAAAAAATATATGATATGCTTCTTAAAGCAGAAGGTCTCAAGTATATACGTCAGATTAATAACTAAACAGGAATAAAAGCTCTCTCTCTCTCTCTCTGTCCATATACATTTCATTCAATATTGCATTTCTTTGCGTGATTACCGTAATTTCCTTCCTTTTCCCTTTCGAACCATTCTAACTATGTACTGGTTGTTTGAAGTGGACCACTTTCAGGGCAAGAAGGGCATGATTTCACCGCTTTTGTAACTGGGTGTACATGTAAGGTATATGTTTTATTAATATTTTCATATATAATAATAATAATCTAATAATAAAATAATAATAATAATAATTAATAATAATAATATAATAAGAATAATAATAATAATAATAATAATAATAATAATAATGATAATAATAATAATAATAATAAGTGTAGTTACAAAATGATGCATATAAAATATTCTTTCACTTCATCTTTCTTTCTTGGCGCCCAACTCTAGCCTGCCACCAACTCTCTCCCTGAACCAACCTTCTCTCCCTCTACTAGCCTTCATTATTTTTCTACACTTGCTCCCGCGCCTGGTTCCCTTGCTCCTCCCTGTGTCATAGCCAGCCTTGTGTCTGGGTTAAAAGATATTAACCTTGTAATAGTGTAGTGTTTGTGCAGTGGAGGAGGTGGCAACTTATCCATCGATTCTCCTAGACTAGAGGTTTTCAACCTTTTTTTCACCACGTACCCTTTTGTGTATTTTTAATGTCAGCTATTATTAGTGGATGGGTCGTGGTCTTTATTTCAGCCCAGGTGACAGTCTTATCTGGTTGTGTGTAAATGGGTACTGCGGCGAAGGCAAAGGCACTTATGGATGCTTTGCTAGCCATCAGATTGCATCCATCACTGCAAAGCTGTCCTGATACTTTGCTAACCCTTGAACAACTCCATGCTGCAAAGTTCCCACTTGAGAAGAGGCACTCCACGGCTTTACCACCATGCCACTACAGGTGAAGTTGAACCTCAGCCAGAGGCAGTTCTGTACTGCAGGCTTTCTTAACTAACAAGAAACTACAAGCATTGTATTCTATGCTAGCAACTTTTCTATTTCAAATTCATTACATGACTTAATGTTTTGAGGTAGAATAAGCCTATGTATCCCACCTGCTGTCAATGTGGATTCGGCTATGTAATGAATTACTACTGGGCGAGTTACGTACTTATATAAAGATGACATTTTTTATAATAAAGTTTTATATATGTATACTTACCCAGTAATTACATGATTGGAGCTCTCATTCCTCCCTTCCAATGGACATATGGCACAAACAGAATGAGCTTGTTTGCCAAGTAGTTCCTGCTTTTCCCTAAACTAAACTGTGAAGCGTTACCTGCAAAATTTTTTAATTCAAGCTGCTGTGCAAGAGGAAACTATAACTATGTACGTAATTATTTGGTAAGCTATATAAAACTTTATTACAAAAATGTCATATTTTGTTTTTGCAGGAGGGATAATGGCAAGTGCTGGACAGTTTGTTTGACATTCATTTGATAGATGGTTCTTTTATTTTTAAGGTCTTCTCTCCCACCTACTTGGATTTGTCAACCACTTGTAGTTCCAACTTCATTCGTGTTGTGTTTACTTATTTTTTTGCATTCTTCCTCCTCAGTCCTCTAACTCCCTTTTATTTTTTCATTTGACGATACACTTCCGTTCCATTTAGAAGCTGACTTACCAAGAGCTAGAGGTGGACTTTGATCCCATAAAAAATGGCATTTTGCTTACTGTTGCCTGCTTTGATTACTACTTTTAACTCGGCTGTTTGTTAGATGCCATGGTACTTCACTTATATGAGACCCATACTGGCACCTGAGTAGTTGTAGGTCTGTGATTGATATTTGTCCAGAAAATCATCGTTACTAAAGCTTTTAAAGCCAGCCTTTTCTCTTATAGAGTTTTGTTTGGAATGATACACTAAATTTATGGCATCACTTGGTTTTCCAAAGTTTTCCTGGAGTGAGAGTACACACACATTTGACCCTTGCTTTGGGTCGTAACAATCTGGCATTTCTATGCCACATTTTGTAGGAGATTACTGGAGTCATTGGTCCCCTTACATTGCCTGAGAGGCATTTCCAGGGAAAGATTCAACTTACCAGTCAGTTGAGAGTGTTTCCTCCCACCTAAGGAGTGAGTTTCCAACAAATATAAAATTAAAATTAATGGCATTTGGTCTCATATTCATGCAGTTAAATGTTTATTAATTTTTAAAAATCTTTCTTTACTGGATATCTTGTTTTATCTTGCCAACCACATAGTTCCAACCTAATTTCATGTTGATATTATCTGATACTGTATATTGTGCATTCTCTCCCACTTCATTCTTCCTAACAAACATTTATTTGTTATTTATTATTTGGTTGGCAGTGCTAAGTTCACCCCTACATATATCCCACAGCATCTTGATGGACACTTTCCTGTTCGTACTTTTTCCTTTTCATTCTTTCTTGCCCTAATAAGCTTTCATTCTATTTCGCTCTTCCATCTTGTTATCAATTCTACAGCCTTTGAATCACCTGTTAGTGACTGTTCATCAGCAGATAACGTTACCCATGGACCCCCCTTTCTTCAGTCTTTGCAGATTCCTTCATTATTATGATTAGCAAACTGTAGGGCTGATCCTTGATGGGCACCTACCCTTCTTTCCCATCGTTATTCCTATATTAAGAGGTCAGTTGCCTGATGCGCCTTCTATCAAAGGCATCATCTTCCACCAAACCTCTTCTCTCCATATCTTCCTTCAATTTATCTCACCATCTAATTCTGTCTCCCTTTCGATCTTCTTCCTCTAACAGGTTCCTTCCAAGCCCCTCTTCGCTCCCTCCTCAACACGTGCCCATACCACCTCAATCGTGACTCTCTTATTAGTACCTCTGTGATCTTTACTAAGTCTGCCTGCTTTCTTATTTCGTAATTTTCCGATCTCTCGAGCAGCGAAATTCCCATAATCCACCTCAACATTCTCATCTCTATTCTCTCTAGCTTTACTTCCTCTTTTCTTAGTGCCAATGTTTCCGATCCATACATTAACACTGATGGGCACCTACATTAATCTCAAATACTGTATGTACTTCTAATACTCTTTCCACTGTTATCACTCTAGATCTTGTTTACGATACAGTAATATTACTGGTTTAGTAAGTCATTCTCATATCCTCTGCATCTGTAATACCAGCATATTAGTTTGTCTTTGCACTCTGTCAAATACCTCCTCGAGATCTGCTATAATGTAGGATAATCTCAAGCATGTTACATTTTTTTGCAGTTGCCTCATTATAAGTACTGCATATGCTTTTAACCTCTGGCATGAAGCCATACAAACAATAACTAATTTCAAAAATCTTTCACAGCCTTTCTTCCATCACCTTCCTTAGCGTTTTAGTTTATCCCCTTTTCCTTTACATTTTATTATGTTCATTTCCTACTCATTTGGTGCCATCTTTCTGTCAGTTTTTTTTTCATGGTTAGATACAAATTTTTAAAAAGTGCCATTTTCACATTGAAAATTAAATTCCCCTCCCTACAACTGCGTTAGACTTCACCAAACAAAAGATTTGTTTGTTCACTTATGTGAGATGGTGCCCCTCTTAAAAGAGCAGCTTACCAATAAGGATCTTCAAGACATGGGAAACTTCATACGGTATTACAAGTGTACTCACTGATCTGCAGGAAAAGGTAAGCTTATGCCTGATGAGGGTTTGTATGTTATGTTGAAAGTGATTTTATGTAATTGTTTGAAAATCCCAATTTCCAATATTATTTCTTTATTTTTTTTGAACTCCATTTTTTCTTTCAGAAAATGGGCAGCAGTTAGAAGATAATTCTATGACCATCTGACTTTCCCACACAGGATGGAAGGTATTTGAAGTAAGCTTGTGAATCCCATGTAGCTGGTGTGTATGTTGTCAACAGTGCATTACTGTCTATAAAGTCCACTGCTTGCATATACATATTCATTATATACATAAATGGGCTTCAAGATTTCTTCTATTCAGGTAGGTTTCAGTGGTGATTGAAAGCATATTTATGTGCTCTCTTTTCATTTGATCTTTCATCCAATAAGAAAAGTGCAATCAGAGCTAGATGCTCATCTTTAAACTAATTAATTTTGAGAGGTTATACTGTAGTTATGGAATAATACTGTTTTCTATCAGGCTGGGGTCCCAAATGATTGTCACTTACCAGGTACCCAGGATGTATTGGTTATTACTGCTGCCTACATGAGTTACTGCCATGAATGGCTAGCCTTATTCTTTTTGTGCTGCTTGCTGCCTTTCTTTGTTGCTAAGCTAAGCTTCTCTTGCATGTACCCCATATTTCACCCTTCACATGTATTTTAGGTTCTCAGATAAGAGAGGTTCCATTCATAATAACTTGTCTCTTTATGCTCACCGATGCTTTTAATCTCGTTCACAGTTTTTGTTTAAGGCATTGCCCTTCCCTCATTTTCTACTTTAGAGCAATTATCTTTAGTTCCAGTCATATGTGTGATTTGTTGAATGTATTGCAAACCATTGCAAGGTAAATGTAATACTTTCTTATCGGATAGTATCAGCCATTCTCTAGTGGAGATGCATTTGGATTTTTTTATGCCTTCAGGACCAGATTCTCTGATAAAGACTCGATTTAAAATGACATCCAGAGCTATTACTTAGATCTCATAGAGGTACTGCAGAGATGGATTAAAGTGTTACTTACCTACAGCAGTGTCCCTAGAACAGTTTAGTACCCATGCAACTTGACCATTTTCTTTGTCAGCTTTATAGTGCTCATGATGCTAGTTAACACTAAAATCAAATAATTGAGTTAAAATTTCTTATTGTTCCTTTTAATTTTATGTATACAAACTAATTTAATTTTTTTGTGTACAAACTAGATTACTTTTTCTTGACTGCTGCTTCATTTCTTTCTGAGCCTTCACAGTCTTTGTTTGTGTGTATGTGTAAGTGCAGTTCAGCATATTTTCATCACAATTTTAACTATACGTAACCCATTGTGCATTCATGTTGCTTCAGTGGTTTTGAGTAAAGGTACAGTCATTTATCAGAAGATAAGACAAAATTGTTATACCAGAGGAAGATAAAAAACCATTACTAGATGAACTTTCACCTCATATACGCATGAATTGCCAGATCTCACAGATTCCTTGCTATACAATCTTTGATTGTTTTAACTGGTTACCAGCTGGCACAAGAAGATTTATCTTATTTTTAAGACCTCAGGTTTGTTAGCTATGAAAAATACAAATTCATTAAAAATTTGACATTTTATGGACATAGGCTTCAAGTACCTGTTGGGTTTCTGTACCTGTCAATGACTTTGTTTTTTCACTTCACAGTAGAACTCTTCAGTATTCTTGACCATAGATTGAAAGTGTGGCCATTGAATGTTGTAATTATCATTGGCTAGAAATATTGTCCTGAAACCTCTTGCATAGCAAATAAAGTACTATTCACTTCATAAGTCATGGGATTCAAGGTCAGATGTCATGAAATAAAGGGCACTGTCTACCACCCTTCTATTTAAAAAGAATGTAGATATACCCTCAGTTTTGCTAGCAAGCACTTGGTGGGGTACTTTGCAAGTTTTTACCTTAGATATATTACTCATAGATTCAGTAGATGCTTTTTCAATGAGGCCTGTAGTAGTGCCAGGTCAGATTTTACCAATTTCTTGTTGGGATATTGTTGTAGAAACCTCGCCCTCACAACTGTCCAATTTGTGCAATTCAGGCATAGATTCCAAGGGGACATTTGCTTCCGCTCCTGTTCCTCCATCAAGACCTTCAAAAGGGTTTCTATCCAATTCATGACCCTTTTAGTCCTTTAGAGCCTTGGGTTCAGCCCATTTCTTACTTCACAGCCTCACCTTTGCTCTTATCATATATTTTCTCCCACATAACTTGCCAAGTAACAGTAATGGCTTTGTGGTAATACTTAACTTTTATAAAAGCAAAATAATTTCTTTTACACAAGCCCATTACTTTTACATTAACAACCCTCCTCCTACCCCTCCTTTATGTCATGACTGATGCAGACAACTCAGTAAGCGATCCAAACTCCTGTCCCACAACCCTGACATCCCCCCCCCCCCCCCCCCCCCCCGCAATCCTCTCTTTCCCTCCTGTGATTTGAGTGTCTGGTGCAAGTAATGGGTCTCTGTGAAAAGAAAGTTTAAAATTATATTTTGGATACTATGTAGTACAAAGTACTCAGTTTCATATAGATGGCTCTATCAAAACCTTTTAGTAGCTAGAAAAACAAGATGAATACGTACTATAAGATTTTATACATTTATAGCTTGTGTACATAATGCATTATTTAAACTGGCTGGTCTACATTGGTGTATTAAATTATTTTCAATATTTGCAAAATGTTTTAAATTAGGTATATCTGCTGGCCATTTTTCTAAAAATGTAAATACCTCTAGTAATTAATAGGCCACCTTTTTACATATGATTATTTTTCCAAAATAATATGATTATTTGCCAAAATAAGTGCTGTTATTGTTTAGTGGTTTTCAGTTAGTTTTGTTATTAATCTCGATTCAACTAAAGGTTAGAAATCATCATTTCATTACTGAAACTTGTGATAAGACTGTTTAGGTTGGCTTTAACTTTAAGAATTGGTAAAATGATTATAACTTGTGAGCTCAGCATTAACTAACCCCTGTGATGGGAATTAGCACAGATTGCTTTTCTTATGTATTTCATGTTTACTTATCTCCTTACCCATTAGAACTCCTTTCAGTTCCAGAACATTTCAAAGGAAATAACAGTGATGAAAGCACATTATTTAAAGAACAAGAACTGAACTTGCAATCAATGCATTGTAAGGAATCTCATTAATCTTTTCTAAGACATTGAAGTTTTTGCTGACATGATACCATACTGTCATAAATTTTAATAGAGTTTTTTTTTAATGGCTTGTGAACTTTCGTATATATATATTAATCTTTGTCAGTTTTGTATGTAAACACCAATACAGTAGTTTGAATTGGAATCATATGTGTAGTGTATAGTTCCCTGTATAAATACCTAAAAAAAACATGAGAAAATTGTGGTTAATTAAAGTCACAATATAAAGATGTGTAAGTTTAATCAGCTGGGGTTGGTGGAGGGGGCTGTGGGAAAGTGAGAGTAAGGGCACGGAGACGGTGGTGGGGGATATGCAGCTCTGGCAAGGTGGTGATGGGACCTTGACTACTTGTTGCTGTGAGGGATGTCAGTTGTATACTGCCAACCTGGAAATAAAAAATAATAATGAAAGCAACTGCTGTTTGAAGCATGTTACTACATACACAGTTAATATAAATATGTTGTCTTTATATAGGACAACATGTGACGTGTTAATATAAATTTATTATTATTACTTTCTTATGCTTCTAAATTCTCATGTAAACCAGTTGTAAAATTCACAGGCTACAGCCTGAAAAGAGTAAAATTTGTCCATTTTCACACGTCAGTCATCTTCAAAGGACAGTCAGGGAAAGGATATATGGTTGAACTTGAAAACTCCTAGAAGATCTTTGGATGAAATCAATCTAAACCATAAATACTACTGCTTTGTTAATTACAAATTTATTTAGTAGTTTAACTGAATCAATTTTAGTTAAATATAAATTAATGTAAACCATAATGTAAAACTTTTTTTTGTTTACAGGGCTCAAGATGACTTGGAAGCAGTGAAACAGGTCATTGCATCACTGAATACGTATATGCATGAACAATGATACTCTTAATTTTGCACTTTACAAGTTGATCCTAAACTTTGCCTGTAACTTGTAGAGTAAGAGTTTTCCAGGGATTTGTATTTGCTTTATCTCAACTGTAATTAAACTTCAAGAAAGTTACTTTCATTTAAAACATATTGATACTTCAACTTCATAGAACTTGCATGCAAACGGCTAAAACACACTTATGTGTCTACTGCCAATAGCATCTTGCTACAAAATTTATGGAAACAGAGGTATGAAAGCATCATTCAATGGCAAACCATACAGATGGACATTTATTACAGCAGATGTTACCGTCGCACTACTTGGAGCACACTTCCTGAAGGCGCATGACATTCTGGTAAATGTATCCAGACAACAGCTCAATCAGAGAGCTGCCCCTATAGCCCCATCACTCCAAGGACAACAACAAACTCCACAACGGGACCAGAATGCTCTTATCATCTTCAAGAATTTCCTGAAGTATTCAAGCACTACCTCCAGCATAGCCTAATGTGCCCTACAAAACACCATGTCAAACATCACATCGTCACCGAGGGTCCCCCAGTAAATGCAAGTTTCAGACAGCTGGCTCTGGACAAACTGGCGCTCACAAAACAAATATTTCAAATGGAACTGGCAGGGAACTGACAGGAAGCCTCCAACCCAAAATCATCTCCCCTCCAAATGGTACCTAAAGCAGAAGGTACATGGCGGCCCTGTGCCAACTGCTTGTGACTTATTGTTAAAATAGTACCAGACAGGTACCTCTTGCCTAATATTGTGGACATAACTAATCAGCTCGAAGGAACAAGATTTATTCACAAAATTTGATAGCTCCTCAGTGGCGTGATCGGTATGGTCTTGGCCTGCCACCTCAGTGGATGCGAGTTCAATTCTCGGGCATTCTACTGAGGGGTGAGAGATGTGTATTTCGGTGATAGAAGTTCACTCTCGATGTGATTCAGGAGTCACGTAAAGCCGTTGGTCCCGTTGCTGAATAACCACTGGTTCCATGCAACGTAAAAACACCATACACACACACGCACACAAAATTTGATCTTCTGAAGAGATACTACCATGTCCCAGTAGCAAATGAAGACATAGAAAATGATAGCAATCATTAATCCCTTTGGGACGCACACTTAATTACAGCTGTCTTGGCCTTCAAAAAGCAGTGGCTTTTTAATGGCTTACGGACGACATCCTAGGAGAATTACTCTGCTGTGTTGTTTATGTTGATGATATTCATATTTTCTGCCAACTATAAACAGCACATTAATGATGGAAAACAAACCCTTGAGAAACTAAAAAAAATGGACTACTATGAGATTCAGGGCCTCTGTAACATGGTTTTTTTGCAATAACTTTTTATCTATGCATTTCATAAATATAACGCTTATTAAGAATACACATTATATCTACACATAAATTTTGACTGTATTCTGCATTACGTAGGTTGAATAAATTTGGTACAGGCAGTCCCCAGGTTACGACGGGGGTTCCGTTCTTGAGACGCGTCGTAAGCCGAAAATCGTCGTAAGCCGGAACATCGTCAAAAATCCTAAGAAAACCTTACTTTTAATGCTTTGGGTGCATTGAAAACTATGTAAACTGCATTCTTATGGCATTTTTCATAAAAAAACCTTCAATTATTGATTATTTTGCATTTTTGGTGTCATATTTCATCTGCCAGATGAGCGTTGTAGGCGTCGTAACCCTGGAACATGCGTCATAACCCTTGGAAATAATGTCTGATGAATATAATTGAAAAGCGTCGTAACCTCGGAACGTTGTAAGCCAAGACTGTCTTAACCCGGGGACTGCCTGTACTTATAATGTTAAAGTGACTTTTTTTGAAGACGGGCCAACTTACTCACAGAAAAGGTTTCGAACGCACTCGTTACATAACTTATGACAGCATTTCTTCCCTCTTTCTCGATGGATGATTGGCTATACGTAACGAAGGCTAGACCTCTGGCAACAATGACATAAAAATGTAAATACAAGCAAAGCAGTACACCAACAAAATATGTTAATAAATACAAAAACACTTCGATTATTAGTCTAACTCCAAAATAAGTTTCCTAAGAAATTACAGTCTACTTTATAGGTCACAATCAGATTGACAAGATGTAGGGAATAGTTGGTAATTTTCAAAAACATAGTAGACAAGCTTGATTTGATAACTGCTATATCCAATGTCCAGCAATTTTTATTTATTGGCTATCTACCTATTTACTAAAAAAAAAAAAAAAAAAAAAAAAAAAAAAAAACCGTTACTGCATTTTGGCTTTGAACCTTCACCAATAATTGTCAGAATGATGAATTCATGAGGCTCCACCCACTTTGGCCTCGTTATAATTCAGGATAACAATGAAGGCTATCATGGGCATTGTTGGATTAGAAAATTTAACTTCTGGCTATAAAAACTCATTTCTCAAGCAGTTGCAAAGTGCTAAATGATCCTCAAGGATCCCAGCAGTTGGCCTAAACGTTTAATTCATGTATATTACTGCTATTACTACAGTAGTATTACTACGCTAGCACAGATACCCCACCCACATCTATGTATCGTTCCACCATTCATAAAGTCTTTGTCATGGCCACGGGCTTTATCTTGACTGTAAAAAGTTGCAAGTCGTAAGACAAATGCAGTTTTGCAACCACGGGGAAAATTCCAAATCCTGTTAGCCATTATTGACTGCTATGGGTTTCAGAGCCGATGGAATAAGGTGAATTAGTTTCTGTCTGGTGGATGGGCGGGGCAACATTTCGTCGAATGTTTACCTTACTTACGTAATGAATGTTTTTCGACTCTTGGCTCGTAATCATTGGCCATGGCATCGGCTGGATAATTTTTACTTTATAAAAATTAAAACTATCAGGTTTAGGTCATTGATAATGCTGCCAAAATTTGTGTGAGGTTGTAAAATATATATGTCAACTTTCAGCTACATCCGATGCTTTGATAAGGAGCAAAGTCCAAAAAACTGTGTCACAGAGGCCCTGAATCTCATAGTAGTAGTCTGACAAGATAAATGTGCATGGGCAAAAAAATGCAGTAGAATTTCTTGGTCATCAAACAAGCTTTGAAGTAGCTAAACCTTTCCTGACGAAGGTCCAGCCATTACAGAGTTCCCAAGGCCAAGAAATGTTAAATCACTTCAAGTGTTTGGTGGCATGATCAATTATTACCACTGTTTTATACACACCTCGGCTAAAATGATGTCCCTTTGTACGAAGTTTAAAAGGAAAACCCAAATCATTATGCTGGACTGATAAGCAAGAAACAGCTTTTCAAGCACACAAAAAAGCCCATGGTTCTACAGCAACACTAATGTTTCTCTCTCCCATAGGACCCTTACACTGACCATAGATGCAAATAGCACATCGATGGGTGCAGTACTCCACCATGTTACAGATGATGGTCATTGCCCATTAGCATTCTTCAGCAAAAAGCTATCTCTCCAGCGGAACAGAAATACGTACTCCACATTTGACATGGAACTGCTGGCGGTCCATTGCACCATCCGAAATTTCAGGCATATGCTTGAGAGACAGCAATTCGTGGAGCAAACAGACCATCAGCACTTGGTCCATGCCCCAGCAAAAGAGACAGATTTGCTGGTCAGCACACCAAAAATGACAACTATCGGCACACTCCGAGTTTTCCTGCACCATCAAGTACTTGAAGGGCTCCTCCAACAGCACACTCGGAGTTTTCCTGCACCATCAAGTACTTGAAGGGCTCCTCCAACAGCACACTTGGAGTTTTCCTGGACCGTCAAGTACTTGAAGGGCTCCTTCAACGGCACACTCGGAGTTTTCCTGCACCATCAAGTACTTGAAGGGCTCCTCCAACAATGTCGCAAGTGCCCTTTCCAGAAGCACAGTTAATGCCTTCCAAACTGGGATGTCATATTCCAAGATTGCTGTAGCCCAGAAGGATGACCTGGACCTACAGCAATTCTGGCGAGAAAGTCCCACCCTCTCGTAGAGGGATTTCACTACAGAAGACAGGGAAACGCCCATTGCCAGTGAAATGAGTGGCGGACGCCCTCACTAATATGTACTGCTGGCCTCAAGGAGAAAGGCTTTCAGTCTCGCCCATCAGGCTGCTCCACCGATAAATTTGGTGGGCAATGAAGATGAACATTAAGAAATAGGATTGCGAATGTCCCTCCCAAATGTCTAAAGTCACAAGGCACACAATATCAGGGATAGGAGAATTCCGAACAACCAACTGTCATCAACTGAAGTACCAGGTGACCTGAGGCAACACCTGTCAAACAGTAGGCTGCGGAAAGTTGTGCTAAAACTAATCAACTGGTTCAGCCTACACATCAACAGTGATATGGGGCCTAATTATTTCATGTCAGCTCTATGGAGCTCCCTTGCTACCAGCCTCGGGACAAAATTAAACCATACAACAGCCTACAACCCAGAAGATAATGGTATGGTAGATCGGTTCCATCACTACCTTGAAGCAGCGTTCACTGCCAGATGTCAAGACGGGAGTTGGAGAAAGTAGTTATCATGGATTTTACTGGGACTGAGAACAGCACCACACACAGCACTTAATGTTTCACCGGCCGAGGCACTCTATGAACAATCATAAGCAATACCTGCAGATGTATTTTAAGACCCAAGTGAGCCCACCACCCACTCCAGTATCCTAGAGTGCTGTAGAAAAATCATGCCAGCAAGGAAAACATCCATCGCGTCTAAGAAAGCCTATGTCCCTGCAAAACTCGAGCATACAAAATATGCTTTTGTCAAGATAGATGCACACTGACTCCCCCCTCCACCGATTACTCAGGACCTCACTGCATCCTGCAGTGCAAACCTAAGTGCTATAAGCTGTCGCTGGATGGAAGAATGACCTGGATCTCGGTGGACACTAAAATAGCAGCATATATTGCGGAGGATGATTGAGAGAGAGAGAGAGAGAGGAAAGAAGGAGGAGAGAAGAGATAGAGAGAGACGGAGAAGAGACTAGATGAGAGTCATTCGAGAGAGAGAGAGAGAGAGAGAGAGAGAGAGAAGAGAGAGAGAGAGAGCTCCTGGAATTCACCATCCAAAATACCAAAAATGCAACCAAAAATGCAAACTCCTGTAGAACTTCGGGTTTCCCCAAAACATAAATCGATGACTGATGGCTGAATCAGTGATGTTTATGTATTTTCAAGAACTATACATAGTATTTTATTTGTAAAACAACAATCAACCATGAATGTAAAACATATCATGCTTTTGAGTCATATGTATGAGAAAACTCTTCTAGTCTTGGACAAAGATTTATTAGGTGTTTTTCAGGTGTGAGAAAACACAACTGTTCATAAAAAATTATGCCCTTCTTGTTCTAATGTCATACACTACTTGTCCGTTCATGGAAACCAGTGTCTTGTCCGAATTCTGTAAAAATAAATCAGTTAGTAGTTGACCATGTCTCTGCCTACACTCATCCCATCCTAAACTAATCCTAAAATAAAAAAGGGAAGTGCTTGGACATCGGTCACTTGAAGAATGCTTCACCACGGCTGTGTGGCATTAGTAGGGCTGTTCCGCTTGGTTATATAGCCTGTGTCACTTTTAGCCAAAGTCATCTTGAATTCTATGCTTTCTTTAAATGTCCATGAATGATTTCATTTAAGCAATAATATTAGTACTGCTGTTATCTACGAAATAGGTCCTTGGTCTTAAAAAATGAGAATGAGCTATTTAAAAGGTTTTTTACAGGCTGGTATTGGCAACAGGAAGGAAAATACAAAACCTCTTTGGGCAAGTTCTGTATAGATGAAGCAAGATCTACATACCACATACTCGTATTCTTTTTCTGTAACCCACAAAAGGGCTATGAAAATATGTCTGTCCTTTAGAAAAAAACTTTCGAGTTATTTCCCTAATAATAATAATAATAATAATAAATAATAATTAATAATAAAATAATAATAATAATACATAATAATAATAAATAATAAGCTAATAATAATAATCATAATAATAATAATAATAATAATAATAATAACTAATAATAATAATGGTATAATAACCTAGCAACTGGCCAGCATGAACTGGCAATGGCTGCAGAGGGGAGAACTCGAGATGGAAACAGAAGGAATGCTAACTGAGGCACAAGACCAGACCCTAAAAATCAGATAGTATGTCCAAAGAACGATAGATGGGAATACATAACATCTCACCCTTATGCAGGAAGTGTAATATGAAAAACGAGACCATAAACCACATAGTAAACAATGTTCACTGGAGCCTGTGCAAGAAACACCAGCTAACTTGCAGTAATAAGTGGTACGAACACCATCCTGAAGTAGTGATAGAAAACGATCAAGCAAAGATCCTCTGGAACTTTGGTATTAGAACAGATAGAGTGATATGCGCCAATAGACCAGATGTGACGTTGATTGACAAAATAAAAAAGAAAGTATCACTCACTGATGTTGCCATACCATAGAACAGATTGATAAGTATCAAAATCAGAGAGAGAAAAGACTGATAAGTATCAAAATCTGAAAAAAGCAATTAGAAGGATATGGGAAAGGCCAATGGAAATAGTACCCATAATCATAGGGTCACTAGGCACGATCCTTGAAAACGAACCTGGAAAAACTAGAAGCCGAAGTAGCTTAAGGACTCGTGCAGAAGAATGTGCTCCTAGAAACAGCACACATATTGAGGTAGGTGATGGACTCCTAAGGAGGGGAAAAAAATCCCAAGTCGAATAGGATGATGGATAGACCAAAAAGAATAATATAATAGTAATAATATTATTATTATTATTATTATGATTAAATACCAAATACAGTTAAATTAAAATTAGCTTGTAATATTGACATCAAAATATGTGACTACATACAGGTATATCATCAAACTAATGTTAGCAAAATGGATGAAACAGGGATTAGTATGGAAAAAAATTTACAATGAATTCTTACCTGTAGGGTGAGCTCTGTACCAGGGAATGGAGAATCATTTAGGCCACTACAAGTCTCTACAGCAGCTGATGTGGTACATGAAGGTGCCTGATTGTGGAATATCATAAGGGCAGCTCTGGATGGTAACAAACTTGGGTACTGAGGCTCGGGTAGAGTTCGGAATGTCATCAAGTGCAGGGGACAAGGCAATGGTCGAGTTATCAAGTGTGCCCCTGAATTAAGTTGATCAGCATTAAGTCCTTCGTTGATAAGTGGAATTGTGGGGTAGTTCAGGTCATTACTCAAATGATGAGCTGCTAGGGAAAGGCGAGCAACGGGCTCTGGCCCTTGGGTATTCTCCACTAAGAGCCAGTAACGCCCAACAGTGCGTTTCTGGTCAGTCACACCTTCCCCCATACCTCTGGCGTCATCATAGAAAGTTCTCCTCTCCACCATGACTTCTAGCCATCCCTGTTGCCAGGCAGCAGCACCAGTTGCATGGTCTGTCAGAAGAGTCAAACGTCTTCCTGGACCACTGTCTTCAATCATAGTGGATGATGTTATTGGATAATAGTTTCCTTGTATACCAATACGCTGGACACGAACACGTTTTTGCATATTCAAACCACTTTGGTCAGTGTAAAATGTAGGCTCAGCTCCATTGTCAATGTCTGTCATAATGCGCATAAACATTTCTGTCTCACGGAAGTGGGGAGGAAATCCAGGAGTCTCTGTGCTATTGTATTTTCCCCCTAAATTGAATGTGTTCTCCATATAAACTGCTGAAGAAAGAGGTTGATGGGCAGTGTGGAGAATACGTGTTGTATGCATCAGTACAGCTCCAAACATGACACTTAACTCTGATGCCACAGGACCAGAGTGAATAAACAAGCGAGGTTTAGCTCCTGAAAGAACATCTTCTTCCGGTTCTCTTGCATTAGGGTCGGGTTTGAATAAGTAGGCACCAGACTTGAACTGTGCTGAGGGATACGCAGCATAGCGTATTGCGGTCTGGGTAACGTGACCACTAGTTTTGTCAGTTATGGAACGGAGCATTCCAGTTGTACCATCAAAGAGTAGTTTGAGGTGATCACTTTCAAGCTGAATGTCACCTGGCAGGACATCACGTGTTTCAAACGGAGGGGAATAATTCTGGTCAGGGGCTGGAGCATAGTTATTGGAGTATACGGAAGCCCTGTTGTCCATGGTACTGTCGTGAGTGCGATGAATACTATATGTAATAACACTCAGTGGGGGCAAATCTGCAACAAACAAGAGCTCATATTGGGTGGATAGAATGGCCATACCATTACCAGTATCATTCCATACTGGATTTATCTGAATAGGAACCTCATGACCATGCTCATCAGTAACTCTTATATCAAGGGTTGAAATCAACACCTTGACAACTTCATATCGACGTTGACCTAAAGAATTAAACATCACCATTAGACGAGGCTGATCTCTTGGTACCGTTATTGGCAGCTTACGAGGCAATCGCTCGTAAGTAGACCGCTCAAAGTCTGGCTGAAGATGGTGAAGGGGGGCAGCTCTGTGGTCTAAAGATGCCATCGCTCCGGGTGTCAACAGGAGTGCCTCTGCTGCCTCTCCTGCTAAAGCTATAGTGTCATGGAGACCCTCATGAAGCTTGATGGCATAATCGTGCATCACGTACGATTTTGATGTTCCAGTGATTGCATCATGATGCTGGAATAAAGCCAAGTTCCTTCTGGCCCGCACTAGTTTTTCATAATCTTTTTCTAAGAGTTGTACAACCCGAGCCTGACCCTCTTGAACAGCCCAAGCATATGCCCAAGTATACAGAATCTCGGCAGACCGTAAAGAAGCTTCTAACTGACGATCTAACACTTTCCAATAAGGCCTAGTAGCAAAATAACCACTCCAATAAGCAGGACGGCCTTCACTAAAGATATCACTATACACAAAAAAGTCACCTTGAAGACTTGGGTAGTCACGCATTCGATTTTGCACCTCAGCAAAGTAGTCTTTAAGCGTTCCAAATTGAACATTAGCATGATATTTAGGATCACTATTAATAAAGTTTAGCAGTCGAGAATAGCTAGCATACTGTTGGTCCCACTCGGTTGCATGATCATATCTAAAATCATCCCCTATAGGAACAAGAACAACATTGTGCGGGTAGAGTGACCCTGTGCGCCCATACTGCTCCAACAACAACTCTGCTTTTTGTTTCACATTATGATCATCTATTGGCACTGACTTTATAGTGTACTCGGTGTATTCTCCAGGCACCTGCAAATAGTTGAAAAAGTTACAATTCTCCAGTTACTATATGACAGGTTTCACATTAAAATTTACAGTATTAGTTGACGGTAATTTAAATTATACTCAAAGGCTGGAAAACTGCGCTTTTGTTGATCTTACCTTTCGAAAGTCATATCCAAGGCAGATCTGTGGATGGGGGCCACAGGAATGTTTTATAGAGTATATATCATAAGGTCGGTTGTGACAGAGAATATCGCTGTCCCCTGTAGTATCCCAGACTTGCCGCCAATGGAAATCTCCCAGCTGCTGTTCAGCTAGCCACTGCTTCCATGCATAGTGTATTCGCTGAATTACTGTGCCTTTTAACCCTGACTCATGGAGTAAATAAGGCACGGCAGCGCCATGTCCAAAGGGATCCACTGACCAGCCGCTTACCGGCTGCACTCCAAGTACATTGGATAGCCATTGGTGACCTGTAGAAATATTCCTTTTTAGAAATGCGTTTCAAGATTACAAATACATGAGATAAAACCACTTTCAGTAGTCTGCATATCATAAGTATTTTGATAATCTAATATCCTTGAGAATTTAACTCTAGGTTCAAAGAACTCATTGTCTAAGTTCCCACTTTGTTCAAGGGAATAAGATTTAACAAGCATTTTTACACAATTTTTTTTTTCATTGCGAAAAAAAAATACATAAAAATGATCAGTCATATGTGTATTTTCTCTCGGTGTTAGTTCATAAAGGAAATACTCAATAAACTGCAAATTGATCACGTTATATGCCCAACATTAATGACTTAAAAGTGTCCTTAAATATATAATAATCATCAAATTGCAGTCCCCAGTAGTCGTGAAACCTAGAAACCTCAATAGAACAGTTCCTCTCACTAACAAAGATCTTTGAGGGAGAAAATAAAAGGATGGCTTAGTTGCATATACTATATATTATCTTTCCAAGGAATTTAAATTTACAGAACCCTACTTAAGCAGTACGCTGTTCCTTTGAATAACAGGTATTCTCATTGTTTTACTGCTATTAAAGTATTTCCTCCTTTTATTTGGCAACAATTATTTAAGGCTTTTGTGATGCCAGTTTTACCACTTATGTCAAACCATCCAGTTACATGAAATGTTTTGTTCATACGCAATTCTGTGAACCAAATTAATTTGAAAAAATGTATGCCGAAAATGAATTAATTTGAAAAAATGTATGCAGAAAATGAAGTTCATGAAAATCAGCAACCACATCATTTGAGGAAGTGATAAGATTTCACAAGATTTTAATAACTAGGCAATGTGAATTACAATGCAAAATAGTATAGTACAGTGCGGTGTGAGACTGTCTAAAGCTGGATGTTCAGGTAGAGTGATTACCTGTTATACTGTGACTACTGTTATCCATGAACAATTTTAGTTAAAATATTACTGGTATGGAGATGAGTTACTTCAATAACATGTACGAGAAATCCCTAAGATTTTGAAAAATTTTACTTGATAAAAATTCCAGTTATGATTGAAGAACAGAACTAAATGAAGCACTCAGGTAAGGTGCTTTGTGAACTAGACCCATATATTAACACGCACTCAAACATACCTTCAATTAACTGATCAACCATGGCGTAGAGGTGAACATTGGCTTCATCTGTCATGACCCAGCCACCTGTTACAATTTCTAGACGCCCGGAAGATACCAGCTCTTTAAGCTGTTGTCTCAACGTGGGATGCGCCCTGCAAAGACGGACACAAATTAGCTCATCATTACCACATTTCTCAAACGGTAGATCAAATTGTCTTGGTTATCTCCTAATCCAAAACGACCTTCTTTGTGTCTTTTTAGGTTTACAAGGTTTTGTATGAGGTGAAGTCCACACCCAAAGTCATGGTTAGCCCAGAATGACCTTAGATTTTTCAGCGACTGAGCCATGTCCCTGGCTTCATACATCCACCAGTCCCTGACCATGAGCCCTATTCAACTTTCTCAAAATGGCTACCAGCCAATATATCTCAAGTTTCCAGGCTAACATGATTTTGGGATAATTAGCTGTATAACTCCTAACTCTTTGTGGTCTTCTCCTCTCAAAAACCAGAGAAAAAATAAACAGTCGGTCAGTTATGTTTGGCTTACTAATATGTTTCTTTTTATCAATATTTACAAGTTACACCGAGGAAACGTCAAATGGCCGTGAACTTGCAAAGCAAACTTCCAAAGAAAGAAATACCCATATGTGAGAGAGGAAAACACAACAATGTGGCAGGAGTTAAAATGAAAATACGTAGTACAATAAATTATATAAATTACATATTAATAACCTACATCAACAGGGCCTGGAATACACTAACAAGTGCTACAAATAAACTAGCGGAATAATATTATGTAGAACACAGAGTACTGAGCCCAGGCCTGTCGAAAGCCAAAACACTAAAGCTCGGACAAAACCCAAAGTTTTCAAACATGGTTTATATCAGAGGTGCATCGGAACTTTGTTGAAATAACCGGCCTGAACCGAACTTTTATTTTACATCTAAGCAGTTGTCATAAGGCTTACATTTCTCAACTCTAAATATTTTCATTTATTTCTAATCTTGATATTTTTCAACTTTTCTCTGACATAAGTTCATTAGGAGAATATGAAGTGGTCAGTAATATACTGTAGTTATCTTTTAGTTATCTTTCAAGTACTTTTATTGGAAAACATGCAGGATACGTTGTCGTTAATTATAATGGATAAGAATTAAGATCAAGTCTTTATCAACCAATGGTAGAGGTGCAGAAAAAAGTTCCTTATCCAATTATATACGGAAATTGAAATCTGACTGTACCAAATTTATAATTAATCGTTATGCTAATTAGGACTTTTTCTTCACATTTTCAACCATTTATTGGTGAAAAAAAGTATTCCTTTTCGTAATTAATATACCAAAGCATGACTGTAATAAACGAATTTGCATTTATTTATTTGCTTGGATCTGTGAGCTGGAATCGAGGAAAATACTTTCTGGCAACTTTGGCTAACGCGGGAAAAAGTAGTGCAGAATCTCTCCGCAATTTCATTAGGTCTTGATCCTTTTCAGCTGTTTCACTGTTAGCTTGCTTATCAATTTCATCAGTGACTTCAGTCACTGCCTGCCTCTCTATCTCTACTACGCTGCCGTTTCAACAACCTATTTGTGCTACAATTCCTGCATTTCGTTGTCCTTTTCTTCATTGGAGCATCTCATGGAAGTCGCCACTGAATTTCTTCTTGTAAGGCGTACATCGGTTTTGGCAGAGATTCAGTATTTTCTAAGTAATTGCTCCCTCTGTCCATGCTACACTTCTCCACATTGCTTCTAATGTCATCTAGTAGCCTCTCTCTCTCTCTCTCTCTCTAGTTCCGGTACAGCCCTAGTTCATATGACCGCCACCTGCGTAGGGCCCCAGAGATATAGCCCAGAAACCTCAAACCTATAGGCCTAATACTTCAGCAGTCAAACTGTTAGTCAGTTATCCATCTTGAATTAAATGATCGACCTGAATTTGTATTTTCTGAGCGTTTATGAATTACGATACTCCTTGTTAGATTTAGAACATTTACTAAATATTTTCTGAGCATTTATGTTTTTGTTTGTTTATATTTGTATGGTGTTTTTACGTTTCAAGGAACCAATGGTTATTCAACAACGGGACCAACGGCTTTGCGTGACTTCCGAACCACGTCGAGAGTGAACTTCTATCACCAGAAATGCACATCCCTTACCCCTCAGTGGAATGCCGGAGAATCGAACTCGCGACCACCGAGGTGGCAGGCCAACACCATACCAGCCACGCCACCGAGGCGCTCTGAGCATTTATAATTTATGATCCTCCTTGATAGATTTAGAAAAACAAAATATTTCCTGAGTATTTATGAATTAAGATCCTCCCTGTTAGATTTAAAACATTTACAAAAGTGAGCAATTATTTTATTCAGTGTAAAGGTAAATATGACAGACAACAAAATTTTCTTTTTTATCAACCCCAGTCCCAAAGAAAAAAAAAATTGTCGTTCAGTCCAGAAGCAAACAATAGGTCTGCCTTTTTAAAGAGCAAACTAACTAAAACAGGTCAAAAAATACGCCAGTATGATCCTCAAGACTCACTGGAATTTTTTCCTTCGATTAGGAAAAGGGTTTTTGGGGGTTCAAAACACAAGTGTGAAACATCTTCATATGATTTCGAATGTTTCTCTCAGGCCCTGGAAGGCTAAAAAGCTCGTTAATATGCCATTAATTCAATATGTCTGCTATTCCGCAAACGCATCACTGAGTAGTTCCGTGCTTAGAGGACGCATGCGTAGGCAATTTGGTAAGTGGGCTATAACATGCAGACACAGAATCCACTTGGGAAATTAGAAACATCCTTTCAATTCCCTTGAATTACTTCCTCATGAGATAAGTTTGCGAACTAAACGCAGTACATATAAATATAAAACAATAACATTTCAATGACACCTCGACTTTCAGAATGCATCTAATGTAGTATATTTTTCGAAGACACAGGAAGAGGCTCAGACGCTTTTCCACATTGCTGTAAGATGGAGGGGGGGGGGGGGGGTAATTAAATTTCGAGTCGGTCTCTCCAGCCAAGTTAATGGAATATGATATACACGAGAACGGATAACATTCAGGTTTGAATGCATTATTCAATCTGCTCAAGACAGACAAAGAAATGAACTTGAAAATAGTTAATTTTGCTGGCTTTTCATTCTTGCACATAAAATTTAAAGCGTTCTCGTTCTGACCAGTCGTGAAGTATATGTTTGAAGGTCGAACCCACTGATTAAAAGGTCGAACACTGAACGGGGAAATGGCAGCACTTTCAAAAGGTCACACGCGGCATATAAATCCCAGGTGACCTATGTTTGTTTATTTGTATGGTGGTTTTACGTTGCATGGAAGCAGTGGTTATTCAGCAACGGGACCACCGGCTTTACGTGACTTCCAAACCACGTTGAGAGTGAACTTCTATCACCAGAAATACACATCTCTGACCCCTCAATGGAATGCCCGAGAATCGAACTTGCGGTCAATGAGGCGGCAGGCCAAGACCATACCGATCACGCCACTGAGACGCTCAGGTGACCTATGCCTTGTGCAAGCAATAAAGCAAGAAGCCATCTGGTCTACAAGGTCTAAACTGTTTCCACTAAGCTTCAGTACATTCATAAACCCTGATCAAGATCGTAAATATTAAGATTTTTTTAGTAATAAGTAACAGGGTACTGTCACAATAAAAGAGTTTAATTTTCTGTCAGATCAGCTGCTTATTTCATCCACAGACGTCGAGATTTGTTGTCTTTGTCACTATAACTGTACCCTGGAATTCATTTGGTACTTTAATCACCGTAATCAATTTTTCAGCTTATGAAATTGATGAAATTTGACGTGAAAAGTTCTTTGCAAATGGAATATTTCGATGATTTAGCATCTTGGTAATTGCTAAATCACTTTCAATTTTTCAGCTTATGAAATTGATGAAATTTGATGTGAAAAGTTCTTTGCAAATGGAATATTTCGATGCTTTAGCATCTTGATAATTGCTAAATCACTTTGATATAACTGCAACAAACTTGAAAATTAATCTGTCGACAAATACGCTCAAGAAAAACTTGAGAGTTCATGATAAAAAAAATGTCTACAAAACGCTCTGTAATATTGAAGGTAACTGAAAAAAATAGCTAAAAATACATGCATAGGACTCGAGTGTAGATTCTCTTCATATTCTAACCCAACTATACAGAGCAGTCTTATCTTTAACGATAATTTTTTTAACTCCAGGTATCATAGCAATATGCCTCGAAATTCATATGATTTCTGGTGATAGAAGTTCACTCTCGACGTGGTTCGGAAGTCACGTCAAGCCGTTGGTCCCGTTGCTGAATAACCACTGGTTCCATGCAATGTAAAAAGACCATACAAACAAACAAACATATGCTGTCTTATTAACAAGTGTAAAACCGATTCCTTGATGAAAAAACAAATATCACCAGAGTTTTACGATGAAATGAATCGGTGATTATTAGCGGATATTTTACTTTACTGACAGGACAAGAATTATTACACTATTAAGAGCTTTAGGCCAATGGCAAAATAAATAAATAAAACACTCGTAGCTCAAGAAGGCTTGAGTTTACATTACCCAAAACACAACCAAAACGTTTTGTTGATCCTTATGAAATCCAAAGTCTTACCAAGTGGCTAATATTCGTCAAATAGTTTAAAGATTTTTTTTTTTTTTTATCTGTGAATGACCGAACTGTTCACTTGATACATTGATTGAACATTCTGTCTGTCATACTTTACTCGGTTGGTCTTCATTCCTGTGGAATTCTTGCGTTGTCAACTGAATACAACCTTTACACATTTCCTAAAACTTTGAAAGCATTATGAAATGTTTGTTTTGAAAAGACAAATACAACAACAACAACAATAATATATAGATATATATATATCATATAGACTATCTATATATATATATTAATATATTATATATATATATAAAATTTTATCTTTGCCTCCGCGTGATGAGAAGAAGAGAAGAAGAAGAAGGAGAGAGAGAGAGAGATAGAGAGAGAGAGAGAGAGAGAGAGAGAGACGCAGGCAAACCGATTAAGAAATTCACGAATGCCGAATTACCGATATATACCCACTTGAAAGAATCGCAAACTTCCAGGGCCCGCTGGGGCCTCCTGCTCAGAGCGTAAACTTCCGAACTGCCGCCAGATATTCTTCCATTTTTGTCTGTAGTTTTGTCCTGAACTTTATCTTGATAAACTTTTTAGATACCGCTAATCTTCCTTCCCCTTTCCCTGCTTAAAGCTCATGGTATATTTCTCTCTCTCTCTCTCTCTCTCTCTCTCTCTCTCTCTCTCTCTCTCTCGTCTCTCTCTCTCTCTCTCTCTCTCTCTATCTCTCTCTCCTCTCACTGATCCGGGACCTGGGGGAACCCGACCAAGCTGTAAGGTCTGTAAGGTCTGTAAGGTCTCTTCTTCTTCTTCTTCTTCTTCTTCTTCTTCTATCAATAACAGCATCTTGCTTTTGAATTCTATTCTCCACCCTCAACTCAAGGTTCAAGAAATACTCCTATTCAATCCACAGATGAGATGTCTTCTTTTACATATAGAGTTTGGGATATGTAAGTAAGAAAGTAGGAAGAAGAAAAAACTACAAGGCGCGCAGAACAAAGGGTGGGGGGGGGGGGGGGGTTCCCCCTTTGTCCTTATATCTTACTATCAAAACAAGGAATTTGCATAGTCACCACAAAACCCCCTACAATGGAGAAGAAGAACAATATAGTTTGCATAAGTAAAAATAGCTCCGGGTAAAAAGATAGTAGAGAGAGAGAGAGAGAGAGAGATGAAATTTGTAAATCCATGGGGCACTTCGTTGTTTCCTGCGCCATTGAGTAACTTTTAACTTTGCCAAGGTTTAGGTTATTTTTACATAGAAAAGCTCACGAAAGGTAGATGAACCTGAATCTCTAAAATAGCGACACTTACGCTGATAATTTTGAGAATTTGCCTCATTAGTTTCGACCTCAGGTTTGATATATAATTTTGGAAATATGATGTTTCCTCAGATTTATTCTCTTCCTGAATTAAGTGATGGAAGAGATCGTTAAAATACGGCCTGGCTATATGCATCGATGGCATCTTGTTCTGTCACGGACTCTCAAAATACTATTTCTTGTTAATAGGACCTGTTTTCGTACCAGTCAGAAAGACGTTCGTTTTCAATTTCTGAGCCTTTGTTACATTTTATTCTTTATTTTCCCATGCTCCTCACAGCATCTTTAGAAGGAGCGGGGTGAGAGAGAAACATCAACATTATTTTTTTCCTCCGAGACAAATAATTAAACTTGGGTGAAAATAATTAAACTTGGGTGAGAAAGAAACATCAATATTATTTTTTTCCTCAGGGAAAAATAATCAAACTTGGGTGAGAGAGAAACATCAATATTATTTTTTTCCTCAGGGAAAAATAATCAAACTTGGTTGAGAAAGAAACATCAGTATTATTTTTCCCCCGAGAAAAAGTCAAACTTGGGTGAGAAAGAAATATCAATATTATTTTTTTCCTTCCAGAAAAATAATCAAACTTGGTTGAGAAACATCAATATTATTTTTTTCCTCCGAGAAAAATAATCAAACTTGAAGTTACAGGAAAGAACAACAGGTGCATCAGTCAGAAATGTAAACTATTCGTAACAAGGGGACCCTGGTATTCTATTCGTTTCAGAAACGTTGTGGACCATTGCTTTTTTTAAGAGAGGGGACGAGGATCACTGGAAGGTAGTACACAGGTATACATACAAAAAACTGCAATATTGCTCAAGCATGAAAATAAAACACATACTATATAACGAAATGCAAAGCATGAACGCCTCTCATTAAAAAGTGTAAAACACACTCAAAGAAAATACAAAAAGGCTATGCAATGTTGCTTAAGCACGAAAATAAAACACATACTATATAACAAAATGCAAAGCAGGAACGCCTCTCATTAAAAAAGTGTAAAACACACCTTTCAAAGATATCGCAACGAACTTCCATTTCTTCACAAATGGGAGCAATATAAAAGCTACGAGAAGTTACCATGCGCAGCGAACGCACCCGAAAAACATAAACAAAGGAAGTGTCTCTGAGCTGACAGGTCAAGGTGAGGAGGAGGAGGAGGAGGAGGAGGAGGAGGAGGAGGAGGAGGAGGCAGAGAGACAGAAAGAGAGAGAACCAAGACCCAGCTCCGAACAGAACGAGGAAGAGGCAAGCGGGAGGAGAGATAAAGGAAATCCCCAAAGCATCAGAAGCATCTACGAGGCGACAGGAGTAATGTTAGATACAGAGGGGAAACGTCATTTTCGAAAGCCGTGATTTACGCGCCCTTCATATTCTACAAATAGACTCGGCTGGGGGCTCGCTGCGATAAGGAAGCAAAAATGCCATCTGCTTTGCTTTAGGGAGGAGGAGGAGGAGGAGGCTGGAATGATAACGGTACGAGACCTTCTGCATAACAATATATTTTTTTATTTTTCATTCTAAGAAGGTTTGTTTTTGGATTTCATTCACAGTGGTTCTATAAACAGATCTAAACAAAGAAACAACCCAAAATGAGAAAAGATGTGAAAACAGAATTAGTATTACCTCTAACTGAGCAACTGCACAACCTTTCAAGATGTCCATCAAATTATAAATAAATTAAGGATCTCAAGAAATATGCTTAAAACTGCAATACCTAGCTTCCACTGAAATTCTTCAAGTCTCAGGAATACAATACCATAACTGATTTTCGTTGACCCATGGAAGAGGAAGATCTTCAGGTCATATCTGACCAGTTTTTTAAAAAGTGCACAGGCCAGTAGGACGTGCAACATAATGCCATTTTGTACGTGGTCGCCTGAAAATATCATATCAGACAAGCAAACGAAGCTTGGGCTTAATTATGAAAAAATGCAAATCAACTACTTGTTCTAGGGACAAAGGTTAAAAAAAAAGTCAGGGAACAAAAGAGTATATGTAGGAAGGCGTGACTTATTGGGTGCTACGTGGTCGCCTGAAAATGGCCCGTCACACACACAAACAAACAAACAAATAAACACGTGGCTGACTTACCTCTCATACCATAGGGAGAGGAACGAGATTTCTGACCAAATGAAGGTCATGTTGTTGTGGACCTTCAGCTTGTCTATCATGTTTTGAAGGATCTTGCTGGTCTGGTGGAAGTAATATTCCTCGTAGGTCTTCAACCACCCAGGATCGTTATGAGAGTGAGGCATCAAAAATACCTGCAAAGGGAGAAGGTGGCGTTAATTAAGTGGGCCAAGTGGCGAGTGAACTTTCAATTCGTGTCGTCGACTTAATTAAGCTACCTTCATAATTTGGAATTTTGGGTAGAGCCGTAGCAGCTGGCACGTGCATGAATTAGGAAATAATATAATTATTACATCCATGTGTTTCTTCAAAGCAATATTATATATATATATATATAATATATATAGATATATATTATATATTAATATATATATATAATATATTGCTTTGAAGAAACACATGGATGTAATAATTATATTATTTCCTAATTCATGCACGTGCCAGCTACTATGGCTCTACCCAAAATTCCTAATTATAAAGGTAGCTCAGTTAAGTCGACAGGACCCAGCAGGTGGGCTACAATGCATAAAATATTTTATTGGTATTTATTTGGTGTATTTAAAACTTTCTCAAAATTCTTAACCTAAGCCTTAATTATTCCTGGTCAAGGTCTCCGTAATTTTTCAACATTGTTAACTGCGCAGTTACAAACATGAAATTTTCTTCTAATAAATCACATGTATTTAACATAGAAGTTAAAAAAAAGTATTTGAGAAGAGGACGGAAGGAGGGAGGGAAGGACACTCGCTTGGTTTGATGGAGCCAGCTCTCTCTCCTCAAATTCGTCCGAAGAGAATCTGACTTTGGCTCGATAGAGTCTGAGGGCCTCGTCCTTTTCGAACAACAGGTGTCTGAATTCAGGTTCTCAGTCTCTCAGTCTCTCTGGGTAGGGCCCACACCCAGGGACGCTTAGGAAAGGAACTGGGGATTTTACATGTTATACAATCGGCGATTTTAATTTCTTTTCATTTTCTAAAGCAAAATGACCTGTAATCTGAATTTCTAGATGGAGCCTGCTGTTTCCGTGTGTGTGTGTGTGTGTGTGTGTGTGTGTGTGTGTGTGTGTGTGTGTGTGTCTTTGCCAATTACTGACCTTCCAGAAGTATAAATAACACTATATTTTCAAAGCCGTTTCCACCAAGTATAATTTGTTTCTATATATTTCTCTACGACGTACTTTTCAAAAGAGTTCCAGTATGAATGAATAATGTATGCAGTCTCAATTTTCATCCAACTTCATCACATGTCCAACAAGATCCGATTCATAAATGTATAAATGTCGAAAATGATGAATCCCGACTCAAAACGAGAAGCTGAATAATACATAAACCAGCGCTTAACGTCAATTACACCGAGCACATTTGGAAACTGGTTTCACGTCACAGTTCCGGGAAGGAATACTATATAGTCATTTATTATTCAGAACGCACATAAAGCCATATTCACGTAGAATAAGCCAATAAGGCAATTTACTTGTCGAAGAGCCTGTCGAAAGGGGAAATTCAAATACGGCAGAAACTGAAAATAAGGCAAGATTTCCCGAGGGACAACATTTAACGGAAGACTCATTCCATTTAGCAACTTTCCCATAAATGGACTTTAATACCGAAGCCATTTTCGAACTTACGGAGCAGTGGACACTACAATTCAAGTGTTCAGAGTGATTTCCACTGGTTCGAATCCACCCCCGCGAATAAATATCTTCAAAAGTCCCGCTCATAATTTTTTTTCGGTTTAGATTTCGTGTCAGTAAATGTTCTTCGTCTGTCAAAAATACGTAAAATAGCTTTTAAATGTTCTCTTAATTGTTCTGCTACTTTCCTTTACTCATTTTCTAAATTTGGGCGTCTTGTTATCCGATACTTCACAATCAACTTGCCTTCATTTACTACATTATTTTTCACTTCAGATGAATTACACCACACATACACCCACCCACATGAACACACAAATATTATATATATATATATATATATATATATATATATATATATATATATATATATATATATTATTGAATATACATATGCAGCAGCGCATTTACAGTAATACGTGATTATAATCGCTATGACCTCCACTTCACCGTATTCAAATGAACGTGTTACAATACAGAACGGAACAGTAAAACGCATAATGACGTAGGGGGAGAGGGGTGGGGGGAGGAGAAGATGGGATGGGAGGTGGGGCATTGGGCCACAACGAACCCTGAGAGCCAAAAGAATGAGTGAATGAGCAATGTCAATCGCATTAAGAAGTAAAGGTGATGTGATTTTGAAAGCTTCGTAACATGTGGTTCACACAGTCTTGCGTGCCGCCACCCCGGCCCGGATAAAAGAGGAGAGTTAAGCTTGCAAGAAACTCTAGCGGTCTAGAGCAAGCTGTAATAAGGTCGCCATGTCAGAATATAGAACTCAGGCCGAAGGCCACGCTCTGGGACCTATGAGGTCAATCAGCGCCGAAAGGGACACTGACAGTAGAAAGGTTTGAAAGGCGTAACAGGAGGAAACCTCAAAGCAGTTAGTTGCAATGCGAAGCAATTTTTAGGAGAGGCTGGAAAGGAATGATGGAAGAAAGAGAATATGAACGGAGGCACAGTAAAAGGAAGGTCGTCATGACGCACCTCCTCCTACAGGAGAGAGACGTCAGCGCCGGGTGAACAAAACGATTAAAAGAGGATCACATCCTGTGAAACCACGACTCCCGCGGCTGAGTGACGCCGCCGAGACGCAGGTAATTCCGTTCCCGTCGTCACCGGCGACAGGGGGCGTCAGTCGTATAGATTGGAATCGTATCGACCTTTTCTTGTCGGAGAAGTGCTTCTTTCTTTCCTTCCTTCCTTTCTTTCTTTTTTTCTTTCCTTTCTTTCTTTCCTTCCTTCCTTCCTTCCTTCCTTTCTTCCTTCCTTCCTTCCTTCCTTTTTTCTTTCCTTTCTTCCTTCCTTCCTTCCTTCCTTCCTTCCTTCCTTCCTTCCTTTCTTTCTTTCTTTCTTTCTTTCTTCTTTTTTCTTTCCTTTCTTTCCTTCCTTCCTTTCTTTCTTTCTTTCTTTCCTTCCTTTTTTCTTTCCTTTCTTTCTTTCCTTCCTTCCTTCCTTCCTTTCTTTCTTTCTTTCTTTCTTTCTTTCTTTCTTTCTTTCTTTCCTTCCTTTTTCTTTCCTTCCTTCCTTTCTTTCTCCCTTTCTATCTTCCTTCCTTCCTGTCTTTCTTTCCTTTCTTTCTTTCTTCCCTTCCTTCCTTTCTTTCTTTATTTCTTCCTTTCATTCTTCCCTTCCTTCCTTTCCCTCTTCCCATCTTTCTTTTTCCCTTTCTTTCTTCCTTTCTTCCTTTTTTCCTCCCTTTCTTTCTTTCTTTCCTCTTTTTTTCTCCCGTTCCTCCTTTTTTCTCCCTTTCTTTCTTTGTTTCTTCCTTTCTTTTTTCCTTTTTTCTCCCTTTCTTTCTTTCTTCCTGATGATCGGTGGTTAATCGTTTTATGTAATCGAGCTGAACTGCTTGTCACAGTTGATCTAAACCGTGAGTGAACGATAAATAAATATATGTATTCGATAATATCTGCATACGCAGTGCATGGATGTATATACATACATAAATACATACATACATACATACATACATACATATATATATATATATATATATATATATATATATATATATATATATATATATTGTTTGGACCCTAAGATTTGGAAATCTCTGAATTTCACGCTTCGCCGTAGCCGAGACACTCAAGCTTTGCTTTCCTGTCAAAATACGAACGAATGAACACGAAAAAATATACAGTATGTTTAAGCAACGGTCAATGGTATACGGGGAACGTAATGCTCTTTTCAAATCCTATTTGATGAAGGCTATTAAAAGGGGAAGGCAAAAGACCAGGATTAAGCCTCGAGGGAATCTGAAGAAACATATATATTCTGGTCTGGTGCATAAAAAAAAAAGAATAGAATGTAAGTTCCCAGTTATTCTGCCCAGCCAAAAAATGGTAAAAGTACTACAAAAGACAGGTCACGGACTTTATTATTATTATTATAATATTATTATTATTATTATTATTATTATTATTATTATTATTATTATTTCAGTAGATGAAACACATTCACATGGAACAAGCCCACCAAAGGGGCCACTGACTCGAAATTCAAGCTTCCAAAGAATGTATGTTTCAACCTCCCACCGCGGACCCCACACTGCACAGTAACTGATCACGATACAGCGCCAGTGATTTGTCATCGTCTCGGTGGAGGCACTAACCACTATGCCAGCGGAGCAGTTAAAAGATAACGATGCAAACTAACAAACACAATCGAAAAAAATGACTAATAGTAATTCATACATCCTTACACAAGGCATCTTTTCACGGGACTAATTATAATCAACAATCACCTTTCCATATAAGATTATAGACAGCCTGAGCAAAAAAAGAAAAAAAAAAAAGAGAGAAAATAGAGAGAGAGAGAGAGCTTCATGCATGCAAGAAGTTCATAAAGCTTAACCAACTCCTGCGTCATATTAAGCAACAAGCAACGTTACTGAAGTAATGAGGAAGGCTCCGGTGCTATCGTATTATGTGCAGAAGGGAGAGAGATATCGGTATAAACTCTACGGGGAGAGCACAGATAATTTCAGCTCGATCGATGCAATACGAAAAGAAAAAAAAAGAGAAAAAATTAGAAAAGAAGGTATTTCATGTTTTAGAGGCTTTTTTTTTTTTTTGTTTGTTTGTTTTTTTGCGGGGAATTGTGATTTGCACAGGAATAGCGACGTTGTTTTGATAAATGAATTTATTTAACGTAGTCGTCATGTATTTCTGTATGAAATTCTATTTCATAAATTACCGTGATTATTTCTTTACGCGACTTTCTGAGAAGTAAATTCATTATATGCATTTTTTTATTCTCTTTAAAACCATTATTAGCTAAAATTCACATTATTTACTAGATACAACTATACTTAATTAAAAATAATAAAACAAAAATTCATATTATTTACTATATGAAATTACACTAAATTAAAAATCAAGATTTAAAGAAATCCATAAATAAAACGCATGAAAATTCATGGTTTTTCCAGCAAAATTCCATGAAAAAACCGCGTTCTTTTACCAGAGGTTTGCCACCCCCCCACCCCCCCGGTGAAAACCCGACGCAAATCCATTATTGCATTATCATCAATTCAAGAGAAACAAAGAAATGGAAGAGGGGGAAGTGAGAGAGAGAGAGAGAGAGAGAGAGAGAGATCCCAGTCGTACTTAATAGCAACCATTCCTCAAAGGATTAACAACTAATTAATCCCTTAAGCCCTAATGAATGATAAGTGAGGGACAGAAGGGAAGGGCGTGTTCCATATCATTACCATTTCTCTCTCTCTCTCTCTCTCTCTCTCTCTCTCTCTCTCACGAATGAGACTTATTCTGCCCAAGACTGAACGGACCGGAGAATCACGGGTAATACCAATTTAAAAGTTATTTATTTTGGATTGAAAAAGTACAACAAACATTAGACGAGGTTCATTCATTCATTGAGAGAGAGAGAGAGAGAGAGAGAGAGAGAGAGAGAGAGAGAGAGGCCCTTCCGTTTTGATGGTAGACACTTCGACTCATCTCCAAGTGATTCTTCCCTTCTATTTTTCTAACTCTCTCTAATCTCGCTGCCACCCACAACAGTCGACTAATACCTGTGTACAAATGCAATGCTTTGGTCAACATTGGTACCGTCCGGTTCGAGTTGAGTAAAATATAGAATTTAGGCCAAAGGCCAAACATTGGGACCCATGAGGTCACTCAGCGCTGAAGCGGTAATTGACAGTAAAAGGTTTGAAAGGTGTAACAGGAGGAAAACCTCAAAGCAGTTGCACTAGAAATCAATTGTTAAGGAGAGGGTGGACAGTAAGATGGAAGAAAGAGAATATGAAAGGAGGTACAGTAAAGGGAACGAAAGTGGTTGCAGCTAGGGGCTGAAGGGACACTGCAAAGAGCTTTAAGTAATGCCTACAGTGCACCCCTTGAGGACCGTCCGGTTCGAGAACCAAACACGGGTCCCTGAGTTTACGAGCTAAGAGAGAGAGAGAGAGAGAGAGATAAAAGTACCTCCACTAAAAGAAATATATTGACCTGTTGTTATCTTTATAAAAAATTAAAATTCAAGTTTACCCTCATTCCCGTTTTCTCTGCGTCTGTAAATTATGGAGCAAGATCATTCCTAAAAGTCAACCGATCAGTCATTATTTGCTGAAGAAATAACAACATTCCTTTATAGAAGGGTTCTTGACTGACAACTGAAACCTATATATATCCCTTTCACTGACCTCAACCGGCTGCTGCCTGGTTGGACCACTGCTAACTGACCCTTTATATAATTACACCTCCTCATTTCACCCCCTAATCTGCCACATTAGTCCTCATTTCCCTACTCACATCCACAATCCCGCCCATCACGCCCAAATATCGCCCATTACTTCTAAATCCCGCCCCGGAGCAGCCAGATTCCGCCCATTTGAGATAGATCTCGCCCTATTCATATCCAATTTCGTCCGGCGACGATGCTAAAGCCCATTTCTCGCGTTGCAAATGGGGTCTCCCCATTCTTTCATTCTTAAAACTATTACTTGCGCGGATCCCACCCATTACTGTGAAAACGTCAAGTAACGCTACTGAATCCCCAGAAATGATCTCCCATTACGGCCATAAACTGCGCCATGGCTCCCAATTATCGCTCATTGAGAACGGCAGCTGGTTCCGGTACACGACACGGAATATTTCTCTTTCTCTAACAAGGAAGCCGACGGCGGAGGCAACCGCTATCCTAATATCTAGCACAGTAAAGGAAGACGGGGCAACCAAATGCCCTCATCTAGTAGCCCAGGCTTGATCGACCGTAACTACAACTTGAAAAAGGTATAAGCATGGCTCGTTAATCGCTTTAGTTATTCAAACAATGATAACACACTGGTAAACGTGTCTCGCTGTGACTCATGTCCATCGTACCAGAATGACTGCAATGACAGCATTCGACTCATTACCAGGTACTAAAGCATTAATCTCTCTCTCTCTTCAACTTCAGTTCACGAACGTGAGTCGTAGCTGGTATAATCAGTAGACCTAGGATTTTATATATATATATATTAGATATATAATGATTAATTAGATATATTATCTAAATAATAATATATATATATAAACTATATATATCAATATATAAATCTATATAAATATATATATATTAATATATATATATTATCGTATAATATAGATATATATACAACACGAGCACTTATACTATACTACCATAACTGTAACATAATTCAACAAACGCGGTTTTAACCCAAGTCGCTCAAAGTTAATGTGTGTGTGGTTCCCCTTCGATATGAAACGAAAAAATGTCAATAAAAACGTCACTTCTTTCCCCTTTGGGTATAAAAAAAGACTAATGCACGTCAAAATAATTACGCCATAATATTAGACCGGAATATAATAACTCGCAAGGACGCACTTTCGGTGCTAATTACATTAAGTGGACGCATTCATGTTCATCAGCGGTATGTAGAAAATATCACAATTAAATAATAAAAAAATCATGGCATAGCCTTCTACAAACACACACACACTAACAAACGCACTATGCAAGCACGCGCTCACACACTCATAAAATCCGAACAAGTACAAACTTCTATAATATATATATATAATATATATATACTATATATATATATATATATATATATATATATATATATATATATTGTAGGTACATGGAACTGGCATGCAAAACTGAGGCCAAAGCCCAAGCCCTGGGGCCTGTGAGGTCATGCAGCGCAGAAAATAATGTTGAAAAAAATTATCAGGAGAGGGTTGAAAGTGAGATGGAAAAAGGATTCAAACGGGGTTGCAGCTAGGGGCCGAAGGGACGCAGCAAAGAACCTTAAGCAATGCCTGCAGTGAGCCGCCAGAATTATGTGTATGCATAAATGTGGAGCGTTCACAAACACACACACACACACACACACACCCTCATTTCTGTATACGGTGTATATATTATAAACACATTGATAAACAGCACATTTCACACTATACAGGCATATGCATGTGTACATCCCGTAACACATTTTTTCACATTTACACATTTTGTATAATATACACATGCATGTGTACATTTATAACAGTTTGTACAATACACATGTATGTGTACATTAATAACAGTTTGTACAATATAACATTTGTACAATCACACATGTAAGTACATTTATAACATTTTGTACAATACACATGTATGTACATTTATAATATTTTGTTACAATACACATGTATGTACATTTATAACATTTTGTACCATACACATGTATGTACATTTATAACAGTTTGTACAATACACATGTATGTACATTTATAACATTTTGTACAATACACATGTATGTGTACATTTATAACAGTTTGTCCAATACACATGTATGTGTATATTTATAACAGTTTGTACAATGCACATGTAACACATTTTAACATTTATACAGTATGTACACGTGCTTCATATGTATGTGCGCTTAATAAGTAGCCACAAGCACACATAGAGTTGCAAGAATTTGAACACTATTGAAGAGTGCTGACAGTCCACCCGTTTTCCTGAGATCACTGATAATTAAAAACAAGCAAAACGGCTTTTTTAAAAGGTGTAATTTGCATATAAAAACATACAAAAAAATCACCAAAAACCAAAGTAAGACAATGATGAGTTTTCAGTGGCTTATTTGTTTGTTGTTTGTATAGTGTTTTCACGTTGCATGGAACCAGTGGTTATTCAGCAACGGGACCAACGGCTTGACGTGACTTCCGAACCACGTCGAGAGTGAACTTCTATCACCAGAAACACACATCTCTCTCACACTTCAGTGGCATGCCCGAGAATCGAACTCGCGGCCACCGTGACGTACTATAGATGGCAGTTACGGTTAATACATTTTATCATTTGTTAAATCTTTCCATTACATTTCTTTTGCATGAATTCTACTCCTATAAAAAGAAGAAATAAACAGTAGTAATATCACCATTAGTCCGGTTTGTTTTTATACATTCTAGTTATATATTTAATTACCGTTTTCCAATTACTTAATATTTTCAACTAAATTTCTTTCACCTTCACATTCACGTCTTAAGATGTGGGCAAAAATGAGCAACATCAGGTTGATAATTCCACCTTTATTGCATTATATAGTTATTTCTTAATTTTATTGATTTATCTATGCAATTTTTGCATAACATGAAGATATATTTCGTTCGTGCATATATAAATATATTTTCATGTTATGCAAAAATTGCGTAGATAAACAAAATGAAGAAATAATTTGATAAATAAATAAACTCAATAAAAAAAACGAAATCACTATAAAAGTCTCCATAAGGGCACCAACAAGGCCCCTCCTCCTTCACGCTAATGACGCCATAATCCAGGTAACAGAATACCTTTAGTTCCCTAAGCTTCCAAGGCGCTCTCTCGAGTTAGAGGAACCCCCGTCCCTGGCTGACCGACCGCCCTATAGAGGTCACAACGGCAAGTTCAACAACAATCAGGCTAATTGTGGTCAATAACTATTTGCACGTCAAACCCCGAAACACATTCCCGTGGATATGACCTGCGTATCAATCGCGACCGTTTGCGTCAACGACGTACGCCAACCATATGCTGTTACGATCCTCGCAAAGTCCAAATGAAAACAGATATGCGTACTCATACAAGTGATAAAAACGCACATGAATAAACGCACTAAATCCATACATGTGTGTGTGTAAACAATGTGAGTTTACACATTTACTATAGCAGATTCACTTCAACCGTGCATTTGACGTCTAGGACCAGTCCCTTACGACGCTCCTGATTGGCTGTTGATAAGCCAATCACAGGGCTGGAAACTCTCAGTCTCTCTCGAGAGAGTTCACATAGGCAGGATGTATGTTCCACCTCTCCTGAATCACTCAGGAGAGGTGGAAAATACATCCTTCCTATGTGAACTCTCTCGAGAGAGACAGAGTTTCCAGCCCTGTGATTGGATTATCAACAGCCAATCAGGAGCGTCGTAAGGGACTGGCCTAGACATCGGATGCACGGTTGGTGTGAATCTACTATAGCTTTATAGATACCATAACAGTAGTGATATACTAACAATGATCATGTTATGTTGAATGACTTGGGTCACAGTGATTACGCAAATATTACAAAATTAGGTCAACAAAAGAGTGAGGGGACACCCCCCCCCCCACCAGGAGGTGGGCGTAAGGGAAAGAGGTGGGGGGGGGGGGGGGGGGGAGAGAGAGAGAGGTTGTTACATATTAAACGCCTTTAATGATAGAACAAGTGAAATGAGCAAAAACACAATCATTCGTTATCCGCGTAACAAACATCTAACGTTACTAATCTAATTATGTTTACCGCCATGGCATCTGCGCCCCTCTCCTCCCAGTCCCCTATCCCCTCCTTCTCCCGCCCCCCTTCCCCTCACAACCCCCACCCCCTACCATAAAACCACCACAAACTTAATTGTTTAAGAGACGAATATACGCCCACATCGAGGAGCGAATATTTCCCATGACCTCGTACCATTATGGAAACTGATGCGAAGTGCAGGGGGAGTCCATTTAATTTAATTTACATTTACGACACCAGCGGCCATTATCTCACTGAAGAATGAGGAAAACGACAGAGAGAGAGAGAGAGAGAGAGAGAGAGAGAGAGAGAGAGAGAGAGAGCCACCGGTATCTGTCGTGCGACTGAGCAAAGTGACCGGAAGTTCCAAATATGTTCTGACTGTGATGTGAAAATATCCAGTTATGATATCTTACGATGGAAATAATAATAATAATAATAATAATAATAATAATAATAATAATAATAATAATAATAATAAAATATAATGTGTAACGAGCCTATACTAAATCGAGCACCAAACAGCTATTTACCTTTCAAGTTGGGATACTGAAATATAATTACAATACGCCCTCGATCTGAGCAAGACGATCAGTCGCGACATGAAGACATAAATAATTAAGAATGAAACGAAACTGGAAGTTTCATTTTCGATAGGTTAGGAGGAAATATCATAATTACTATCATAAACCCCCTACTGAACAAGATAATACCTACAAACTTTGAAACAGTACAGGCAAATACGGCTCATGAAACAAAGAGCGCTGAAGAATTCAACACCTTAATGAAAAGGTTAAACCAATTAAGATGCAAAAATAACATGAAATAGAATTGGGATTGTCATCTAAGTTCAAAAAGTAAATATAGTCGTTAAGATGATTTCGGAAGAAACGTTCAGTACCGTTATTACCATTCAAAGAATATTACGCTCCCCCTTCCCCTCCAAAATTCAATCTATGAAAATGAACTATTTACTAAGCAAATAACTGGTATTAGTCACAGTTTTGTCGTTTATTGCAGAACCTTTGCAGCATATATATATAATCAGTCCACTTCATTTGGGGTTTTCTTCGTGCGTAGACTTTATTTTATGAAAGCGATACGTAAAGTAATAAAACGGTCTTAAAATAATATATTATTTGGTAAAAAACATATATATATATATATTATATATATATATATATATATATATATATATATATATAATATATAACACACATACATACGTTCACACACAACATTACATATACATACATACATAATATATATATATATATATGCATATATATATATATTATTATATATATTATATATATATATAATATATATTAATTAATTATATAATTATGTATATATATATATATATATATATATATATATATGTATATATATATAATATACACACACATATATATACGAACACAAACAAACAATGAAAGCACAGGGAAACAAAGAAAACAAACAACAGCTTTATCCAAGCTAACAAAACCTCATTAAAACGATCTAGGATTAGGACGGTTATAAATAGCCCAAATTACGATGGCGTATTGTTCACCAACTGGAGTTTTCTCTTCCAAAAATAATTACAACGCATGGCGTCAATACCCTGCCCTCGAAACCATTAAGAAAGTTGAGAAACTGGCTTTATAAATGTTTCACGACACACAACACCCTTTTTTTTTTTTCCCTGCTGGAGGTTGTGGCTATCTTCCCGTTCATATAGAGCTGTTGTAGACGTGCTTGCTTGCAAGTTCTTTATCTCGGTGTGATGCAACATGCTCAACTAACTACTAGCAGGGATGCAATTCGCTACTCAGGATTCTTGCTTGGATACATCGCTGGAGAGAAAATACAATATATGTATATATATATATATATATATATATATATATATATATATATATGTATAGATAATATATATATATGGTTCAGTATATCATATCTATATATATACTATATATATAGATCTATATATATATATATATATATATATATATGATATGTGTGTGTGTGTGTGCCCGCGCGCGCGCTCATCATATCTTAATATTCAAAAACCTTGCACTAGCTCACTCGACAAAAAAAAAAAAAAAACAAGCGAGCAACCGAAAGTGTCAACTTCCACGGGGCGGTAAGAGTTCAAAGCACGTCCGCGCGATTGCATTAGCGAAGTTTGTGTCGCAATTAAGCAAGAGACTCCAAAGCCTGGCCGGACAAGGAGGAGGAGTCGCTTTTGATTCAATAAGAGATTGAATTACCAGAGGCACTTTGTTGGTCCATCCACACCCCCAAAAAATAATGCAAGACGGGGAGGGAGAGAGGGGGAGAGAGAGGGAGGGAGGGGAGAAAAATGACGGAAGACAGTCAGCAGAAGACGAGTTGCGCAGGTAAAGCATTTGGTACAGACGGGAGGTAGCGATGATGACGAGTAAATAAAAGCAAGAAAGGAAGTAGGAGGAAGAATAATAACAGAGGGAGAGAAAATAACAGAATGGAGCTGGAAAGAAACAATAGGTTAAGACCGAGAGGGACGTAATGAGGGGAAATGATCATAGATGGGAAGAGAGATAGAGAGGAACAATAATAGAGGACAAGAAAGGGGAACTGTAGAAAGAGAAGAAAGTTCAAGACGTAGAAAGAAGAAAGACTGTTATTGAGTTTGTCTTGTGTTTTGCGGTCTGGAAATATATTACGCAATATTTGAATTCTGGACTTCTATAACTAACACTACCAAAGATAGGCGGGGGGGGGGGGGGGGGGGGGGGGGGAGAC
This sequence comes from Macrobrachium nipponense, assembly GCF_015104395.2. Classification (NCBI taxonomy): domain Eukaryota; kingdom Metazoa; phylum Arthropoda; class Malacostraca; order Decapoda; family Palaemonidae; genus Macrobrachium; species Macrobrachium nipponense. The sequence continues at coordinate 57,554,159 of NC_087207.1, forward strand.
TTTTTAAGTTACCGAATGGGAGTATTTCTTAAAAGCTAAACATAAAAACGTTCATAATTCTTTCACGAGTGCGACGAAAGTTAAAATATCTAATTCTAAGAATCTTTGCATTATAATTCAATGAAATGAGAGAGAGAGAGAGCCGAGAGAGAGAGAGCAGAGAGAAGAGAGAGAGAGATTTATTTGAACTTAATAGACATTTTGATCCACCGTTCGTGTAAATGTGTTATATATGCACACATACATACATATATCAAAGTTCCTGTATATAATATATATATAAATATAAATATATTATATATATATATATATATATATATATATATATATATATATATATACACGCACACACACATACACATAAGATCTGTCAACATTGTACATGCGTCAACAACTACTACTGCTTCAAGCTAAAGCGTCCATTGACAAAACCACCAGACCAGCTAAATAAACAGACTAACAAGCAAATACACAAGAGACAAGAGAAAGACGGACGGAGGAGGAGGAGGAGGACGACAACGACGCCAGCACAAGCTATTAAACGCACACTTTAATAGTCCATCCACCTGCCAACGCATAATGGATAAAATTGTTGGTTGAAATGACAGGGGCTGATTGAGCTATGATCCACGATCTTCGGTCGGGCGAATTACTCGGCGAAGAATGTGGTATGATGAGAGAGAGAGAGAGAGAGAGAGAGAGAGAGAGAGAGAGAGAGAGAGTTTAGTCTGTCACTGGGAAACCTGGGATGAAGGAAGAGGTGTAACTGAAGTACAAGGGAAAGACGTAAGATACAGTGGAAGTAGAGAAACATGATTACTGCATACACACATTTAGCATTACACACACACACATACACACACATATATATATCAAACACACAAACACACACACACACACACACACACACACACACAAAATATATATATATATATATATATATATATATATAATATATATATATATATATACTTATATCTATATATTCTCCTTTGGATAGTTTGGTGAGCACTGGGTCTTATTTTTTTACTGTAATATTTTTAAGTTATATTAAATTTTATAAATAATATATTTTTTCTCTTAACTTTATTTTTAAAATAGCTTTTATTAATTTTAACGATTTTTACGCACCGAGCACATGTGCGAAATGTTTCATTTAATAAACTATGGCCATTATGATCATGTGTTTTGTGGACCCTTTATATATACATATACATACATGCATATATGTATGATGTATGTATGTATTTAATGTCCAAACATCACATATTAAGATCTTTATATCACTGCAAATGAGAAGTAAAGGCATATGGTTTATCAGATACATCCGCAGATAAGAGAGAGAGAGAGAGAGAGAGAGAGAGAGAGAGAGAGAGAGGAAGAGAGAGAGTAAAATATCTCTGCCAGGGGGGAAGAGTTGCAGGAAAGGGTGCCCTACGTACATACACAATTGGTTTTAATGGTCAGCAATTTTCTTTTAATCGCTTCTAAATGGGAGTCAGGGCTCTCCACTGGTAAACTCTCGCCCTCTCTGGGCAATGTCTCCTATTTTGTGATACGCTGCTCAACATTTCCCCATTCTCTCTCTCTCTCTCTCTCTCGGACATTAAACCTTAGTTTGACGATTGAGATTTACCTTCCCTTTATAGGATTCTGATACTCAATTTTAGTCTCTCTTTCTCTCTCTCTCTGTCAGCAGCGTTTCTTATTCTTAATTCTATTTTCTTTGACCTCCCTCGCTCTCTCTCTCTCTCTCCCTGAAAGGAGTGTTTCTTACTCTACACTTTCCTTTGCTCTCTCTCTCTCTCTCTCTCTCTCTCTCTCTCTCTCTCTCTCTCTCTCGGACATTATATCTTATTTGTTTTATAGAATTCTAACATGCATATCAAATTATACATGCGCAGAGAATTATAAATACATACATACATGGTACACGCATACAGGAAGTCATAAAAGGTGACCAGTAAGCAGAAAGCCACAAAAACCCCGAGATGATAATGTCAACTATCAAAACAGAAACATGAACATAAAAAAATATCTTTTGATTGATGTTTATAAAATACACTGATTAAATAAGATATCGAATAACATGCATGAATAAATGGTTTTTCAGATGCAGTATGGAACGTAGTGTAAGTCGTACTATATTGCAAATAATTAAGTCTAAAACCGGTGGCTTAATCAAGATCCAGAAGGAATGGGGGAGGGGGAGGGGTGGTTGGGGAGGGGTTAAACACGAACAACGGATATTGAGAGAAAGAGGGGAGAATGAGAGTCAGGCTAAGGGGAATTAACAAGAAAGGGGTAGGGGGAGAGAGAGGGAAGGAGAAGAGAAAGCAAGTAAGGTTAAGGGAGTTATGGAGGAGACAGAGGGGGAAAAAGAGAGGGGAAAGGAGGGAGAAAAGAAAGACAGGGTAAGGGGAATCGACAAGACAGGAGAGAAGAGGATCAGCATGAGGGGAGAAGGAAGGAGAAAAGAAAACAAAGAAGGTTAAGAAAGTTAGAGAGGATTGAAAGGGGAAAGAATAAGTAGGATAAGAAGGGAATGGAGGGGAATGAGTAATGGAGGGGAAAAGTAAGGAAAAGAAAGGCCGAGTGATAGGGTGGGGGTGGGGGGGGGAACTGTAGTGGTAATAGTAGTAGTAGTGGTGAAGATATGGGCTAAATCCTCGGAAGAAAGAGAGGGAGTATTGGTCCAGACAGGGCGGGATTGAGACTGGCTCAGGGAAGGCTGTCCATCCTCCTTTCTCCTTCTTCAGTCGAGGGGAAATAAGATGATGGAAAAACTGGATGAGGAGAGAGAGAGAGAGAGAGAGAGAGAGAGAGAGAGAGAGAGAGAGAGAGAGAGAGAGAGAGACTGTGAAAAGAGGAAGAGTCCTGAGGAGGAAACTGGAGAGAGAAAGAAAGGGTTTGAGAGAGAGAGAGAGAGAGAGAGAGAGAGAGAGAGAGAGAGAGAGAGAGAGTTATTTCTAAGCGTACGTGAAACCAAATCGATACAAGCATCCTTTTCTGCAATCACATCATGTAAACAAAAGAAACCTAAACAAACTAGCGTCCTAAAATATTCGTCAACGCACCCAACTTTAAAATAATACCTTCATAATGATTAGCATTTTAAAAACTATTATCGTATCATTTCAGGTACTTCTATCAAATTCCCGCTAATCGTTCCATGAAGAAGAGTTGTTTTGCCAGAACAGGTGTCCACTTCCCAAGCTCCATTTTCCTGATGACTTTGCTGCCCTCGAGAGAGGTTAATGACTTCAGCTCATGACCTCACTTCCTCGAGAGAAAATAAGAAATAAATAAAGTCTGACCCTCATCTGTTTGTCTGCAAATGTAGGTGGGTGGGAAGTGGTAGAGTCGAGTTGAATATAAAATTTTAGGCCAGAGGCCAAGCATTGGGACCTGTGAGGTCATTCAGCGCTGAAACGGAAATGGACAATAAAAGGTTTGAAAGGTGTGACAGGAGGAAAACCTCAAAGCAGTTGCGCTATGAATCAAGTATCAGGAGAGGGTGGTAGTGGAAGAGGGAATACCGTTTGTTCTGTCTAGACGAGAATATTACGCAATATACCTGGATATGTTTTTCTTATTTTTCTTAGTGCCAGAATAATCATTAGTCATGTCATTTTGCAAAGAAAAATGCTTTTCTATAAGCTGTATATCTCTATTACAGGGATTGCGGGGCAATTTCCGTTATGAAGCACGTTAATTACCAGCAACATTTTTTTAAATGCATTATTTATAAAAAAAAAACACTCGACCGTAACAGTTACCATATCAAATTATTCCTCACCTGACATGGTTATTAAAGGCCTCCTGTGAAAAAACATGAACTTTTTTTCTTTTTCTTTTTTTTCTTCATGGCATGACTATTACAAGAGTCAGGGATGTTTACCACTCAGGTATACATGATTATTAACAGCATAATATTGCTATAATTGCGATTTTCTTTTTCGCCACAATTAATTATTTTTTTCTTCATGGCATGACTATTACAAGTGCCAGGGATGTTTACCACTCAGGTATAAATGATTATTAGCAGCATAATATTGCTGTAATTGCGATTTTCTTTTTCATCACAATGAATCTGAACGTTTCCGTACGTGACAGTCATCAAATACGCCATTTTGGTAAAATGGAAGTTTTTTTTTTTTTTTTTTTTTTTTTTTTTTTTTTTTTTTTTGTTTTTTTTTTTTTTTTTTTTTTTTTTTTTTTTTTTAAATATCAGAGTCATATGTTTTACACGATTAACGTTCCTTATTGTCCATCTTGCGACCGATATAAGATTGGTGGTGGTGGTGGTGGTGGTGGTGGTGGTGGGGGTGGGGGGGGGGGGGGGTGGAGGAGGACTGAAAGTAGGGTTAACGCCATTCCCTAAAATACAGCCTCAATACAGCTTGCAACCAAATCTATAGTCTTTTATAAAGTCGTCACCAGCACCTTGTAAAATACCGTGGTATCATAGTGATTCATAAAAATATTTCAAAGTATTTCTTACGTAAGCGTTATAGGTCGTTTTTATATAGACTATACACACATGCAATCTATGCATTATAGTTTAGGGGAGAGAGAGAGAGAGAGAGAGAGAGAGAGAGGAGAGAGAGAGATAGCGAGACGAGTAGAGAGATATAGACATTAACCCCCATCTGATATATCTATATATATATATATTATATATATATATATATATATATATAAATATATATATATATAAAATATATATATATATATATATATATATGGATATATATATATATATCTATATGTAAATACATATATTACACACACACACACGCGCGCGCGCACACAGTAAGAAAAGTGATGGACTCCTAAGGAGGCAAGATGCAAGCCGGAACCCCACACCATAAATACCACCCAGTCGAATTGGAGGACTGTGGTAGACCAAAAAATGGAAAGAAAATGTAATAATAATAATATTTTGAATGTATATACACACATATACCCAAAATATTATCATCATTATCAAACCAATCTCAAAATACCTAAACAACAAAAATTAACATGGACATTACATTCAGCAATAATAATAATAATAATAATAATAATAATAATAATAATAATAATAATAATAATAATAAAATAATAATGTTTTAGAAGCCTACACACACAAACTCTCATTATCGATTTACCTTAAAAGATCTAGACAACGAAATTAATAATAATAATAATAATAATAATAATAATAATAATAATAAGGAATAATAAATAATAATAAAGGCAATAAACTATTTCGGAAACTACCAAATACCCGAAAAAAAAAAATTCAAGAAAAGAGCAGCGCCACCAATGTTTTCGGGTAAAGACTCCTAAACCTCGAAGCTAGGGTCATAAATCAACGAGGAAGGTCTCGCCAATTACAAAAATGCTTCCCTCCCGCCCTTCCCCTCCCCCACCCACCCTCAATCCCCCCTCCCCCACCACCCCCAACTCCTTTAGCAAACGCACGTAATCTCAACTTCGCAAGATCCCAGGGAAACGAGAAACGGTGTCTCAATTACGGGGTTAATTACAGCTCCTTTCGGAAATATTCCACCCCGTTTGTTTATACGAACTCGATCACGCGACTCTTCGGTATTTACACAAATGGTTACGAGACGTCAATTGTTACTACTACAGCTTTCCCCACTTGTTTTGTTTTGGCGGTTTTGCTTAGATGCCAGTTTGAGTATTATGCTTTAAGCGTAACACTGCCTTTTAGGCTTTGGGTTCGTTTTTTTTTTCTGGTTTTTCTTTTGATCTTAAAAATTCTTGCTCTTTATATGTAGTATATATTATATATATATATATATATATATATATATATATATATATATATATATATATATATATTATATATATACACTGTATATAAAATATAAGACTTTTTTACGCGTATTATATATATATATATATATATATATATATGAAATATACATACATACATACATATACGTATATAATATATATACACAATCATATACATGTATAAGTACATATTTTTTTTTATTTCACTAAGCACTATATTCTACGCGTAAACAATCACTTCATCTACAGTTTAGAAAAACTATGAATTTTGAAAGCTTTAGATAAACAATATATAACCAAAGCCCTTTGTTGTTGTTAAGACGAAAGGCCCTGGTTTCTTTGAAAAGCTATCTAAGCTATCTACTCTAAAAGATTAGTTGACCTCATTAATTCAAACTATAATAATCTCACAGCACCTGCAACATCCTACAATTTTTCCATTGGTCTTTTATCAACATTTAGTTTTAGTAGGACAAGAAAGACGGATGGCCGAAAAAAAATAGAAAAAAAAAACAAAATAAAAAATGCTGTTTTATCTCAGCTGAAATCTTCGTCAGTACAATTTTTAATAATTCACAAAAACAGTTAAGCTGATACTAGGCAAATGTCCTTAAATTATCTTTATCACTTCTGAGAGAGAGAGAGAGAGAGAGAGAGAGAGAGAGAGAGAGAGAGAGAGAGAGAGAGAGAGAGAGAGAGAATTTTAAAATTAATTTTATTTTACATATCAATTATTTTTAAAAGTTTAGAATTAATTTTATTTTAAATATACAAGTCTATTGAACACACACGAGGGTTTCCGCCCCAATGTAAATTTAAGAGTTTTAAAGAGATTCAAAACTAAGGAAATATAAAGACAAATGAAATAGAAGAAGTAGCCAAAGAAACGAAGAATAAGAAGCTATGCTTCCATAAACACATTACACGGTACGCTGGGAATTAAAATGAATAAAAAACACACATAGAAAGAAAAAAGGGGGGAATAAAAAAGAAACCTAAAAATAAGTCTAACAGATAAGATAAAGAAACAAGTGCGATATAGAGCAAGAGGAGAAACTATAAGCCCTGAAGAAGGAGGAGACATGTCCGTATTTCGAACAGATCCTCCCAAACTTAGTAGATGCTGTTGCTGTGTTGGCGTCCTTCCTTCATTCAGTGAGCAAATTGTCTCTATCCTTTATTGTGTCATCCTCTCTTGCCTGAGCCTCTCCTTCCTCCTCCTCCTCCTCCTCCTCCTGCTCTTAGTCTCCCTTCCTCCCTCCCTCCCTCTCTCCCTCCTCAACCTTCCTCCGCCCTCATCCAAACACCTGACACCCGCACTGCAAGCTTCATCCATCACATGGGACTCGCATGAGACAAGTATTCGAAACTCGGGAGGGACATGTTTTTATCCTTGGATGACACTTCCTTTTATCCTCCCGCGGGAGTCCTCCTCCTCCTCCTCCTCCTCCTCCTCCTCCTCCTCTTCTTCTTCTTCTTCTTCTTCTTCTTCTTCTTGCTCCTCCTTTCTTGCTCTTCTTACAACTTCCCTCCTTTCTCGGTCTTTTGTTTTCTCACTTGATTTTTATAACAACTGCGGGAGTCCTCCTCCTCCTCCTCCTCCTCCTCCTCCTCCTCCTCCTCCTCCTCCTCTTCTTCTTCTTCTTCTTCTTCTTACAAATTCCCTCCTTTCTCGGTCTTTCATTTTTCTCTCAATTTTATAACAACCGTGGGGGAGGAGGAGGAGGAGGAGGAGGAGGAGGAGGAGGAGGAGGAGGAGGAGGAGGAGGAGGAGTAGTCCTCTCTTTATTTTTATAACAACTGCCTTGTTTCCGGTTTGTGTTCGAGGGAATTTTTGTGTTAGCTAAGACTTTTTGGTCTATGACTGGCAGCTGAGAAATCAAGAGAAATAAAAGTTTCTATTCTACTTCCTAGTAACATATTTATTCTCACTTCTACATCAACAACAACTATACTACTTACAACATAAGTCCCACCACCTCCTCATCATGGTCAGCACCCAGAAAGTGACATGAAATAATAACCTACTTAAATGCTAAATCAAACAGGGTCTTCGATCCTGAACCCGAATTCCAAGCAGAATATTTGTCATTTATAAAAAAAAAAAATCCTTAAATAAAATTTTTTTTAAAAATTAAATAAAAACGACCATTACAACCGATGCCTTCAAATGAAACTTGTACTCATCCCCTAACAAATGTTAGTATTTCTTGTGACTCTCATTAAACTTTTCCCCACATATATTTAGTAAATCCAAAAGTCTTTCTTACAAGAAAGGCTATGAATTCATTTTTTTTTAATGGCATTTGGAACTAAATATCAGTAAACACTTGATATCATATTATGTTCATAATGTTGTATTTTCTCAAATAAACAAACAGTAATTATTGCTTCAATTCATTTTGTTTAATGTAATTTCAAACTTATATATCAATAAAAACCTGATGTATTGTTTATAATGTTATATTTACTCAAATAAACAGTAATAATTGCTTGAATTCATCTTGTATGATGTCATTTGAAAATACATATGAATTAAAACCTAATACGTTTATAATGTTATATTTACTCAAATAAACAAACAGTAATTATTGCTTGAATTCATCTTGTTTTATGTCATTTCAAACTAAATATCAATAAAAACTTGACATCATATTATATTCATAATGTATTTACTCAAATAAACAAACAGTATATACCTATATTTTTTTTTCAGAAAAAGGCTAAACAATGACATCCGGAACAAATACCAACGCCAGCCTGTGAAAACCAT